>NW_025335409.1:5719652-6101542 GCF_004798865.1 Varanus komodoensis
CATTGCAAAAATAAATCACATAATTGAGATATGGACATTGAATAGACTGAACTTATTACATGAGAAAATGGTGCAAACCATAAACAGTGGTCTATCTCATAGAATTTATTTTATTATAAGTCATGATGTTTTAACAGCATTTCTGTGAAATAAAAACATATTGCAATTATTCCACTGTTGGAGTTTTGACCAGTTGTGTGCTTAAGAAAATTCAACATTGTAACTCTATTACCTGCCCATGAGTAGAAAAAGCACAGCCATATAAGCTTTAAAATTTGTTCTTACGATATCTTAAACAATAATAGCATATTTAATTTTTCTTCAGTATCCATTACTGAAGTCAGCAACTTAACTTCAGAGCCAGCCTCCATCAGCATCACATTATTACCTCTTGGCTAATGTTTAACATTGTTGGTGGGGAGGAGAAAGGCTGGAAAGGCCCCCTGAAATGTAAGTGCTTAGACCATAGCCTTGATATTTTGACAGGTTTGGAATCAAGTTTCATCAGAGAAAGATATTGAGCTGGTAAAGAATTAGATCAAAATGGTGTTATTCTCATAAGAAGGTGGACAAATATATTGCGGTAAAAAAGAACGTTCTCTGCTTCGTTTCACTTAACCCAGATCTGTGCAAGAGAGTTTCTTTATATGCAAGCTCTCTTTCTTCCATATGTTAATTTGATCGCACAGCCCTAAAGGAACACTAGTTAGAATCACTGGAATTATGCAATAAAATTCTTCATCTTCACACATTTTTCTAACAGGAATCTCCCTTGGGAAGAAATTTGTCCTGTTTGTCTGTCTAACTATTGATACCTCACCTTTGCATAAGAAAATGCACAAGGTGGCTTACAAGGACAGAGACTTAAATAAAATCAGTCAATGACAAGGTAGAAGAAAGAACAAAATTAGCCACAGCATCAGAAAATTAAATGAAGCTAATAAATTAAATTCATTAGATCAATTAATCTCATTGCATAATTACACTAATCAAGTGAAGCCAATTATTTTTCTAAAAACTTAAGTTTTACAAAGTGATAATGTTAAGGAGAACAGATGTTTTAGGAAAGAGTCTTTAGCCCAGTGGTGGAATGTATGTAGTGAATACAGGCTGAAAGAAATCATCACATGAAGGGCTCCATGAGGCAAAACCTGAGATGCCTCACATATAAATGGGAACCTGATACAGGTAAAAGCTGACTTCTTAACAGAGAAGAGCTACTATTTTATCCAATGGTGTGAGTGGGGATAAGAACCCAGACCTCCCAAGTTCCCAGTGGGCCAGATAGTCAATCAGAAAGCTGTTATTAGGTCATTTTCACCTCCTTAACATCTGGAACTGATAACACAGTTAACTAATTTTATTGACTTAAGATATTATGCTTTGGCTGTGGGGTGGTATAGAAATAAATAATATGCTTTTAAAAAGCAGGAAAAGAAACATTTGTAACTTTGATGTTGTTGTTCTTGTTACATGACATTTATATCCCACCTTTTTCACTCTTGTGATGAACCCAAAGTGGCTTACATAGTTCCCTTTACCCTCACAACAACAACCCCTCTGAGATAGGCTGGGCTGAGAGTCTGTGAGGGGTTGAAAGTCATTCAGGGAATTTCATGGCTAAGTGGAGAATAGAACCCAAATCTTCTCCATTCTGAGTCCAGCACTCTACACTACACTACACTATATGTGTGGAAATATATTCAAAGTTATTCATCTGTTAAGCAGCTTCACAGGAGGTGTTGAAATATGGACAGTTTGGGTGGAACTGCTGGTCTGGAATATAGGGTTCATCACAATGACCCAAATTAAATTTGGGAGAGGGCTCTCAGCTAAGTCAAAAGAAAAATGTACTGGCTATATACAAAATGAATGTGAAATCCCTCCTCAGAGGAACAGTCTAATTGCAAAGGCCCATATAGCTATTTTAGCATGTTTCTAAAAGGATCAGATACAAAGAAATGAAAAACAAATTATGTATTTCAAAGTCATTTTTTTTAAAAAAATGTATAACTATTGTTTATTATATTTGACTTCTCCACTCCCATCTGAGTCTAAAAAGAGCTTTTGTAATGCACATGCTGAAATACTTCAGATGATATCTGTTTCTCTGAGGTATGGAAGGGGTTTTTTTTGTCATCTATGCAGTATGTTATCATTAAATTGGAACACTGTGATGTGTGCATTTGTGTACTGTGATGCAGACCTGAGGAATAACAAGGGCTGCTGGCATCTTGTTTAAATGTGTAGAATGCTGCAATCCTCAACATTATATAAACATTTAAAAAGCAAAACTTTAAATACCAGGGGAGTTCTCAAATACTATGCTGAATGAAAACTTCCTGACATAGCTAGAAGGTTGAGAAAAAATTTCCCTTGGTTCCAAAGGGAATTTCCCCCCTAAGGTTCCTAGCCAGGCACAGGGGCATTTCTATTCCAATTTTCATTCTGACTGCATTGCAATGGGAAAAGACAAGCTTTCCCTCCCAGCATGTTACGTTCCTGCCAAGAATACCCCCCTATGGCTGCAATTAATTAAAGTAAAATGAGGGAAGCAACTATTCTGGAGTATATAACTTGAGGTGCAGTGCTCAAATTTGACCCTCTTGGGGTCCTAAAGTAGCCTCCTGGAAGAGTCACACCTGCTTCCCATGGCCCATACCCCAGTTACCAAAGCTTCTTTGATTGTTTGCTTTGAGTGAAGAGAATCGTTGATGGAGTACATGATAAATTACCCAGTTCATTCTAGCTGTAATTTCCTTCCTGACTCAATGCAGATGACACTGAGGCACTGCTACTGGGAGGCTCAGCCACCCAGATGGGTGATATTTACTGTGCTCTGGAGCACATCTCACTCTTGCAAAAGTATCAGGTTCATAGTTTAGGGGTGCTCCTGGACCCAGCACTGTCAGTATAGGCACATGTGAGCTCAGTGACACAGAGCACTTTTTATCAGCATGGACCGATATATGCATTGCATCCTTACCTAGACAGGGACAGCCTAGCTACGGTTTCCCACACTTTGGTAACCCCTCCCCTGGTTTACCGCAATGCATTATAGGTGGAGTTGCCCTTGAAAATGGTCTAGAAACTTCAGCTGGTCCCAAGCAGGGCAGCAAGATTGTTAGATATATTATGCCAGTATGTTCCCATCTGCATTGGCTGTCAAAACACTGGTATTAACATTCAAAGCCCTAAATGGCTTAGGTCCAGGCTGTGTAAAGGATCCCCTGCTCCATATATAATTGCCCAAACCCTAAGGCCATTCTTAGCAGCCCTTCACCAAAACATTTGCCAGAAGAAGTGAGGTGGGAGGCTACTAAGAACAGTCACCTTTTCTGTGCTTATTTATATGTATATCCTGCCTTTTTTCCTTCCAAGGAAGTGAAGGAAGCTTACATAATTCTCCTCCTCATTCTTATAACAACCACCCGGTGCTGTGGGATGGGCAGGGCTGAGAGTCTGTGACTGGCCCAAAATCACCCATTGAGCTCCATGCGATGAGAAGCCGAGCTCCTCAGTCCCACTCTTGTGCTCGTAGTCACTACACCAAACTGGCTTCCCAGCTGATGGAAAGCACTTCCCGGAGAGGCCTGTGTGGAACCTTCGGTGAATGGGCTTCGGCAAATGGGGCGGCATAGAAGTCTCCTAAATAAATAAACCTATGTTGTGGTCTTTCCGGCACCTAATGAAGGCCTTACTATTTCCCTAGGTGTGTTAGTCTTTCAGTTTCTGCTTTAAACTTATTGTTCTAATGAAAATCTTTGCAATGCAATGCAAGGTTTTACTTTGGATTTTATATGTATTTTATCCTCTGGTTTTAAATGTTTATAGTATATTTAATGGTGTCAATTAATTTTTGAAAGGGCTGGAGAGCGTTACTTCACCTGAAAGCTAGTGTGGTATAGTGGTTAAGAGTGGACATTTTACAGTTCATGGATTAATAGATCAATTTATCTCCCATTTGACCTGACTATAAAGAAATGTGGACATTATGCAATCAATAATTCAAATTAGACAGTCTGTTAAAATGAGAAAATATTACTATTTGCATTCATCAAGTATCAACTGGTTCATTATTCTTATCTAAATTAGATTATGGTGTGTGGTGCACTTGTGCATATGTGTGATGATGGGAAGGGGAGTCAGTATTTTGGAACCCCATGAAGTTGGTTGGTTTGCCTTTTCAAAAGAAGTTATTTCCTAACACACCTGATGGACTTAATCTCCATCTCCCAGCTGCAATTAGACCTGCCAGCCTTGAGCATTAGAATGGCAAAAAACATCCTTCAAAAATAATTCTTAGCCATCTAGACCACTGGCATCAGAGAGGGACTATTCTCATCACAGGACAAAACCTCTCTCTCTTCTAGGATGGAGGTAGGCTTCACAGGTCACAAGATCCAATAAGAGCTGAAGCACCCTCTAAGAGTTTTGCCTCTTGGAACAACCCACCCAAAGGGTTCCAAAGAGGGTTCCAAAGATACTCTCCCTCACTTGCTCCAAATAGCAAGGTTCTGCTCTAGTAGGCAATATGTTCTACATTAGATCAACCTCACTGATCTTTATTTGCAAGTTTCTGTATGACAGAGTTGCCTTCTCTTTTTCTTCCATTATTTCCCTGCTTTTTTCCAAATAAATTGCTTCCTTATTTTAAAAGGAGTTTCTTGGGAAAGTCGCAATAAAACCTTTCCCACAGTCCAAGACTTTGTAGTTAGAAAGTTACTCCTTGGTGTTCCTCTCAAATCTTACTGTGCTTTCTTCAGTTCTGTCATTGGAATTTGGAAAGGTAACTCCAATGCCCCTTAGCATGCAATGTTTGTAGAGTTGGGATGAAAGGAGGCATCTATAGGTCAAAAGTTTCAGCTTGACTAGTGGCAGCCACTCGTGATTCTTTTGTTGGCCCACCCTTCTATACAGCGAAAAGGGGATCTACCATTAAGGAAGATCTTCCCTAACCCTGATCCTTCACCATAGGGTTGCCAGCAGCAGGAGGATGCACAGAAATTTAGCTGGGAAAACATGAAAGGTAAAGAGCAATGGAAAGAACCACCACATCAGGTCAGGCTCCAGTTAATGGCAAAAGAGCAGGGCCAGGACAGGGGTAGTGACTTAATTGGTGATTTTCAGATCAGCTTTACAGCCTAGCTTCTTTAATTGTATGCTGTGGCTTATTCAGTGGATACTCCCCTTTAATCTGTTAGCAAGTTGAGTTCTAGTTCCAAAAGTACTATATCATTGCATACTGTTTTTCCCCACCCATCTAATTAGGGCTACATAAATCACTCTATAAACTAAACTGCACCTGTGTTTGTAAAAAGGATAAAAGGAAATCCATAGTGCTCTGCCTGTTTCATTAGCAAGCTAGCTATCAGACTAGTTTCCTAAATTGTTCTTCCTACTCTCTTTAGAAAGCTTTGTTAAACAGGATGAATGAACAGATGGAAAAGATGAAGTGTGATGACAGCTGCCTTCCATTTTTAATAAGCCTCCTATAATGTATTTGCAAATGCAGCATAACAAATGTATAACTTCTTTCCATCCATTTCCATTTCAATTACATTTGTTTAATGGTTTAAGAAGGAGTATACAGAATCAAAACAAGAAGCAACACAGAAGAGTAATAAACATATCTCAGTGTAACCAGCTGCCCCAGAGTGGAAAATAGGATTGGAAGCATGGTTGTAAAGATGGGAAAACCCTCACTGGGATGGTTATAAGATGAATGCATAAGATGCATGATTAGCAGGTAATCTGAGGCCAATTTATAGTATCCACACAATACCAATTAATCACACATACAGAAGAGCTTGGATTGGCAAGATGCCTTGCAAACCCAGGAGCAAGTGGTTCAGGCATTAGCCCTCCATGCTGCAACTCAACCTCATGCCTTCTAAACTGGGCCGAGAAACTTGCTATTTCACATTAGAAAAGCAGCTGGTAAGAGACGGAATCTTGCAATGAGAGTCCCAAAGCTGTTCAGTGCATGAGGGAAGCTGATAGCCCACTCACTCTTCCAACCTCCATCTGAAGGTCTGAAGGGTATTTTCATCCAGAATTTCCATTACACTATCAGAAACCCTACAAATGTCGGGTCTCCCAGATGCTTACTGTTATGCACACAGGTTCTGTATAGACCTGCCTTCCTCAACAGGTGCTGTTCGGAAGTTTTGGACTACAACTCCCAGAATTCCTGACCATTGTCCTTCTGGGTGTGGCTGATGCAATCTTCCTCAGAAGATTGAGGAAAACTGGTTCATACCTTCAGCTGGGGGGTCAAAGAAGGCACATCAAGAATTCCCAATTCCATCCAGCCACCTCCATAACATTTTCACTCCCTGAATTTCGGAACTGAGTGAAGGGCTTTTAAAATGGAGCAAAGGACCTTTTTTTAGCAACATCTCTGTCAATAGATGTGATGGTGATGAGGAAGGTGTTAGACTGAAGGGTGGGAAACTGGTGGGGAAGAAACAAAGAAAGATCTGACATGAAAGAAAGACTTTGGAAAGGAAAAAAACATAGTTGCTGAAAATAGAAAAGGGAACAGAATGACAGAGGTTTAATCCTGCTGAGAGCTCCATTAATGAGAAGTGAGGCTGTCTTTGTCAGCTTCAAGTATGTAGCACTTAGAAAGCAACACTGAATGAAAAAAGAAACATTCTCTACAAGGTGGGAAGGGAGAAAACATTTTCTGCATAAAATGCAAAAAGGAGAAAACAAAGCACTGATATATTGAATTAAAATGTGTTGTTTTCTACCCGAGTCAGACTTGAAAAGAAATATATTTTGGCAAAGCACTCCAGGGTATGCGTCTTAATGGGGATTTACTAATTATTAATAAAGTAGATTTATAGTGTTCAACAGCTAGGCGAACAAATTAATTTTGAATGAAACCAAAAATGCTACACTGACTTTCTAGTAAATGTTGTTTTCTGTGAATAATTGTCCAGTATCATGAGGACATTTGTTCCTCCTTTAAGCCACTGTGGTCTATATAACAAATAGTGCGTTGTCATTGTAAGATACATGGTAAGGAAGGGATGGAGACCCAATTTCATGATGTCAGTGGACACCATCTCATGAAAAGACACTTCTCACTATCCCTTCTTCTGAGAAATATCCTGCATCAGTTTTTATGTTGAGCTATTCTTGCCCAGCTCAAATTAAAAAGAAAAAAGAAAGAAATCATTGTCTCCAAATCTACCCTTATTTTCTGCAACTATGGTCTTCCCCGATCCTGAATCATTTGCAGATTTCCCAGCTTTTGTGCACTTTCCCCCCATTCTAAAGAGAAAGAGACATTCTATGATGTCTCTCCCAGGGCTTATTTACTGGCAGTAAGAACTTTACAAACTTTTAACTTAGTGATCTTCTTTTGAATTTTAGCCCTGCATCTTTTGCCTTCCTACCAGACCACAGCTGGAATGGGGCACCAAGACCTGATCAGAAATAGAATTTAGCTGAAAGAGGTGCAACACCCTATGCTGATCTCGTTCTATCACAGAATGCAGTGAGAATACAGCCAAACAAAGCAACTTGCATTCAAAGAGTGACTTGAGAAGCCCCCAGCACTTGCACAATGGACAGATTTCATTCACAAAATATTCTGAATTTTGGGATGCCCCATGTTAGTCTACATCAATCCTATAACTCTTGATGTTCAGCAGTCCTTGGGGGTCATACCACATCATGTTAAATGAAGGAGTCATATCTGAGGGTCTTAACTCCACAGGAAATGCACATGGTCCGAATTTAATTCGGGGGCACTGTGTCCTGAGTAGGGAAAATTAAACTACACACCCTTTTCCTCATGATCCCTCAGCAGGGCACCAATGGAGACTTTGTTTTTGTTTTTCGTAATACCCCTTCCACTCCTGCAGAGAAGGGAAATTTGAGGGGAAAGGATTTAATCCTCCCTTCCTGGGGTGTACCAGTCATGAGCTAAAGAGGCCACGTCAGCTTTCTCTCGAGTAAATAAAGAGCTTATTCTCAGCTGCATCCCACTTGATCAGCATAAGTTGTAGTTTGAACTTTAGTTTGCCAGTGAGCAATGGATGGGCTAGAATGGGCAGAGAAGAGGGGTATCTTTTCACCCCTAGTTCTGCCATCTCCTGAAGCCTCCTAGAGACACAGAACTCATATCTGAAAAGACAAAAAGGCCAGGACAGAGAACTGGGCAATCAGTTCCTGAAGAGTCCAACAGTGGTCTGAAAATAACTGGCAGGGCTTCCTATATCTTTCCTGGGGCTACTTAAAACTTGTGTACAGTGAACAAAGGCAGAAGAGAAGTCCAGTCTGCCTTCCATTTCTGAAGAGACCTTCAGTCAGCTGAGAGAATTATACTCTGAAAGGGTTTCCTCTGTGTGTTCTGGGTAGTATTCATTTGTTTCAGTATTATAAAAAGCAAACAAACAAGCAAATGCTTTGGATTCCTTTGTAAAAAGGTGGTAGAGAAATGTGTTATGTAAATGAATACTTTTCCAGGACCAGTGCAATCAGGATAGTGGCTACAGATGAGGGAGAAATTAGTTCAGACTTGGATGGGACCATGACTAACTTTGCACTTTTGAACAAAAACATGAACCGAAACCCAGATTTCCTTTCAAATCCACATTCTTCCAAATTTTGCAGTTAATTTTGTTTCAGTTGCAACTTAAGAAAACCTCCACACAAAATGCCTATATTGCATATGTTATTGAAAATAATGTTAAAAATGCATTGCATTAGCAATGTTGCTTGCCATGTTGTGTACATGAGGCAAAACTCAGAAATGGATGTAAACAAAGAGAAATATATACAAATGCATAAACATTTTATCTGAACTTTGAAAAAAAAATCAAAGTTCAGGATGAGCCAAGCTTAAGTTTGGAAAAATGAGAAATTGGGAAAAACTGACATTGATAGATTTACCATCCCTAATATAGCAGCTAAAGCTGGAATTAAAACAAACAAACAGGGGAAACTGAAAGTTTAAACTAAGACATTGTATGCAGAGGAAATGACCCCCTGCTTAAAAAAAAAAATGTTGAGAATCAAAGAAATATCATGCCCACCCTGAGTTTCAATGACAGTACTGCTTATCTTAATGCCCGAACAGAAGTGACACAACCCACAGCCCCCAGACCCCACTGATAAAACAGTAGCAGGCCTGACACCACAACCACCCCCTCCACACACACACCCCCCCCTAAATACTCTTTGATGCAGCTGGCAATGATGCCACTATTCCTTCTCTACTGGTCCCACCACCCCCAGCACTGTTCCACCCAAGCCCAAGCTCACCTTCCTATCACTTTCCCTTGCAAGCCCCTTCTTGCTGAAGATGCTCTATGGTGTCCCTCTGAAAGCAGGAACTCGGCTGCAGGATGGTTGCCTTGAAAACAGCCTGACAGCTGCCATGAGTCTTAGCTCTCTTTTCAGCCACTCAGATTGCTTGGGGCTGCTGCTGCCACCACCAAGAGAAGCAGGATATACCATTTTTCAAAAAAAAAAAAAAAAAGATAGGGAAATAAAACATAGTGGCATCAAGTGGAAAGTGAGCATAAATTACATTGCTGGTGTGGATTGTGGAGGGTGTTGCCTATGCAAAATGGAATGTTATTTGTAAGAAATGATCAGATCACACCCAAGGTCTCTGAAGAAATACTCTGCAGTTAGCATGGGGAAATGCAAATAGCAATACTGATAATAGGAATTTGAGCTTCCTTTTGGGTTGAGGGAGGTGGCAGGATGCCAGTTTAAAATCACACTTAACATGGAAAAGTGCTATTGGAAGCTTCTGAGGAAAAGAATGAAATAAATTGCAGAACTAGACATGGACAATTAAATTTTATTTTCAAGGGCAGGTGGCAAGGGACACCAACTTGGAAAGAGCTTTCATCTCTGGACATACCCCTATTTGGCCCAGAATGTATCCCTTCCCACCTTTCTTGTTCCACTCTCAGTAGGGGCTCCTTAATCAATCAGTGTTGTGCACCTCTGCCTATGATGTGGTCAAGGATTTTTCTGGTTCCAGGGATAGAAAGGTTGCTGCCAGGAGCCATGTTTCCCCTTCTTTGTTTCAAATTTCCAAAGCAACAGACACTCCCTTTGCAAAATAGCTTTTTATTGCCAAATACCAGCTAACAAGCTAGAGCAACTGCGAGACTAGTCTATCAGCGTGAACAGAGTGATCAGCTGAACTTAAACTAGAAATTAGTTCTAAAAACCCTCCTTTTCAGTAATGCTGGGCTCCCCCCATCTAGGTGGGTCTAGAGCCAGTCTTCAAGATCTACATAGGCCCTCTAGCGGGTTAGATCTTCTATCCTGATGCTGTGTCATGGGGTTAGGGACGGGACAAGACCTTCCACCTCTCCTTTGTCCTCTTCCTGCTCTTCCAAGCATTGCCTGCCCCCACGGTCTTTTGAGAATCGGAGGCAGCAACCTTGAGACAGACACACCCTCTTTTGCCACCTGGATTCCCACCCTCCCCATCTCCCAGTCTCTAGCATCTTCAGCTGATAAGTCAGTGCTACCCTGACCTTGGAAAGCATGCCAGGAATAACTGCCCCATCCATTCCCAACAGTTCCTTGCATTTTTCACTTTAAAAAATTGCTCACAGAGTCACAAGGACCTCTGCATCTCTTCCCTCAGGCTACACCTCCCGGAATGCATCCTATCATCCACACAGCCATCTAGTGCTGTGCCACATGGGGCTTTCTCTACAGCCTTCTACTGGCAACGCTTCCTGGAATGCCTTTGGAGCAACAGGGCATTGCAGCATGGCAACATAGCACTCTCGAGGCATTCTGAGAAGTACAGCTGGTGAGACAGCACAAGGAGTCTCACACCTCTGTAGAGAGCATAGTGTACTGTTAGAAAATGAAAAGCAAGGGAAATGGGGGAAAGTAGAAGAGTCCAGGAGTTCCTGATGCTGTTGCTAACCATGCCCCAACTACAGAATATCCAGCTTGAACAGAGCTCGGGATGTAGCACCAAGTGCTAGTGCATGGCTTCTTCATCACCAGGTGCCATATACCTGCTTCCCTACAACTCAGCAAGCATCTGCAGAAAATACTGTCCTGGCCTTCCTGACCTTCCAAACAGTGTCTCCGGCAATAGTAACTAGACAATACAATATGGGTAACTGCAGATCTATCTGCTGGATGCCATCACTTCAAAAGCGACCTTTTCTGTACAATGGCTTTGGCAATGAAATCTGTCATCATTGGGAATACTTCTACAATCCAAGCCTGTTCCCTATTAAAGCCAACCATCAGAGCAATAAGAACAGAGGATGTCCCTGGAGCAAAATAACCAGAGACAGTTTACTATGATGATGCTATTCAACAACATTGTTCAGGGACAAATTTGGATACAAGACAGACTATTTTTTGGCTTCTAATCACTCAGTTAAGGATCATAAAGCTAACAGATTCCAGCCACGCAGCTGGATTTTTCCTCTGCTCATTGCTCTTTTGGGATACTTTCATAAATTTTCCTTGACTGCTGCAGACCTATATCAGGAAAATGTCAGAGTGTACTATTCATTGAGCTGTTTTAATTTTGGTCACAAGCGTGTCCTGTTAACAGTGGAAGTCCTGGACAATCCAAATGATACTTTCAGCTTGCTGTACAGACGTCCATAAGCATGGAAGTGTGGTGAAGAATCACTGCTTTGTAGTTACACTTGGTGAAGAGGAAATAGAAGCACTTCATCAAGGAGGTATGATAGCCATGCCCTTTCACTGCTATGCATGATCCAGGCTTCTTATCTTCTGTCTTCAAAGTCACCATTGATTTTAAGACATCTATTTCACATCAGTACTGCTTGATTTTTAAGATAAGGACCTCCAAAAGTAACCTCTGTGACATGACACTGACTGCTGCTTGAAGTCACTTCCAGTTTATTTTTTCAACCATCATCTGTACGAGTCTTGAGGAAAAAAACACTAAGAAAAGTATTGCTGCAGTTGCTGTGTACTAAGAATCTTGCACAAGAAATGACTGCTTAGTTGCATAATTTATGTATCTGAGGGTTTGTTTCTCTTCCGAAAAAGCAGCAGCAAAAAGCTTGCATCTAAAGCACAACAGAGCAATTCTAGTTAGATTTGCATGTATGTACTCCAATTTGCATTTATTGATTTCTGCATATCAAAAGCATATTTGATTTCTCAAATAATGCTCCCTTGGCTGCCAATGTACCCATAGTCACCTTTCTTTGTACTTCCCAGACTCCTTGTCCCTCCTGGTTTTTACTATGTTTCTTAATGTTTTAATTACAAAGATATGTTTTCCGGGAGACTGATGTGCATCAGAATGATGACCTGCCCTGCAACATTTCCTTTATTTGGGGTCAAAAGTCTGGTTTTGAGTTTTGAAGCTCAGACCCTACTCTCCACTTTGTACTTAAATTCATAGGTGCATTTTCACATCAGTTCTGAGAAATGAGCATTTCTGGAAGGTCATTTTATGAATGCATCCCTGACAGTAGTCATTTTGTAAGAACATCCATGATGCTCCTTACAAATTTCAAATGTGCTCATAAACCCAAGCCACTTGGAGACCAAGGTGGTACAGATGGGATTGCCTACATAATCCCAAATAAGGAGTTCTATCAAGCAACAGAAATCAAAGTGACTGATTTGGTTAAAGTAACTCCTTGCAGAAGAAATTCACAGATTCACAAGCCCTGAAAACAAGAGTTGGCACTCTTCCCATTTGTGGAATCTATTCTTTTTTCACTAGAACCCCAAGATCACAACCAGCACTACAGGAAGCAGAGGAATGGAAGCCCCCTTGATTGACCAAGTCAGTGTTTCCAAAAATGAAGTCCTGCATTTTAAACCTATGTTGCAACCAAGAAATGTGCCAAGAGAGCGTTCTACTAAATCTTGTGTACATGGATCTTAGGGTATGGTCTCCTCTTGGCTAGCTCTATGATCAATGCGTAGATGTTCTTTTGACTTAACGAATGTATGTCTGCAACAATATGGACAAGGGTATAGAATTGTCTGCATCACACGAAGCAAATTGGTACCATCTGCAGACCTAATATAGACACACTTAAAGTGCCACTGAATTCAGTGAGAGTGACTCTGAAGTAGACAGGCTCAGAATTGTGCTGTTAATTAATGAATTGCATTGGTCTACCATTTAAATGCATTCACACAATCAAGAATCATGCATTTCTACAGTGTGATTAAGGTAAAACAAGGCAAATGTTTTACTTCTGAAAAACTATCTTCAGTATCAACTTGCCAAGAAATCATTCCAGTTATATTATGTCATGCTGCTGTGCTGGTTACACACACATGCACGCACAAACACACATGCACACACAATACTCCAGTGCTTTTGCATTTAAAGAACCAACTTTAAACCTGAATGTTCACAGTGATGCACTAAATAAAGTACAACAAGCTAGGTTAATACAGTCTCCCATGCATTTAACATGCATGCCTTTAATTACATTAAACAAAACAAAGGTGACAGCAGAAATGACAGATCTCTTTTATCTTTCATACTTTTATTCTTGGTGGAAGTCATGGCAGTCTTCTTTGAATGTTAAAAGACAAAGTTGTTCTATCTGATGAACATTTGCCATAAAGTATGGGTGAAAAAAATCAAAGCAATAACTTATCTTAGTCCAAATTCTGTTGTCATAACCACAAAGCAATAATTAAAGAACACATTGACTAAAGATGACAGCAGGGAGAAATATCCATTTCTTTGAAGTGCTGCATTAAAACTGTCAAACCTGCTTAAGAAGGTTTTTGTTTTTGTAGCGCTTCCAAGTTTTACCGTTAACTTATGACAGAAGCAAGGAGTGCTGCTCTGTTTGAATGAAGTTTGGGAAACTTATAGTCCCAAACCAGAGATCTGCTCTTGCTGCAACTGTTATATCTGAGTAGTTGTATTTAGCTGGTTTGGAATACAAATCTATCCACATGGTAATTCTGGTTCTATGGACAGGGGTGGGAGATACCAATTTGTATGTTCAAACTCAACCAATTTTTTTCAGGTCTGAGTTAATCTGAGTCCTGTTTGCAACTGCATCCACTGGACACGTGGTTAGCATTTTTAACTCTGAGGATCATCGATTTATCCTCTTTGGGCTCTGGTTCTGCCCACCACTGGCATAGTCCACCCACTGCTGAGCTTCATCTCCTGTGGAGAGAATGTGACTCTTGCCCATCCTGACTATCAAGCATCTTTCCAAAGTGATCTGCATCCATCCTATCACACACTGTTTCATCATTAACGATATAGCTGCAGTGGCACTGCTATGAAAAGTCATGTGCACTTCAAATAAAATATTTGGTTTTTTTATATCCCAGATACTCATGTCAAACAGTATCAACACAATGCAAGTCATGTCCAACAAATGTGCTTCCAAGAATAGCAAACATTAGCTACTCTCTTGCTCTTCTTAATAACTATCCTTAAGTGACATTTTTAGAGTGTTCTCATCTGAGCACTTTGCCGTTTATTACTGTCAAACTGTCCCCTTTATGTAGTATTATTCTACATGAACTACTAAAAAGTGAGATGGTGATATAAACACTAATACACACACATTTGGATATATTAGGGCTCTGGGCTGGGCAGGGGGGAGATGAGTCAAGTATACCCTTCGGGCATTTGGCAAGGCTAATTAAATGCCGATTGCATTGTAAAACACTGAGGAGTGTTCCAGGTTTAAAGCTTTTTAGAGGTCTCAGAGTGACACTCAATGGTGCATTGTACATGATGCTGGAGCACCATTCTGCTTTGTTCGATGCATTCAGTGCTGATGGGAAGGTTGTGCCAAAAGGCGGGAGCAATGTTCATAAATGTTCACTCCACGTCCACAGAAGAACCCCTCCCCTTTCTGTAATTATATGGGAAAATTTAAAACATCCGTATCACTCACTGTCCGTGTGCTGAAAGAAAGCGGTCCTCAGTGTCTAGGTTTCCCTCCTTCCCCTATTGAATGAAGGAATCATGACTATTCCCAGAGGAATTATTATTATGTGGAACTGCATTACATTATCTCTCTTCTCACAAGTGCACAAACTTTATGGAACAAACTGTTAGTAGAAACCATGTACCAAGGGACATTCCTGGTCCATGCTGCAGACAGAATAGAAAATTTACAGTTGTTATGAATTCTATGGCCCTTACTTACAGGATTGGCTTGAGACATGTTGCTGTTTGGTGTGAAGGCCAGGATGGTGCAACTAAATCCTGCACTGGTACTGGACTGGAAAGTAAATCTTACTTAGATGCCAGCAATGGGGAAGGATCATTCAGTGAGGTCGTATAAATATTCAAAAGCATGGGAACAGGTAGAACCCTGCAAGTCCCCATTGCAGGGGTGCCACACAGCCAAAAGCTCCAGCACTACCTTCTGGAATCAGTCTTCCACCTAGGAACAAAGACTAGTGGCCTCAGTCACAACAGCTTATCCAGAAAGATACCAACAATTAGATGTCAAAGAGATTTTGCAAGATTACATTTCCCCTGTCCTTTTCCAGAAACAGTCAACCCATCAGTGTGACCAAGCCAGAGCTTAGACAAGACTGAAACCATATTTTAATGGAATTGTATCTTCTTTCCTGAGTTCACACAGGTTGTGAACTTTTGTACTCTTGTACATTCACAAATGTACTCTTGGTACATTTCTGTATATGTCACTGTAACTATGTGCACCTTTACAATCTGTGAATTGATTAGGAAAGAAACCAAATTGTGTTGTTTTGCAGCTGGGTAAAAACTTTGTGAAATAGCTAATAAGGTACTCAGATGCTAGAGAGATAAGAGCTATGCATCACAAATTCCCTCTGGAATTTCTAGCCTTTTATAACTGCTTTCATTTTACAGTATATTAATGAGATATCACTGATCAAATTCAATATTGCATTCTTAATTACATTAGAAATACAGCTTTCAGATTTTTAATTATACAAATTATCCAAGGCATATTAAATGCACGTCTCTCATATAAGAATGATGTTCCACAGCCTATTGACTTACAATCAGTGTTGCTTCCTTGTTTAACATTCTGTTTCTTTATTAGGTCAAAATATCATGCAAATTTGATTTGTTTCCCACTAAACCTATGTCCTTGGTACATTGGACTTAATCAAAACTGAAGTGGCATAATAGTAGAATCCTAGCTATGCTGAATAATGTGTTGAAAGCTTTTCTGGTCATGTTTGTTTGGTCTCTCTCTCTCTCTCTCTCTCTCTCTCATTTTCCATACCAAGAAGGTTCCTGTCATAAATTTATAAATTCAAGCCCAGGGGCTGGTAAACAGGGGTTTTTCAGGAACTCATCTCTGAAGCAGAATGGAAGCAGGAGGTGGGACTGGAGTGGTGTTCTAAGGTCATCTGAATCCTAGGACCAGGACTGTTGTGGGCTGCTTTTGCCAAGCAGGAGCTCTAGTTATGCCGGTTGAAGGACCAGTTCCTAACTCACCCTTCCCAGTTCATTGCAATGATCCCCCAGAGCACCTGACATGTAGCTTATGGATATGGATAGTGAAGTGCAAACAAAATTTCAGATATTTGATGATCCTGAAAAGGGTAACAAGGGCAAAATTACAATCTCAAGGCAAATATGTAAACAAGCTAGGGCTTTGGCCCTAATTACCTCTCCGTCCACCCTGCTCCGAAACAGAGTACCATAGACATAAAGAATCTTTATGTTGGTATTCCATGCTTCTTCCTTTAAAACACTTGAGAAGGGAGGGAGAGAAGAAAGATAGAACTAGATTCATGAGTTCTATATTAATCTCCACAAAATTTAAGTCAGAAATCCCAAATTATGTGCTGAGGCACCAAAATGTGCCACAATAGGAGCTGCTTGTGTCTTAAAAAATGTAAGCTACCATGCTGAATCCAGGTGGCATCAGCAGGGTGTATCACCATAAAAGAGAAAGACATCAGGGTGCCGGTTTGCATCAAATTGCATGCCTTCCTTTAGATGTACTGCTGCACATATAGAAATAACAATCTGTTATTTAAATAGTGTAGGTGAAATACATTTAGTTGGCAAAACAAGTTGGGTTGGTTCTGAAGTTTGTAATCTTGTGGCAGGTCCCCACTACCTGCTCAAAGGACTCTTTCACTGAAAAGCACCGTCCTGCAGCAAGCTGGGTTAAACGGATATGCTTTACTCAAAGGAGAGCACATGCAATCATTTGTTTAAGCACAGAAAGGAAAAGAAGTTAGCCCTGCCATTGTCGTCCAAGTTCCAAGTTGCAGTAACAGCAAGCAATGTGCTGCTCCAAATCCCAACTCGGTAGCACATTCTCTCCAGGCACTGAAGTTAGGAACTGGGCCTGAAAATTCAGGCATGCTGGGTTTTTGCTGGTCCCTACCCTAGCAACCCAAAATGTAAATAAAGTGTTTTACACTTCCTCATCGGTTGCTTATGTCCTCCAAAAACATTCCTGTGCCATCTCATTACATCAGATGTTTTCCACTTATTTTTGCTCACCAGTTAATGCCTCTCTCCACACAGATTTCTTGTGTCTTTGTGCTTGCAGAAGCAATTCTTCCTGGGCCAAATACCCCTCGTTCACTTGTTTTAGTCTGGGGCCAGGGGGAAAGGTGCTTATGTTTGTTTTGTTTTCCAGAGTACAAGTCTCTCCATTTCAGCTGTGATCAATCAGGCTATTCTATGCCATCTTAGGACAGGTCAGTGTTTTACTTATTTTCTCACTTCTTCCCATCTGGGACTATGTGCATTTGTTCAGCTAAATACCTGTGGCTGAAACTTAACTGCAGGCCTTTGAAAGCTAGAGTACCTCTGCTTCAGACCCTGTTACCTTTGCTTTTTAAAGGCTGTTGCTTTCCCTAAGCACTGTTTGGCAGGCTGGTCCATTCTTACAAGAGAAATACAAAACACTGCACCATAGAGAAGGTTGTGACCATGTGGCCTTTTTTCCAGTTCACTCCATTGCCCCCATGCTGATTGTTGATGGACTATTTCCAGTGCCCTGTTCTTCCTTCTTACATTTTTTTATCATTCAGTCAGATGTAGACTGAAAAACTCTTCAAAAAATGTAGAGAACTGCCCTCTGTAAAGTAGGCCACATAACTGCCCTACATGTAACCATTTCTGCAGGGCCCTCCAAATGACACTGATTCCCCATTTCAGCTGATATAAGGCAGTGGCATTATCCAAAGAGGGTTTTAAGTCTGCACTGGGATTACTAAACACAGCATGTGCTAAAAAGCTGTCAGTCTCCAGAAGCAATTCCTGGCGTGTCACTATTGCCCAGGAAACAAAGCCAAGCCCCTAGCCAATGTAGCCAATCAGGCAAACAGAAGGAATGCTGGGAAACAGTATTAACATGGCCATTTTGCTTTCCAGATGTTCTGGAAGCTGCTAAAGAAATTACCTGTTGGCCTTTCTCTTTTCTTTTTCCCACCTTTTTAAGGAAGATTGACATATCCCTCTGATTATAATCCAGACCAAAACAAAACCTGGGTTCCAAGCTTGAACCCCTTAGGAGGCTCTGATTTCCTGGGGTTTTTGAGACTTTGGGAGATGGAAACGCTTATACAAATGTCCCTTGATGTGAACCTATGAGAAGGCAGACAGGAGGAGAGAGCATAACTGCACCCTTCCATTTATTTTCCATGTCAGCATGCAAGAACTCTTCTTCCCAGAGCAAAACCCAGGTTGAAAGAGTGAGCTAAGGATGTTGCTTCTCGCAGGGCCCTCTCTCTTCAAAAGAGTTGTTGGTGAACTTGCTGTACTTACAAAGTGCTGCCCTAAGGCAGTGCTACAGGGACTTCTGCTAATGAGTTAGTAATTAGTAATTTAGGTAAGATTATTTTACCTAGTTGTTCCTCTGGAAAGGGCTGCTCTGTTCCATCAAGGGAACAGAGTAGACTGTCCCACTTTTGGAGGCCAAAAAAGTGTATTTTAACTCCTTCATTAAGGCTGCACAGCTGGGGATCCAGACACACGCACACAGGAGGTTACACCTGGACAATTAATTTGATTTACTGTTCTATTAATTTTGTATTTAATGGGTTGCTTCACACTAATTGATCTTGTTTTCGGCAAGACACATACCATTTTCCTTTGTAATTAATAGCAATTGCGCTAACGATTTTATAAATCTTTTCATCCTTTAAATGACTTTCAGAGCTTGACTGATCACCTCAGGCTCCCAGCATGCCTCAGGAACCAGAAGAAATGCTGCTGACTGTGGAGCTGCTTCAGTCTCAGGCATTTCAAAAGCATGACCTAACTAGTGACCTTTTGTGTTATCACCCTTTACAAAAATGTTTTTTACCCCTGCCTATAAGACCTAACATCCTCCCCTTTGCTCATAAATGGTCTCCCTCCCTTTCTGGCACACATATAAGAGGCTTTGAAGGAGCCATGTTCTGCATTAGGTGTACTGTCATGACTGTCAATCTGCTAAACTGGGAAAGGAAAGGAAAGGAAAGGAAAGGAAAGGAAAGGAAAGGAAAGGATCACATTACTTCCTTTTCTCTGTTTCTTATCCTTTGCCCCATTCGTAGCTTCCATGATCTGATCCAAGAATTTGTTTGTTTGTTTAGTTGCAAAGTTGTGCCTGACCCATCACGACCCCATGGACAACATTCCACCAGCCTCCCCTGTCCTCCACCATCCCCTTGGATTCTACTCAAACCCACACCCACCACCCCAGTGACTCCATCTAGCCCCCTCATTCTCTGCACTCCCCTTCTCCTTTTGCCGTCAATCATTCTCAGCATCGGGGTCTTCTCCAGTGAGTCCTTCATTAGGTGGCCAAAGTATTTGAGTTTCATCTTCAGTATCTGGCCTTCTGAAGAGCAGTCAGGGTTGATTTCCTTTAAGATTGACTGGTTTGATCTCTGATCCAAGAATACTTCAGCCTTTTTCAGTCATCTTTGAGACATTTACACAGGCTTGGAGCCAGATTTATGTACATGCAATGAGGAAAGCAAACTTTCCCATCCTGGAATCCCTCCAGGCTCCCAAAACTGCTTCACACAGAAGCGAGGACACTGCTGAAGCGGGGAGATGGTGAGGTCAAGTGAAGAAGGGATCCCTGAAAATAGATGGAGGCTCCTCTTGCAGAAGGTACATCGGTTTCATTACACCCACCGGGGTCTGCTAACATGAATTTCTATGGGGAGGGGAGGAGGGAGGGAGGCTGCTTCTTGTAGCCCAACCACACACACCAACCCATTCTCATTGCTTTCTGGATAAGCAATGCTCTGTGTCCTG
The DNA here is from genome assembly GCF_004798865.1 of Varanus komodoensis. Classification (NCBI taxonomy): domain Eukaryota; kingdom Metazoa; phylum Chordata; class Lepidosauria; order Squamata; family Varanidae; genus Varanus; species Varanus komodoensis. The sequence continues at coordinate 5,739,874 of NW_025335409.1, forward strand.
TCGCTTACACACTCTAGTGCTTTCCTTCTATTTGGACCTGCTGAAAAGCTTTAAAAACAAAAAGGCACAGAAAAGTATAAGAAGCTTGAGTAAGGAGCCCCCAATATTTAAAGGGAAGGTATATTTGTGTGTGCATGTGCATTTCCTATCAGAAAACTTCATGGAGGAAGGGAGGAACATTTTGGTTGGATGGATAGAGTGTCCTTTTCCCTGCAAGAAACCCAAGGCAGTTTACCTAATCTTTCTCTCCCTTCCCATTTTATTCTCCTTCTCCTTCTCCTGCTTTGCTGCCAATGGGCAATATTATAAATAAACCCTCTAAAACTTTCAGAGTTCTCTACTTGAATGCAATGGGATCCAAGGGAATCTAGCTGAACAGGTCTGCCAGCCTCTTCCTCTCCTCAAACTGCTTCATTCTGTTATCAGAACTATTTTACGTTAAGAACTGGTGCCTGACTTTTTCCTCTTCCCTCCCCACCCCATTTTGTCTCAGGTCTTTTACATGGCAAACCTGCAAACAGAGACTATCTTGGTTAATTGACCTTACATAAAATGTCCAGGAGGCATTTTATATTGTTTTGTTATTTTCAGGCTTGGTGTCTTGAGGGGAGCTAAATGGAGTGGATCCAGTGGGAAGGGAAAAAGACTAGGAGGTCTGCTATGAGGTATCCGAAGTTGTTCCAGCCCCCTTCTTCCCTGTTCAAAATGCTCCAGCTAAGTGGGCCCAAGCCTGACTAGAGCAAGAGGCCGGGGAGGCAAAGATCGCCTCCGCCACTCTTTCTTTGCCTGAGAGTTTCTGTGCATGTGTGCTGATAGGCATCCTTTTAGGATTGCTCCGTCAGGGGGGTAGCTACTGATGATTAGATTCCCCAGCAGATTGGTGATGAAAGCAGTATGCTGTTACAAAATATCACATCCAGGGAAGTGTAAAAGTCATGCATTTTTGTCACAGTCAAGGCAAAATTCAAGTCATACAACATTGCTTTGAATTATAAGATATGCCCATATTTCTGGACTGAGGTCAAGTCTGCTGGTCAGATTTTTTTCCTGCTCTGTGAAAACATACCAATCTCAATCTTTGCCTCACTGTCCTACCCAAAACTTGGCATCACAAAAGTTACAAATGGCAAAAGTTATGAATCGGCTACAAGGTAAAATATAAGAGGAAATAAGGCTCCACAGGTTAAATGAGGCCAAAGGAATAGGGAAGCAATAGAGCAATGAAAACAAGAGAATGACTGATACTGTGAAATTTTGATGTGCTAATATTTTGGGACAACATTTGACATTTCAGTGTACAACAGATTTTTAAAAGAAGCATATAGTTAATTACATGCACAATGCTCCGTATAATGAGCCAGAAAGTTCAATTCCTTATAGTTGCCCTTTCACTACCTTAGAATCATATTTTCTTGCAACTAATTTCCTTGTTTTCATTTTCTCACATCCCATCTTAAATCAGATTAGTCTTTTTTGAACCAGCAGACGCCATTAATTATGCAGTTGTAGAAATCTGACAGAACCTTTACAATGTGCTACCAGATCTGAGTTTTTTGTGTGCTTGGGTTTTTTTTTAAACCCACAGTGTTTTGGGTGGTGTAATTTCACTGCATTTTTATTAGGCAAGCTTGTTAAAGATTCAATGAGCAAAAGGGATTCAGGCACTGAAAGAGCTTTTGAGAGATCCTTTATGCTTTTATCTTTCAGGCAGCATTGTCTGATACAAGTCCTTTTGTCAGCCTTCACCTTTCAAGCTGCCCTACAACTCCAATAATAGACAAACAGGATATTTAAAGCAAGTCAAGAGTATGGTGTGTGTTTCTTTTAGGAATGGTCATACTGGTTTTACAACCTGTATAGTGCAATGCATGTATGCAAAATAATGAATTGCTGCTTCTGTATGCTTGCACTGTAGATCTACCTTGGGACCTCATTAGTATATGACTTTTTTGCATTCAATGAAAGCACATCTTAGAAAGTTATAACTCTCTGAAGAATTTACAAAGTAAAAGTAAGAGCTTAATTCTTTCCCTTTCATTTCTTCTCGTTCTTGCCAACTGCAATAGGGCTAAATGCAAATTGGTGCTTTAGATCCATAGTCAATACAAAAGTAACCGCTAAGTTCAGTTCTGCACAAGAGACAGAATGCGAACTGTAATGGGGCAGGAGTTGCATCCTGGACTGAACCCAAAACTACTCCTGGTGAGCATTTTGGTGAGGATTTCAGCAGCATCAGAAAGTAACCCTACCTTCAGTGATTAGCTTGACTTTGCTTTCCGTTGTCAGCAGTATCGGTCACATAACCAAATGTGGTTGGTCACACAACATTTTGATATCATTCCATGTACTATGGGATGTCCTATTGGCAAGGGATGCCAATGCAACTCATCTGGGATCCATTTTCCTATTCTCAGTCGTCTGCAGACCAGAGGCAGATTTCCCCTTCCCCTCCCCCTGCATGTCTGCAGTGGTTCCTAGCCACTCCAGCTCCCTTAGCATGTTATCAAATGCAACTAAACAGTTCTGCTGCCATTCCCCACTTCTCTCTCCATGTATTTTTGCACTTTCACACTGTTTCCAAAAGTAAATAGGGAGATAGACATGCCATTGGGTCAATGGGAAGAGAGCGAACAAGGATACGTCTGTTGCTGGAGGACTGAAGGCTCAAAGTGCTTCTTCCACTGCTCTTGCCGGGAGACTCCATGGTGTTTCCTACCGACAAGGACAATCCTGGAGAAGCCACGGTAAAGCACAGAAACTTTGGAACAGAGCACTGATTCTGTCTGTGGTTTCAGACAGAATTCTGTCTGTGGTTATAGCACACAGCAGTGTGTGCAGTTTTATTGCTGCTTAATTTGTACTGTGTTGTTTTTATTGATGCATGTATGTTGCTTTTGTGGAATTGTATCTTACGTTCACCGCTTTGATACTTCTGTGGAAAGCGGTGCATACATCTGAAAAATGAATAGAAATATCGCACTGGAATGAAGATGCCTAGTCCATTGATACCAATTAGGATATAAAGGAATAATCTTACCAAACTAAGCATAAAATCTCTAGGGACTTTGTCTCAAGATTCATATGTTATTCACATTTCCTTGAGCAAGTAAGTAAAGAAACATCAATGAACATCACATTGTTTACATAGCTTACTGTTATGCAAACATCCAACTTACCTGCATTATTTTTCATACAGGCATTTTTTGATTCCAGATATCTTTGCCTATCTGTTTTCTCCCTGTTTGACTCCCTTCTCTAATTATAATTTCAATTTTTGCTTTGAAAGCTAAATATAACAGTGGTGGGGCGCCCAAAACATTGACAAGCTGTAGTCTCAAAGCCCTTTCCACAAGAAACATTAGTTTCCTCACACTCCAGTGATTTTTACAGCCCTTATTAAGAGAACCAAGAATTCAGTCTATTTGATTTATAATTGGAAATCATAAACTATAACATTCACCTGCTGTTCTTATGTGCAAGAAAAATGACACAAAGCAGTTTCATCTCTTATGGTTGTAACTGGTATGAACTGCTGCCTGGATGAATCTTGTTCTACTCCCACATAAACACTAACAAGTTGATGGTGACACAATAAAATGAGACTGGAGCATTAAAAGGTAGACAAGGCAGACAACTTCTTTGGGTCAACTGGTTGAAGAGGAACATAGCTGAGAACACCCAGAAGATCTTTCATAACCCATAAGAGAATGCAACAAACATGATCTCATGTGAATACATAGAAACAGAGTGAGTCAGAAGGGGTCTCCAGGGCCAGGACCCCCCGGCTCCAGCCAGCTCCGCTCACAACATGCCCACCAATGCTTCTGTGTAAGTCAGTCATATCAGTTTTTTTTTAAAGCATTGAAGCATTACTTAATGAAATGTCTTTTTTTTCTCTTTAAGCCAAAGAACTTGTGTTTTCCCCCTCTTTTTCAATACTATGGAGATAGGGGAAGCAGCCGCTGACAGGACTATCCCTTTTGAGCAATCATGTGTGATTGCAAGGAAACATCTGTAAGTTGAAATAATAGCTGGCTTTACTTCTTGGTGCCTCTTCATATAATACTCAGTTGGGCATCTTGAAACCACACCCAAAAACACATTCTCATTTTCAGCTTTCCTATACAAAAACGTTTGCCTTATACAATGACTAGAATAAAATACTAACTAGGTAGAAGGTCTTCACTAGACAGATTTCTACTGGGAGGTGGATTTGTATTGTTGTGTCACATTTTCTGATCTGCATATGGAATGATGTCTCCCTAACCACTTTTTCCCCACCATCCATAGCTATGAATACTCTTATCATGTATTCATAGTTAATTTCAAGCCAAGAAAATGCAAAACGTAGCATTTCCTGTCAGGGGAGTTGCTTTAACTTCATGATGGCTTTGATTGCCATTATATGCTTTAAGAGGTGTCCTCACGTGAACAACAAAATCTGAAATGGCACCTTTTATTATTTATGTATTCAATTTTTATCCTTCCCATTGACTCCCTGGGTGGGTTTCAAATTAAGAAATGTACAATTAAAATACAATTAAACATAAAAAGTACTATAGCAATTGCCACACCTCTTGAAATGCAATCCTATGACATGAACATGCTGTGAGTCATATGATTTTTAAATGCCAAAACATGCATAGGACTTCATATAAACTGTACAATCCTAGGCATATTTACCTAGAGAAAAGTGCCATTCTGTTCAATGAAGCTTGCTCCCAGCAGCGTGCGCTTGATTGCAATTCAAGAGGTACCATTTCCTATTTTGGTGTGCATGCGGAGACACCTCACAAGGGAAATTGTGGCAACCAAAGCAAGCACAGGATTGTGTCCTTCATGTTACAGCACTGACAGTTTTGTAGCTAGCCAGAGATTACTTGCATTGTTTTTATTCTTTTCCTGGACTTGAAAGTAATCCTAAACCTATGCCATAGCTAATGCAGGCATGTGAACTTGGGGATGCAAATTGATCTTGAGTCATGATTAGTCCTGAATCATGTATTGCCTTGAATTCCTATTGGCTTGATTGTTTTTATCACAAACATGCTGGTATTCCCTAGAAAGTAGGAGTTCCATTACCTTCAAAAAGTAGTATTGGGAAACAGGTCCCACACTCAGTTCTCCTCATTTATTTGCCTGTCTCTTGTTGTTCTGTATGAAAAGAAACAGATTTAGTACCACTGCACATTGTGCAGTAGACCCTTGGGGTTGCTTTGATCCAAGCTTAAGAAAAGAAACAGATGGAGCTAAAGCCTTCACTGGAGTGATTCTATTTCAATTGAGTTGGTACCGGAATAACTTTGGTCCCTGATCCCTAAACAGCATTGTGCGGAAATGATGTCCACTCCTTTTGATCTCAGTATGAATGCTAAGAGTACATTTTGGCAAAGGACATGGGAATACTATGTATTCTACTTTGTTATCATACCTGATAAAGCTTTATCTTGGCTAATACATTTTCCACCTTTTATCATTCAATGATTATAAGAAAATGGTACAACTCCATTAAGAAGCTATCCTAATTTCATGGCTTAGAGCATGTTGATTTTTCTATTTTTCTAGCAGCTATTTTTTCTGCATTCCTAAAAGGCAAACAAAGCAAAAACAAAAACAAAACCCCACACACAAAGGGATTGGACTGTAAAACAATATCAGTAAAAATAATCGTCTTGCTGCAAATTAAAGCAGCCTTTTTTTTAAATAAGTGAACACAATCGTAGCAATATTTGCTTTCATATTCTCTTACTGGGAATTTCCATTTTGTCTCATTATCTGTCAGTGGTATGACAATACGTGACCAGATCAGATGGAATTATGATCCTATGAGAATTTGAATTGTTATATCATCCAATAATGTAAGTTGTTGATTTTGTATAGATATCTTCCCTATATTATTTGGTACATGTTGAACCATAGGGGTGCTGATTATAATGAGGCATATTAAGTAGAGCTTCATATTCAGACTTAGGAATGCTAAATAAACAATATTGATGGTCTTAAATAATGTGCCAATTTGCTCCAGTAACATGCTGTTCTTTTCACATGTGTTTTATATGCCAGTGTTTCCTTATTTTGAAAATATGATACTACTTTCTGTTCAGATTTTGAGCTGCAGCAACTCCAAAATGTTACTGGTGGGGATGGGAAAGCAAGTGATGTTTAGGTTTATCAAGGCTTTTCATTTTCCAAGTTGTGAGCACAAAGTGGGTTCATGATATGTGAGCAGGAACACAATGTTAATATCCCCCTGCTTACTGCTATTCAAAAGGTTTACATCATTCAGATATGATTGACCTGAACAATTGTGGGACTTATTTTATGTACCCAGAGCTGTCCATTACAGCAGATTTCATTGCAGATAACAACTAAAAAACAGATAAGCTCATGGTAGAGGTGTGTATAAATTAATGTACCTCATTTGAGCTCAACAAATTCCTGCCTGCTTCCAAGTTCAAATTAGGAAGGGGGCTGGACTTTTGTCTAAGACAGACCATGTTCTGAGCCTTAAAAAAAACCTGGTAATCAAATTTGTGCAAACAAGGACCCAAAGCAAAGAAAGATAGAAAAATATAAGCATAGAAACAGAGAGAGTCAGAAGGGGCTTCCTGGGCCATCTAGTCTGACCAACTCCAGCCAACTCCTCTCATGACATGCCTACCATGTGCAAGCCATGAAGATCAAGTAATAGTTGCACAAAATGAGCCAAATTTGTGCAAATAAACACTTCAAAACTATGTGACACTAGCATGGGTTGTGGAACATTGACTGATTTTGGACAAATTGCATGAGAGCCATATGATTTTTCGATGCTCATCTGTGCAAATTTCATTAGTGTCTGTCTTAGAGACAAAACTCTGAGAGCTGACTCACGTCAGACCAGTCGGTATCAAAACAGGGCTACAAATACTATCTGAATTTTACCTGCAATTGGATTTTTTGCACACAGATTTATTGGCTACCAAAAAAAGAAAAAAAATCCATAAGATTACCTGAAATTAGTGCTGTGCTGAAAATTTCTCCACCGTATTTTTGACTAACCTCACTCAAACTTGATAAAAAATGGAATTGTTCAAAATCTAATCTAATCCAAGTCTATTTCAAAGGAGAATAAATTCCAGAGAAATACCCATGGGTTTGGTTCAGGGTCCTTGAGTTTACCTTAACCTTTGAGGTAGCTGAGAGACTAGCATGAGTGTTTTTTCATTTATATCTCTGACTTCCTGTATCTTCCTTGGCCTCCTACACTCCCAACCCAGAAGAAGACACCAGGAAGGAAATCCTTACGCACACTTGGTTTGGTTTTTCCAGGTTCTGTAGAGTGACAGTGATTAGGTAGTGCCAAAAACTTCCCCAGACTGCATTCACAATACAATTTGAAATGCCCTGAGATCAAGGCAGAAAAAGGGAAGTCTCTGTCAAGGGGAAAGAGGGAAACTGGAAGTCTGATTTTGGACAGCACTATCTCTGGCTCTTCCTTGGAGCTGGACACAGTGCTGCCTCCATTTACATCAACTATGGGGCCTTTAGGGAAGGAATGGTGTTACCTCCCCCTCTGCATAGAGACAAGCAGGATCTACCGTCACCCCTCAGAAATGTAACATTTGCAACAGTGCCCGCTCTCTGTGTCCCTTTCCATGTGTACCACCAGCACTGGCAGCAGCAAGCAGGGAAGAAGGTTGGTTGCCAGGATTGGCACCGAGAGGGTTGCTAGCTGCACAGCTGGGATTATGCAAGCATTCACAGACTTCCTCTGGCTTGGCTTGCTTTGCAGGAGTGGGCCGGACATGAGAGGATTCCTGCACATTCTGGAGGGGCGGATTCCAATAGGGTTAGCCTAATCTAGTCCTTGTATCCTGACCACACCTGGCCTTTTTGAGTTGGAGTGTGAATATTAGTCCTCTTTTCTCATGGCTTGAGAAAAGGCTTGGGGTAGTCCTGGAGGAGGACTGCCCCAATCTCCAAACATTCAGTTGAGCAACCATAGCTCAGTGATTAGAGAGTTTGCTCTTCGTGTATAAGACCCTACATTCAATCCCAATTTCTTCAGGGAGGAGTAAATAAAAATCCCACTTGAGAACATGGAGGGGCCCTGACTCTCAGTGGCGAGAACAGTGGGTTGCCTGGACTGATGACCTGATGTGTTTTAAGGTAACTTCTGCTCTTCCCATGCTCCAGTGAGATGTCTACCAAGTGACACCCACACATCTTCACCTGTCTTTGTCTAGGCACTCCGGATGAATGCCATCCCAGCTGCATACGGTTGTGACACAGGTTCCCTGGTAGAGATTCTGCTTCAAGTGCTGATGCCAGAGGCTCAGCTAGCAAGCCAGCTTCCTCCTTCACATGTGTTCGGACATGGAAGGGAATGAGTGAGAAGGCCAAATGTCCCATCCTTTCTCATGCTTCGTTTCTGTTTCTCCTAAGGCTTCTCTTGCAACAACATCAGCTACAAAAGCTATCTATCCATCCTTCTGCCTGCAGTTTCATGAATTGCCCTAAAATTCAAAGCCACTGGCTGTGAAGCAAACCCTTGCTGTGCTTTCAAAGTCAATTTTTAGCCCTCATGAAGTCTAGAAGGGCTCTCCCCTCACACTGTGTCAACCACTGTGATGGAAACCTCACCCCAAGTTGCTCTTATCCTGCAGCATCAACCTTTTGCAAGGAGTGAGATGCCAGGCTGGCTATGAGTTAATTCACTTCTCTTCATTTGTATGGCTGTGTTCACAGTGGTGCTGCATGTTTTCCCCACACTAAGAAATCACTGAAATGCATTATGCATCTCCAGCAGGGCAAAACCATTCCTGTGCATTTCTAATGCACGGCTGAGGTTGAACAGTGAGTCACTCCTGCTAGGTATACCAATATCCTTAACTACTAGCTGCCGTGGGATGGAATAAAACATATGCTAGTTGCTATTGTACTATGGTTAGATGAACTCCAGGAACGCTGCCGCTAGCGTTGTATACAGCATTCCTCAATTTTCATTTCATGTGCTACTTTAGTGATTATGTCATAAGGCAGCTAACAAGCGATTTGCACACATAGCAAGATTCTCCAAACACCACCTTGAAACCTGACTTGGCTTGTTCCCCTTGTTCAATTGCACTTTTCAATTATTGCAGCCCGATGATGTGGACAAGGTGCTTGGACGAGTACGTCCCACCACTTGCCTATAGGATCCTTGCCCGTCTTGGTTAATAAATAACTCCAAGCACGGGATTGGGTCCTGGATCTGGAAGTGGTTAACGCTTCTCTGAGGGAGGGTCGGGTACCTGCCCCTTTAAAGGAGGTGGTAATACGACCGGTCCTGAAGAAAGCGTCACTGGATCCAGAGATGGCCACTAACTATAGACCTGTGGCCAACATCCCGTTTCTGGGCAAGGTGTTGGAGCGGGTGGTGGCGGGACAACTCCAAGCACTCTTGGATGAAACTGATTATCTGGATCCTTTTCAGTCCGGCTTCAGACCTGGGTACAGTACTGAATCTGCCTTGGTCGCCCTGTACGATGACCTGTGCAGGGAGAAGGACAGGGGGAGTGCATCCCTGTTGGTTCTTCTGGACCTCTCGGCGGCTTTCGCTACCATCGACCATGGTATCCTTCTGGATAGGCTAGCGGGATTGGGAGTTGGAGGCACTGCTTTGCAGTGGTTCTGCTCCTATCTCAACGGTCGATTCCAGAAGGTTGTGCTGGGGGACCATGTCTCTGCGCCATGGCATCTATGCCATGGAGTACCACAGGGCTCCATTCTATCCCCTCTGCTATTTAACATCTATATGAAACCGCTGGGAGAGGTCATCAGGAGGTGTGGGCTGCGGAATCACCAATACGCTGATGATACCCAGCTCTACCTCTCGTTTTCCACTAATCCAGGTGAGGCAGTGGCTGTGCTGAACCGGTGCTTGGCCGTGGTAATGGAATGGATGAGGGCCAATAAACTGAAACTCAATCCAGACAAGACGGAGGTCCTGTTGGTTGGCGGATCGGGTTTCGGAGAGGGTGGATTTGACCTGGTCCTGAATGGTGCAACACTCCCTCTTAGGGACAAGGTCCGCAGCTTAGGAGTACTCCTCGATCCGGAGCTTTCTTTGGAAGCTCAGGTGACAGCGGTGGCGAGGAGTGCCTTCCTTCAGCTTCGGCTGATTAATCAGCTGCGCCCCTACCTGGAGTACGACTGCCTGGCGACGGTGACACACGCGCTGGTGACTTCCCGCCTAGACTTCTGTAACGCGCTTTACGTGGGGCTTCCCCTGAGGACAGTCCGAACACTTCAATTGGTGCAAAATAGAGCTGCCAGGTTGCTGACGGGGATGGGGCGTTATGATCACATGACTCCAGTCCTCCGTCAGCTTCACTGGCTCCCCATTGAAGCCCGTGCCCAATTCAAGGTGTTGATTATGACCTATAAAGCCCTAAACGGCTTGGGTCCTGGCTACCTGAACGAACGCTTACGTCCGTATATGCCCGACCGCCCTTTGAGATCTGCGGGAGAGTCCCTTCTCCGGGAACCCTCCATGAAAGAAATTAGGAGAGTAAGTACTCGGAGGAGGGCTTTCTCTGCGGTGGCGCCCAGCCTATGGAATTCACTCCCCAAAGAGGTCCGCCTGGCACCGTCGTTACTGGTTTTTCGGCGCCAGGTAAAGACCTTTTTATTTAAACATCATTTTAATTGTTAAAATATATGATCTGGCCAGGGCAACTTCTTCTTCCTTCTCTTTTCTCCTCCTATATTATTTATTTACTTATTTTATACTGTTATTTTTAATTTATATTATTATGTTTGAAACTCAGTGTATTTTTAGTTATTTTTGTATTTAATGGTAATTTTTTATGTGCTATTGTATTTCAATGTATTTTATTGTGTTGTAAGCCGCCCCGAGGCTTCGGCAAGGGGCGGCATAGAAATGTTCTAATAATAATAATAATAATTAATAATAATAATAATAATAGTTTAATTTAAACAGGAAAAGGATATATTTCAAATGGGACAAGTGCACTTGATAGAGCGATAGGGATGTAAAGATAGAATAGACTACACTCAAGTGCACACTTCCTCCATAAACTGTGAAAAGACACACTTTTGCAAGCGATCCACACTTTTTCAAAGTATGCCATTTTTTTTAAAAAAATGCACATTTTCCTAACCTGAGCACAAGCTGGAGAATTTGCAAACATTTTTGAAGAAGACATACTCCTGTGCACATTTACTTCTGGGGTTGTCGATTGGACACTAGCATGACTTTCAAATATAACTAAATTCTTGCTCATCCCTAGCAGTGTTACCAAAGCCCAGAACGGTCCAAACCTGCCATCAGCAGCCAGCATCTCTGACCAGCTGTTGAGAGCTAAAGCATCCAGAAGGGCCGTCGCTGCTTATGTAGGCCATGGCTCTGGGAGTACCTGTGTTTCACTTTCTGCTGTTTAAGCTAGGGGCTCCCACCTTTTTTTAATTCCCCGCAATGCTCCACCTGTATGCTATTTTGTTGGGGCATCATGGAAGATTTGAAGTGATAGGCAGTTTACAGCCACCTGCTGCAGATCGCAGAGTTGCTGCTGCGGCTGCCGCCACTGCTGCCCAGGCCAAGTTGGATTCTGGCACCAGGACACTCACCAGACAGTACTTTGCTGGAGCACTTTAAACTTAACTCCAGCCATAGGAAAGTTGCCCAGTGCTGGAGCTTCCACATCTCCCATAAAGATGGCCAAAGATGCAGTTAAGCCTGTCAGATTTTTTTTTTAATCAATATGACCTTCTGGCAGGGAATGGTAAGACTTTTTCTGTCCACATATGCATAGGATCACACGTGTTGAGTAGAACGTACTTACCAAGTGCAGAAGCTCTCTGGCACTCTCCCTCTTTCTCCTCCTCCTCCTCTCCCTCTTCCTCCCTGTACCACACACCTCTGCATTTTCACATTTTTACACGCATCATGCTTCATACTGACTGCTAGCAAACAAGGGAGTGCACAGTCTTTAGGATAAGTAATAGCCCCCTGTTCTCAAAGTGAAAGTGTAGCTCATTATCCACATTTTGCTTGGTGCAAATTTTGCTGTTCATCTGAGTAATTAATAAACATAATGTTGTTGGTGCCTTGAGTTGCTATGGAAATGACTGTATCATTTTCAGGCCTCCAGAGGACTTTGAACAAATCTGCTGTAAGCTTGCCCTGACTTTGTCACCTTTTACTGTCTACAGTGAAATAATTATGACTCCAGGGAGGGATGTTTGAATTTCTCTCTCCCAGCAAATCTGCATAGTAATTATCCCTATAGAGTGTTTCCAAATATAGTTCCCAGACCTTATTAATTATATTCCCCAAATGAATATTGTTAAGCTTGCCTATGTTACATAAAAATGCTCTCCTTTGGGGAACAAAACATGATTTTCTTAAATCTCCTGTTAGAGGTAAATTGAAGCACAAGCGATCAGGAGCTTAAAATTGATATAGTATCTTTTAATTCATCAGGCACATTGACCCGACAAATTAACCTAAACACTTGCACTGGTTTATCACCCTGAACCTGTCCCTGGTTTGCAACCACTGTTGTGGTTCTTTAACACCTCAGCTTGAATGTTTAATGGCCAGTATGGAAGGTCTTTGAGTCAAGTGATTTGCTTCCACTGAGCATCGCTGTTAAGCTGCAGGTAGCTATTTTATATCCCTGCGACACAAGAGGGAGCATGAGATTTCAGCCTATACAGACTGTGTCATTAAGTTGAAGTTGTGGTGGTGTTGCCACTGTTGTGTTACATTTGTATCCCATCCTTTTTTCTGTGAGGGATGAAGCTCACACAATCCTTTTGATCTCCATTTTGTCCTCATGAAAGCCCTTTGAGATAGGCTGAGCTGAGAGGCAGTGTTGAGCCTAAGGTACCCTATGAGCTCTATGGGTGAGTGGAGACTAGAATGCAGGCTTATGGAGTCCTCGTCTAACATGCAGATCACCACACCACACCGGCTATCCAGTTGTTACTATGCTGACATCCATTTTAAACATTTAAATTTTCAGGACTAGATGGTTAGCAAATAACAAAATCAGCAAACAATATAAGCTATAGTTAAAATGATGTCATAAAGCATTGGTAACATTAAAAAGTGGCAGTTAAAACTATAGCAAATCATATAACAGAGTTATCATTCAACAAAAAGCAGGTCTGGCCATCTAGGTATTTAAAGCCTGTTTATAAACAAAAAAGAAGGGAGCCAACATCACTTTCCATGGAAGGGAATTTCATAGGGATGTGGCCATCACAAAAAAGGTGCTGTCTCTTTAGTTTGCCAGCCTGATTGGTATTGATTAGTAGCCCCTTCAGCAGGGCCTCTGTAGTAAGTCTTCAAGATTCTTAAAGATTATTCTGTTCATAGTACAGGTGTTATTTTGCTATTAGTACTAAAAGTGTAATCCTGTTACCCCTAGACATTGTCCCAAACCCTTTCCTCTTGGGCTCCCTAGCACCCCCATGCCTCTTTCTTTGTATTAGGTCTATTGCTCTACTGCAAATTTAAAACAACCAATCATCTACCCCCCCCCCCGAATCTTTCCACCACCCCCTGGGGAGATGGTACTGCTCACTTTGGGGATCACTGTGCTATAGGATACTGGGGCTTTTCTCCTCTGCACAGCATGCACAGCAGTGAAATCCCTGCTCAGATCGTCACCCATTACTTCCTCTGAGGCATTGCAGGAAGCTCCATGGTGATTCTCCTTCCAAGGCTGGTGTCCCACCTTGAATAAGGTTGTGGGGGATGAACCGTGGTGAATGCTGGACAAGAGAGGGAAAAGGGGCCAGGATCTGCGGTATCCTTTGGCTACTCCAGGCCCCGTTTCATCTCTGCCAGTGTAGTCCACCAATTGGTCTTAGAGGCCTGTCCAGTGAGAACATTTGAAGGGGATGAGAGAAAGCTTTCCTATAAAGAGCATTTAAATGGCTGTTCATAATGCTTTTCATTGCAGAAAAGCACTACATAATGCTCAATTGCTTTTCTGCTTCTTAACCTCAAGGAAGCACTGTGGCATGGTGGAATAGTGCAAATACACAAGAGGAAATTGGGCTTTCTTTCACTTTGACAATTCAATGCCAAAAATGGAAAGGAAGGAGGAAGGGAAGGGAGGAAGGATATATGGACAGAGGGACAACAGAAAACCTCCACCAGAAATGCTGGCAAGGCATAGGATTAAAACTGGAGGGAAAGAATCCATAGACAACCATGGATTGCAAGAATAAGCACATGATAAATTCCTTGTGTAGAAAAACCCAGAGCGATGAAAATCGACTCCCATGCTGCTGACAGCATCTCTTCAGGGCATAGGTACCTCAGAAGTTTTCAAGACTGGTGGCTTCCATCTAGTGGGTGATAACCTGATACAATGCATCTGTCAGGACAAAATAAGCGAAAGCTTTGCCATAACTTGGCTACTAAAAGCTTGACATTGTAAGAACAGCTTTAGACTTAAGATGGGATTCCTGATCTGATCAGGACTCTCTTGTAAGTCTTGCTTCCCACATGTGCCTTAGAGATGCCAATGTTTGCCTGTCCTGCTTATGTGTACTAGTGCGAATTGTTTGCTTGTTCTATAGGTTCTTTCTGTATTATGCTGTCCTACCCGCCATTCAGTTCCTCCTGTTTTATTCTAATGTTTTAGCAAGCTGCCGATCTCCCACCCTCCTTCCAAATTGTATGTGGCTGTAAGTTATAAAAGTTTGCTATACAGACTCCATCTCTGTAGTCCCTTTGGGCACTGCCCACATGCCGCATGCATTTCCTAAATGTCTGAATACACTGTTAATGTTCTTTTAGTTGTACACCCACAGCAGACTCTCACCAGTGGTTTCTTCACTCTTGACACACCCTAAATGACTCAGGCAAGACTACTGATAAAATCAACATAAACAAAGATAAAGATTCTAGTGAAAACTTATGCACATCCAGTTCCCAATAAGATCAACCATGTGATTACATGGAAATCCATTTCAAAGGGAACTGGACAAAGAAACTTTATTTGAATTGTGGTCCAAAAAGCTTGCAGCAACTTCATGGTCTGTGCTTCCCAGCTGAGGGGGCATTTTGAGAAGAATGTTGTATCTGAGAAATTTGCCTACCCTGTTCAGGATATTTTTTGAGAGAAATTCAAAGCAGGATGAAAATAGTGCAGAAAGGATTTCCCTTATTCTGACCTGGCCTTACAGTGGCACCATGGAACCTGATTGGATACAATATGTCATCAAGAAGCCTATCAGAGTTGGAGCAATGCTCTGTGGTCTTACTCTGATTTGATGTTATGTTGTGATCATATAGGCAAATGAGATCATTTGGAATCATGCCATGAAGAAGGATCAGGTTGTTTTTGCAGATTAAATAAGATGTAAATGTATCAAAAAGCTGTACACAGAATAAAAAATTAGGTGCATAGTTAACCTTTTCCTCTATTTCCTTTCACCCTGAACATTTTAATGAATGAAAATGTATGACATCAATTCTTACCCATGGATAAGCAGGATTCTATATAAAGCTATAACTGACCATTTCAAAATGAGTGGATAGTAAGGTGCAAGAAAAAGTGCATGAAATATTGTTGGAAAACTATATTTTAATACATATCTAGATAGATATTCTACCTAAAATAAACAATAAATATGTGGCTAATGTAATATGCAATATGGTGGATCCATGGAATAGCAAATATTTCATTGCTTTACTTGTTCTATTAGACATTTACTACACATAACCAACTGCAGCTTTTATAGAACATGATCCAAAATTGATCCTTTCTGGATCATGATCTCAGTCTGAAGGTAAACAGGTTCATTCTGGCTTCCTTCATTCTTGCTTATGTATGACAACAGAATGGATCTGCCAGCCAAGAGTTTATGGTACCTCTGCTGCAAAGTGCAACTAAGTTTCATGGCTGTACAGTGGGCAGACTGTTTCCATGCACATTTACTCAAAAGGAAGCCCAGACAAACTCAGAGAGATATATCCTAAAGTAAATGTGCACAGGATTGTAGTCTTCATGTGTGGGATCCAGATAACAACAAACAGAGTTCAACTTGCATAAGGAGAGCTTGCTTATGGTCTTCTTTTTAATGTGCACCTTTGTGCCTCTAAAACACACACCTGACAGAGGGGAAGCAAGTAGGGAACTGGATGGTTTTGCAAAAAAGAATGCATTCTGCTTACATTGGGCAGCTCCTCCCCAAGTTGATGGAAAAGATCTGACTGCTGTTGCTATAAAGCATTACTCCTCTGTTTTGTTTCTGCAGCTACCTTCATTACGTGGCAATCAGCAGCTGAACTAAACACCGAGTCCCTCTGCCGCCTCCTCTTCCTCCTCCTCCTCCTCCCATTTATATAGTTCATCTGCTAAACAAAGAAAGGGGCAGCTCCATCTTCTGCAGCTGTGAACTTTATAGAATAATGGATGATCTTTCAATCTGAGTACCTTGATCAGTGCAAATCAAGTAGAGTAATTCATCTGGTCAAAAGATGTAGCTCCTATTTCTCTCTTTCTCATAAAGAGTGAACATGGATCTCTCTGTGTGTGCAGTAGCTGCATCGCAAAGCAATTATCAGAGGATATAATGAAGTTCGTCCTCC
The DNA here is from genome assembly GCF_004798865.1 of Varanus komodoensis. NCBI lineage: Eukaryota > Metazoa > Chordata > Lepidosauria > Squamata > Varanidae > Varanus > Varanus komodoensis. Next base: position 5,756,474 of record NW_025335409.1, read on the forward strand.
TCCATTTCCCTGTTAGTTTTGTTCCTTTCTTGGTTAAAGGAAAGCTTGGCTCTTCTGGCCCCATGATCTTTTGCAGATAATGGATGATCTTTCCTCTGATTGTTTTATTTGTTTAAACAGGAAACGAGTATGACTGATTAGACGTACCCTGCAAATAGTTCCCAAATGTCATTCTGTCTGCTGCGCTTGTCATCAGGATCCTGGTGTCCTTTGGAACTATTAAATCAATAAAATATAGAAGGGCTTCCATTAGACCACATAAAACATGGCGAGAAAGTTGAAAGGTTGTTTTCATCCCTTCAAACAATGCTTGAAATTACTGCTCAGCTCACAGGGTCAGTTTTGCATTGTTATTTCAGAGTTCATCATACAGCAGAATCTCAGCAGGAAGAACTTAGGGAATATACTAGATCTGGCAAAATGGCTATTGCAAAGTATAAAAGCAAGGCAGCAATACGTCCTTTCACATTTCCTGTGAACTGATATTACCCTCTTTAGTTGTGATACTAAATGGAGAAAGAAAAGCTGTCACTTGCTGTGCTGTCAGGAATTTTGAAGGAGCCTGGTAATGTTCGCCAGGCTCCTAATGTTCTAGGTTTATCAACAGGATAAACCAGTCTTCCACAACCCAATGCTTTGGACTACAACCCCAGCATTCCTGATTATTGGCCATGTTGGGTGAGGTTGATGGGAGCTGATGCCCAAAACATCTGGAGAACATAAACTTGGAGAACGCTGAAATAAGCAAACTCTAAATCAAAGGGGTAGATCCAAGATATGTCTTCCTTGAGAGGAAAGACTCTGTTTGAAGAAGGTCCCTCCACCTGATATTTGGGGATGCTCCTCCTTCGCATGCATAGCAGGTCACCAGGGTTCCCTGGCACTCTCTGTCAAATTTTCTGTAGCTACAGAGGCTGCTGAGAGAAGGAAGATGGTGGAGAAGTCCACTCCCATCACTGCAGTTGATCCAGCTTGAATATGGATCCATCCCAAGGAGTTTAATAAGAAGGTCTTCTGGTTTAAATTAGACTATTCACACCAATATGCTTGCCTTCATGTTTGATCAAAGCCTTGCTGTAGCTAGCTGAAAATACAAAATGAAGTTATGCAATGTATCCAAGGAAATTCTTACAGCAAGTTTACACTTAATTCTGGAGCATCAGATTTGGCTGTTAGAGGTATGTGGAGGTGGGGTAGAGATGACAGTGCCTAAGAACTAAGGCCTAGAGGTTTCTAAGCCTCATGTCATCAGACATGTGAACCAGCCTAGAGAGCAAAACCATTCATGATGAATTTGGGCTCACCAATAGCATGACCTCAGTTGGAAGGATTTGCCTGAGCGGATCCTTCCACCTGGAGGTTTTCTGTGTGGTCCCATGATTTGCACTTGTAGCAGTACTGGTTGTATGGTTAACCCTGAGAGTAGCAACATCCCAGAATCAGTTTCAAGCAGTCTTGGAGCTTACATTAGGAAGGAACTTTATCCATTTAGCTAGTAGCACTTTTACTCACATGGTTACCATAGCTGCTCATTTCTCTAGCATACAATTAGAAGTGGCTCATTTTAATAACCCATTTCATTAATTTATTTTGTATCATTCTAACAATGGGATATTTCTTCACATAGTTCTGGTGGAATAAATAATGCAAAAGCAGATGAGGAATTAACCAAAGGGAAAAAAATGGAGCAGGAAAATCATAAGGATGCCAGTGTGAGACCAAATGAAAGTGTTTGGGGTCAGGTTTCACACAGTAGGGAGTCTCCACCAACGATACATCTCACACTGCAGGGGCACTCTTGGGATGCACTTAATGAAGGAGTCAGGCTGTGTGATTTAGTAGAAGATTCACACACATAAAAGTGCTCACCAAGACTTATCCCACCACTGTCAACACACACACACACACACACACTCACTCACTTGTGCCTGAACTGGTATTGTGATGGAAGTTCGAGGAAGTTTTAACTAGCTTTGTAGATCAATTAGTCTACCATTCCATGTGTTCTGTCCTTTTTATATATATATTTTATTAAAATTTTTAAACTAAGACTAAAAAAAAACACATCAAACATCACAAACGTTAACATTGGATTCACTGGGTCAACCTCCTACTACATATTTTTTTTAACACTCTAATATCAAATTCCAGTTAGTTTATCATAGTTTGAAAAACATTTCTAAATTTACGCCAAGTCCCGTTTCTCCAGCCAATTATAAAAAGAGTCCCAAGTTCAATAGAAATCAGTATCCTCTTTCTCCTTCAACGATAAAGTTAGTCTATCCATTTCTGCACAGTCCAAGATGTTTCTTATAATCAATCCATCGGTGGGCAGCTCCTCACTTTTCCAATATTGAGCAAATGCAATCCTCGCCACTGTAATTAGATGCAACATCAAATAGATTTCCTGTCTGTTAACATCTTCCGGTATAATGCCTAACAAGAAAACTTCGGGTTTAAAAGCAAAGGGTTTTTGTAATATTTCCTCCATCCATCTATGTATTTTAATCCAGTACTTTTTTGCATTGTCACAAGTCCACCACATATGATAAAAAGTACCCACTTTATGTTTACATTTCCAACATCTATTTGACATATTTGGAAACATCTTAGCTAGTTGACTTGGTGACAAATACCATCTATAGAACATTTTATATAAGTTTTCTTTATATGAAGTTGCTAAAGTTACTTTAATGTTTCTTTCCCATAGTTTTTGCCACTTTTCTAGTTCAACATTAAATCCAAAGTTTTGTGCCTATATTATCATAGTTTCCTTAACCTGTTCTCCTTCCCTTTTCCTGTCAAGTAAAAAATCATATAGTCTTTTAATAATTTTCTCATCTGTTTTAAGCATCACTTGATCAAATTCTGTTAGGTCTCTATAGAACCCCCATGTTTTACAATCCTTGGCATATCTTGATTGCATCTGCACCCTGTGTGTTCTTTCCTTATGAACCAAGCTCTGTGGCTGAGGAGAAAGATAGTCAAAAATTGGGTCAAGTGTTAATCTAGCTGTTCCCTTCCATAAGAAGAACCTGACAATAAATTCTAATATAGAAATAAAAGGGATATTAGGAAACAGGTGCTACAGTCCCACAGTGCTAATAAATACATCATTGTGATTGCCTAAACACGATGAAGGCTGCAATCCAAGACACTGCCAAGGAGTTGTCCCCACTGAACTGAGTGCAAAACACTTCTGAGCTGACATGTACCAAATTGTGCTGTCACATTGAAGAGCCAGGGTGCTAGGTAAATCAAATTAAATGCACAACCAATCTAAGTATTGCAATTGTAGCTGTCCTTGTCGGTGCTGCTTTACCTAATGATCCATTTTGTTCCACAGAAAAAAGTCTTGGGCTTTTTGTTTGTCTGTTTGTTTTTGGAAGATCAGTTAGTTGTAACAAATTGGGAAACACATTTGTTTTCATGGGTTGATTGAACTTGTTCAACACTTGCCAAATCTCTTCCATGTACCATATATTTTTGCAACTTATAACCTTCTAGAAGTCTGGGCCTACAACAGCTCCAGCTGACATAGCCAATATAGAGGGATCAAGGAAGCTGCACCTAATTTCATCCATCCATATAGTTTAAATCGTTGTAATGCACTTTATGAGAGGGTGCTCTTCTGCTTGGTCCAGGAGCTGCAGCTGGTGCAAAAATGGAGCAGCAAAATGCCAAGTGGGGTGCCTGGCCATGCACCAATTACAGTGGCTGCCTATTAGCTACCAAGCCAAATTCAGGGCCTTCTTACTAGCATATAAAGCCCTAAACAATTTAGGACAAGGCTGGGGCAGATTGCCTTTCCATGCTTAGACCAGTGCAGTTGCTAAGATCATTGGAAGAAGACTGGCTGGAGGCATGACAATTGATGGATTGCCATCTGGCTTCAGCCCAGCAGCAGATGGCCCACCTTGAGGAATTGGTAATGTGCTTTTGGCACCTGCAGAACACCCATCACCTTCCTTGACTGATTGTGAATTATACAGACCTTTGGTCTGTAAAAACCTGTGATTATATGCAATACAATCAGCAGTCTGACTGTGTTGCCCAGATTGTGAATGGTTGTGTCTTGAGTTTTCTGAATTTAAATGCTTTAACTGATAAGCATGTACATATTTTATCATGATGTTTTCTATTTGACTGTGCACTGTGGCTTCTGATCTTGTATGGTGAACCTTGAATATATTTTCTTCGGATATGGTCAGTGATCTATAAAATGAATAAAATGATGAAGAAAATAGTTTCTCTTATGTAGATATTTTGCACCATTGTGCTCATGGTTCTTATACAGAGTATACTCTGGGCATGTCTGGGTTTCTTGGCATTATGGGAAAAATATTTCCTATCTTCTAAGAGGCAGCTTGGCCCATGAAGCAGCTTTCAGTCTGAATGGTAGGAATTGGGTCATTCTTGTCACTTTCCCTGTATCTTCAGAGGCATAAGGAACAAGCTACCCTAGAGGTTCATCATAAACAGTGACATTATTTTTACCTAAAGTGCTAGAATATTATCAAGTCCACTGACAGCATATTCTAAAGCCACTTTAATCCTGTATTGGTATGCATCCAACATTCAGCTTATCAATGCAACATTCACACACATATATTAGGTGAATTAACCTTTAAAATATATGAAATCAGAAGAACTTGTACATTTCTCAGTTTGGCTATGTAGTATTTTCCTGAACTAAAAAGGCAGAGAAGAATTTGCAAACTAAACCAATCCCTAAGATCCCCCCTCCCCACCGCCCCCAGCACAGTAAGAATTTACATGATTTACCAGAGTTGATTTGAAATATATTTGCTTACATTATTTAAGAGAAAAGTCAACTTGCTTAGCAGGTTTAGAATGATTATCTATAAATACTCGATCCTCAGTCTCCCACAGAAAATTTTTTTAACTCACTGTTTTTTAAATAGAAAATTAACTCATTGTTTTTAATTCACTTTAACTTGCTTTTCTTTAACTCACTGTTTTAATAGAAAATTGCAGTATTCTATACATTAGGCTACTGTAACAACCCAGAGGGCTGTTATAGGCAGTGGCCAACTTATTTTATTGGTTCTGCTTCTGTTTTGCCCAGAAACCCTAGAAATCTGGCCAAAGAAATTAAGAGGGTGAACCATTTTCTCATGTGAAATCAAGTGATGGAAAACATTTCTCTACCTTCATCTGTGCATACCAGAATGATGCTAAAATCAGAGTGGTAAGGTCAATAAAACCATACAAACCGACTGCAACTATAGTAAAATAAAAGCCTGTTCATGTTCTTAAACACATGCATGCAAATGCACACACACACACACTACAGAGAAATTCAAAAGGTTTTTTTCTTCATTTCAATGTTTACATCTGTAGAACCAAAATAGATATTGACTGGGTTTGCAACACATGACAAGCAACCAGTCATGAAAAGCACCCTTGCCTCTTGCATTGACTGAACCCAGTTGTGGTGAGTAACCATCCTGGCTTATCTTGGTTGCCATCCTCAACACACACAATGGCCTTTTGTATGGGTGTGTGAGGAATCCATTTTGGCTTCATTCCCCTGACTCTGACCTGCTTTGTTGCAGCTGTGAGAAGGAACACATGTGAGATGAAACCTCCAGCTGGGACAGCCCCTCCCAGATGATTGCCCCCACTGCCACTCGCACACGAGGGAAAATGACTCCTGCACAAATGGAAGGAGAGGGAATTGGGCAGGGGGTGATACTCTTCACACCAGCTTGGGAAGAAGGTGCCCTGCTGTGTACCTGCTCAAGGCCAAAGGGGGTTTCTTTCAAGCCAGACAAAACAAGGGGGCACACCCCCCAGTAGAACTGCCTGAGTACTGTACAGCAAGGCAAGCGCAGTGGGGTCAGAATTGGGCTCAGTAAGGATGCTTCAGGAACAAGGGCCTCACCACCAAGTGCCTTACTGCTGCTGCTTGCGAGAAAGCAGTTCGGGGGCAGGCTGCACTGGGGAGCCATGGCTCACTGCCCTCATGACTCCCCAGCCTGGAGTCTGCCAGAACGGCTCTCTTCCAAGCAGCAGTGAGAAAGAGCAGGGCTGCCCTTTTGCCGGAGCATCATCACTGGGGCCATCTCCTGCCTCTGGCCTTGGAGTCTCGGACTTGGGCATCTGTGGTGGGAGGGGCTATGCATTCCATGGGGCTGCCACAGGGGCCAGGAGCAGCACCAGGGGCTCAGCCATGTTGTCCCTTCCTTGAAGCATCCCCATCAAGCCATCTACCAGAACCTTCCCAAGAGACTCACTCCCAAGCAGGAGTTGGGATCTGGCAGGGTGTTTGGTGGGACTGCTCCAAGAAAACCACCTGGAGACTGGAGGCAGGCAAGGGAGAAAGCCACCACAATAAGCCTGATGGTTTGTCAGGCTCATTGTGGCTGCTGGGCACTTCCAGGCAACCCAATGTGATGATTAACTATGGTGGCTTGTCATGATGTGTGAACTCACACACTCTCTCTTGGCAACTGCAATTGTTTTGCATGTACTTCTGTCCATCCCATGTACACAGAGGCTTCGGCGAATGGGGAGGCATAAAAATGTTTTAATAAATAAATAAAATAAATAAATACTACTGCTAATAAGTAGCCTGTGCAGTAGAGAGTTGGGGTAGAACCTGTTGCTATGTGTGCCAGTCTGAGATGGCGTGAAGTGAATGCTCACTGAGAGCACATGCAGAAGACTTACCATAATGCAGCACAACATGCAACTGTGTTGGCTTCCAATAGGGCCATTCTGTGCCCTGCTCTTGGGGCCATGGGCTTGTACTCTTTTGCTTTGGAACCCAAGACACATTCAGCTGGAACAGAGCTAGACCAGCTGTCCTCTGCAGATGTTTTGGAATCTAGTTTCCCTGATCCTTGACCACTGCCCATGTTGTATGGGCCTTATAGTTGTAGTCTCGAACAACTGGAGGAGATCAGGTTGCTTCCTCCTGGACTGGAAGCTCATCAGTCCTGAAAAATTAGCCACCCTCCTGATGAAGACTGGATCTTTTCACTGTTATGCATCTTCTTCATAACCTCCACTGTTTACTTCTTCAGCTCAAAGTCTTCTGGGACTGCTGTACTTACAGTTTAGGCAAATTGGCCATTTTCCTTGCATCTGCCAAATTACTCTTGCTCTATCGCTTCAGGCTTCTGCTTTTGAAAGGTGCTGAAAGAACTCACTAAGAAAGTAGAGAATAATCCCATTAGTTACAAGGTCATCTCTGTTTTCTCAGATAATTGGAATGGTTCTGAAGCTCGTGGGACATTGCAACACACAACCATGCTAAGAATGTTCTCCCTTTATAGACTGAGATGTACCCTTTTGTTTTAAAACTTTATACCTTCCTAAGACAGAACTTTCCCACATCTCCCAGTATTCCACAGCTTCATTAGCCGGGGAGGGGGGCATTATATTTTGAAGCTATGGGATAGATCTATTTAAAGGAAGGTTTGGGGCATAAACGTCTTTTGATGAAATATGACTGCCCTATAGTCTGGTAGGTGAAATATATTCAAGTGACAGCACCTTCTAGATTAAATTTTTAATGCTGTCTCAGCATTTTCTAACATTTTCAGGCTGTGCCACAGGAAGAAAATTCCTTATTCCAACCCCACTTTGCCCATCAGACAAAGGCATCTTATCTATTTAGGCAGCCGTCACTACTTTGTTCCAGAATATGTAAATAATGCTAAATGGTGGCGAACACTGCAAACAGCACGGTATGAAGTCCTTTCAGAATCTAACAAAATGCAAGTTATCTTGTATAACTGGATACCTGGAGTAGGGATGGGGGACATGCGGTCCTCCAGGTGTCTTTGGACTCCATATCTCTGTCTCTCACCATTGGCTATGGTGGCACAGGCACAGAGGAGCTGCAACCCAAAGACATCTGGAGAGGCACATGTTCCCCACACTTAACGTAAAGAAGGATGACTCTGGGAATGGAAGAACCAGAGACAGCACCATCCACAAGTTCCACGAACACTGTGGCTCAGTTCCGATAGCAGGCATCTCCTACACAAGTAGCCCTTTTGGATAGCAAAAAAGACAACACGTCTACAGACTGATTTCTAGGATACTTTCCCCCACGTCTGATCCAGCATGAGACAGAGCGATTGCATACTGCTCTTTCCTCCAGAACTGGTGTACCGTCCCCAGCTCCACCAGCCTCCCACCCTGAGTACATGGTTTGTCTGCACTCCACCTATGTACAAATGTTATGGCTGGAAAGAGAGGAAGCACACAGGGCATGCATGCTGGGCCTCCACACCACCTGTCGTTTCTCAGCATGGACACAAAGAGCAATGATGATCTACGCATGGTTTTCGTGCTTTCCTATACTGACACGCTCTCTCTGTTGGAAATGCTTCAGATAGCCCTGTTTACACTACCCAGTGCTTGTGTATAACATGCTGCAACCAAGGCTTGCTGAGGAGATGCATGCCCCTCTATTTGCTTGGCCTGGAGCAATTGAAAAGGGGTTAGTGCTAATATCATACATGCAAAGAAGAAGGTGCTGCTGCATAGAAATAGTGCTCTGCCTTTTTGCAACCCTTTTCCTTATGATTCCCATGCAATTTGATTGAAAATACACGGTTTTCAAAAGGAAATCCAAAGGAGAAGATGTCATACAAATTCTCCAGGGTTCTTGTGCTTACCTTATTTATGAGGTGACCAAGGAGGTTGTGAGCATCATACCTTTCATTGTTCTCTCTGGTGCCCTTTAGTTTCCTTGGCTTCCCACACTTCAGTTAAAGTTCAGGGGATGACTTCCTGAGTAAATTCCCCCAGGGGGCTTTTTCAGACCACAGGTAGGCTGGGACACTGCAGAGCAACAGAGATATGTACAAAGGAAAGATAAATACTCACACAGCACCCTTGGTTACCTTTCAGTGATTGTTTATGCTCAAAAATACCCACCAAAAATATACCACCAGAAATACTTTCAATATAAATTAAGAATGCCTCAGAATGAGGCTGGAAAATTGAAACCTCTTTCGTGGAGGAAAAAATAACTTTCAGGAAGTTGGGACAGATTTTGGTGCAACCTGTGTCCAGGAGCTACACACAACAACAACACCCCTTTCATACCTGCTTTGTGGAAGATGAAAAATGGGGTCTAGGCTACTGCAAGTTGCAGTAGCCTCCACAGGTTGCTGCTTTCCCTGGTGTGCAAGAACCAAAAACCCCATGGAACAAAGATAGAAATTATGGTAGAACCCCTGCCAACAGTGAGTCCTAGTAGCGAGAATGTCCCACTTGTGGGTTTCCTCTGGCCAACTGACTAGACATTGTGTCAACAGAACGCTGGACTAGATAGACCTTTGGTGTGATCCAGCATGGTTCATCCACTCATATGCTCTTATGAGGAGCTCTTAAAAAGTTTTCTTCTCTACCCAAAGAAATTGTTTACCCAATTTCTCAGTCACAAATAGGGTGGAGATCTTGAGAGGCCTTTTGTACGTAGCTCTAACACACATTTTTAAAGCAATTATTTGGTTTTACATAATTTGTTCCTTCTTTGACAGGGTATTACAGAAACAACAGCAACCAGATTATTTGGAATTGCAATTGACTATGGCTATAATGTTATGCATACCTACTCAAAAGTAAGACCCACTGAGTTGTGTTGGTTTTATTCCCATAGAAGTATATATAGGATTGTATGCTAAGTCTTCCTCTAATGGACTTGATGAGATAATACAGCTAAGGAACCCAGGGAGTGGGACAAAAGACTTGGAGAGGTAGTCTACACTATTAAAATTGGGGGATTCATTAATTTTCAACAGAATTATGCAGAGATGGCTTAGTGTGGCACCTTGCCAGAAAGCATCTCTGCCAACTTAGTATTGTTATTTGATTCATAATTGCATAAATTATTTTTGAAGTCTGTAGTCCTACACACACTTTTTAGAAGTAAATCCCATAAAATGCATTGCCATGTGCCTCTTGTCATATAAAATAATTCTGTCATCTGAAATCTTTCCAAAAGTAGGCTAAGGGTTAGATGTAGCTCTTAGACCTCTAGCTTCAAAGGAGGTCCAACAAATGTTAATGGAGGAGAAAACTATCAGTGATGATTAGTCATAATGGCTCCAGATTCCTTTTAGTAACTGAGGCAATATGACATTTTATACCAGTTGCTGATGAACATGAGCTGTCACACTTATATTCTGCCTGGGGCCTTCCCACAGGCTTCTGCTTGGCCACTGAGAGAACAAAATGCCGGACTAGATAAGCCAGACTGCACCCACCCCTTGCCCATGGCACCAATAAATTTTTTAAAATGATTAAAAATTAAAAATGGCGCTGAGAGGGGCCATAGAGTGCCCTCAGAGATCAAAGTTAGCTGGTTTTCAAGCATTAGTTGGATGTTCCACAGTAGCTACGGAGCATGCAAATGGTTGTTATTTGTTTTTCGGCGCCAGGCTAAGACCTTTTCATTTAAAACTTATTTTAATTGTTAATTTATTATGTATTTTTAGGATTTTAAATTTTATGCCGAGATGTTTCCAAGCTTTTAATTAATTGTACTAACTGTTATTTATATATTTTAATTATGTTGTGAGCTGCCCCGAGGCTTTGTTGCGATGGGGACGGCATAGAAATGTTTTAAATAAATAAATATAAAATTATGTCAAAGTGGACACTACATACATGATTTTTCCAGCACTGAACTAAGGGATTCTACTGGGGTTTCTTGCCCAAATGTTTCCCCATTCTTTGATGAAGTCCTCTCCGTTTTCACCCCACTGATGTCACTTCTCCCAACTTGTAGTTTCCCAGTTTCATCATTGTTCCTTCTGAATGGGTGAATCAGGAAAGCACACTGGCAAATGACAAAACACTGGGGCAGCCTAGACACACGGGATTCCAAGCAGCTGCATCATTACAGCCTGACCAGACTTCTTCAAGATACCTTGCACTGCTGGAGGCAAACACTAAGCCAATTTTTGGGGCTAGGTGGACAAGTGCTGCGGCCACACATTTTTCCCTTGACCCTCTTCTACCTTTTCCCTGCATATGCTGACTTCACCACTTCATTTCTAGCTTGTCAGTTCACAAACCAGGATAGATCTTCCTTGGCTTGTTCAACAAGGCAGAGAAAGAGGAATGTTCTGGGACTGGGATGTATGGTTCAGAGCTTCATAGACTTTCTTCCTGCTTCTGATTTGGTGATCATAAATGGGATGCATGTGTGTGTGTGTTTGGGGGGGGGGGTCCACAAACTTCCATCTCTGGAATAGGCTACGATGTGTGCCTTTGCTTTTAAACACTAAGGACATTTGTGCATTGGCGTCATGGGTACATGGGGCTAAGATACTTTCTGGAAAACTGGTTGATTTGCAGAAAACGGCACCTGAAAAGCACGTGGTCATTGCACAATTTGCAAAAAACGCACAAGGACCACATGCTTTCAGAAGCTGATGTGCCAATTTCAGGGATATTTTTGCCCGTATTGTTTTCAAATGCAGAAAGCATGGCCTGCCTGGGAGACAGAAGTCTAAGGGTTGGCTTGGCTTGCACCGCAGTGAGTCAGTGCCAATGCACAGCTAGCAAACTGGAATCCATGGGAGGGGCTGAATAATGAAAATCTATTGCAGTTTCACACACACACATCCCTATGCAGAGTTGCCCAGTTCAGATGGGACAGGGAATTTTGTCTTACTGGCAAGCCAGGACTGAAAGCTGAACCCAACATGTAGAGGGTCCCGAGAGTGCTGGGAGAAGGAAGGAGCATGTAGCCAAGGGGTCTGGCAATATTGTTAAAACCATGAGTTTATGGAGCCACGGTCTGTTGTCCAAGTGCTCTTGTAATATCAGATTAGATTAATACATGCACTGCAAAGTGTTTTGCTCTCTGAGTGTTAAATGCTTTTATGCCTCTGTTAACGATTTTCCTGAGTTCTGTCACTGTTTCTATGGGATCAAGATTTGCTACGCTGGGTGGAGTTGTTGGTCCCAGTTAGATCATAGCTCACCTTGCCTAGACTTCTGTTGTACCCCTTTCCTTTGTACAAGCAATATTGTCTATCACCAGAGAATACAAATGAAGTGTTTACTACACGTGGCAAGAACATGTCACATGGGGCTGGGTGTGATCAGTATTGCCTGCACAACTGCTAATGAAATCAATCCAGCAGTATTCCTGTTGGGTGTGCAATGAGTTAGCACTAACCCAGTGTGACATATTTATCCACATTGGTAGTTAGCTGTGTTAACACATTTATCTTCTAGGTGAAAGCAACCTACCATCTCTTTGACTGAATGATTTTAGTATCAAACTCTCAAATCCATGATTGCTGGGGATGTAACTCACCAAATCCCTCCCTTTGCTTTTAGCAGGACTAAAGTGTTAATATGGCTTCCCACCCACTGGTCAATTGCAATTCCTAGTGACTGTCCATCCTTTGGCTCACTGATATATTTTCATTTAAAAGTATGTTCTCCCTTTATGAAGCAGTGGTGTGCCATTGCCAAAGTGGGACCCCACCATTTATGAGTGTTTGCAGAAAGCAAGCAAGCTGCAGAGAATTCCTAGACATCTTTACAGAAACACGGTTTGAAGCTTATCAGCCCAGAGCACTACCAAACTTAAAATGGAGCAGCTACTGCCCATGGATTTTCAAAGCCAGCAGTGGACAAAGGTCTGTAGTTATGAATTTAACATTTCATTGCAGTGGCTTTAAAAAAAAAGGAAAGAAAGAAAGAAGAAATGTGTGAAGCTATCCTGCCAGCCTAGCACTGCAATTTCAAATTGATTATTTTTCTTTAATGTGCTGCCTGATATTCATGCCTATTGCAAGCCATATATCTGAAACAGCATGTTTTTAAGCTAGTCAGCATGTCTGGTGAGCTCCAAAACAATCACTCTCCACTTTGAACAACTACGCTACGTCAGTGGAGGGGGTGTGTTCACCATGTGCATTTTAATCCATGCAAGCACCCTCCTCCCCATCATCTGCTTGCAATAAAAGGATAGCAGCATTCATAATTCTCCATAGAAAAGCTGCTTACACACAAAACAATAATACAGTCTGGCTGAAATGGAAATAAATCCTCTTTGTAGATTTTATCATTTGTCTTCAATGTCATTTGTCTTCCATTGGAGGAGAAATGCTAGCCAGATTCGGGCTGTCCATCCATCTGGCAGGTGCAGGCTGTGGTTGCCATAAGTATCTTCTTGTGCTGGAAGGAAAGAAACAGGACAGCAGCAGTGGATGCTCCAGGTAGGTTGATTTCAACATGAGATAGAAGATGACACAGCCGGAAGGTATTTTCGGACTGTATAACACAAAGCTGATCTTGTCCAGTTGGGATCTGGTTATTGGTTATACCTACAGGTATAGTCAAGGCTATGGTTTTCCCAGTTGCAATGTATGGCTGTGAAAGCTAGACCATAAGGAAGGCTGAGCGCCAAAGAACTGAGGCCTTGGAATTGTAGTGCTGGAGAAGACTCCTGCGAGTCCCTTGGACCGCAAGGTGATCAAACCAGTCAGTCCTAGAGGAGATCAACCCTGACTGCTCTTTAGAAGGCCAGATACTGAAGATGAAACTCAAATACTTTGGCCACCTAATGAGAAGGAAGGACTTACTGGAAAAGACCCTTATGCTAGGAACAATAGATGGCAAAAGAAGAAGGGGACGGCAGAGAATAAGGTGGCTCGATGGAGTCACTGAAGCAGTCAGTGTGAGCTTACGTGGACTCCAGACAGGAAGGCCTGGAGAAATGTTGTTCATGGGGTTACAATGGGTCAGATGCAACTTTGCAACCAACAACAGCAACACAGGTATCTCCTTGCACCTGGAGTGGATTTATTTATTATTTTTATTTATTTATTAAAACATTTCTATGCCGCCCCTTGCCGAAGCCTCGGGGCGGCTCACAGCATAGAATAAAATACACAATAAATTAAGACAATAAACTTCACAAGAACAAAATATTTAAGGTTCAACTTCATGTTGCTACACTAATGTCCAATGGCTAGCAAAGCACAAGTGATTCCAAGTTAAGTACGAGTTCAATAAGCTGTTTGGTTTTCATCTTTCCTACCAATCACAGGTGTTCAGCACTTATATCTGCTAACTACGGATGGGGATCATATGTTTGATTTGCATTTTGACAGGAGCATGCCTAAATTTGCACATTCAAAACAACAGGTGAATGGGAACAAATCATTCATTTTGCCAAATGATGCAATTGAGTTCTCCGATGGGAAAAATCACTTGCAAAAATGTGTTTATAAAGAGAAAGTACACATAACATATGCAAAAATCATGTTAATATGCACTGTATTAGGAAAACTGGCTGGAAAATGAATTCAGAAAAATACATTTATAAGCTGCCCAGAAAACCTTTGGGTTATGGGGTGACATAGAAGTGGAATTAAGTAAATACATACATACATACATACATACATACATACATACATACATAAATATTGTTACAAATAGCATGCATTAGGAAAGAGGTATTCAAAAATGCAAAATTTAAAATATTCTCAGACTTCAAGGCAGACCAAACTTAAGATGGGAAACATTATCAAACTCTGCAACAAATTGAACAGGTTTCAGAAAATGAGAAAGTGAAACAAATTGACATTGACAGATTTGCCTGTTCTTTTACAGGCAACATTAGCACTTTATATATTTGCATTATGTAAACTACACATGGAACTTATTGCAGGCAACTGTTGACAGGAGATCAACAGAGCAAAGCCTGTTAGATAACAAAATGAAATGACCTTGAAAGGACTTCTTTCCCCACAGGAGAATGTACTTGATGTGAAGTAGTTAAGACTTCAGAAATCTCTGAAGACTTTTTGCAACTGAGAACAGCATCAAGTGTGTCAGCAGCCTGGGAATGCCCTGCTTCAAGTAGGCCCTTGTGAGGAATCTAATAAAAGGTGTATATTCAATGGACTTTCGTTATTTAGCCCCCAGATTTTGGTTTGTCAACCGTGCACTGGCACCAGGTCCCTATGATGCAACTTGAACCAGCTTGTGCGCTTTTGTTTCTAAAACAGACCATGATTGGTGCATGTAAAAAATATTAAAGGGGGAAAGGCTAAGGAAGTTAGCATAAAATTAGCCAGTTTGCACAAATTGGCACCTGCAAAAAACATTATCTGGTGTAATGTGCCCAAATTACATGGAAATTATAGGCTCTTTCGGTGCCAGTTTGTGCAAAGTGATCAATGTTATGCAAAGTGTACTGGAACCACATGGTTTGGGGAAGCTGATTTGTACAAAATGATGTGATTTGTGCAAATTGCACAAATTTATGCAAATTACATAACTAGCATGATTTGTACATTCCTTTACCTTTTTAAAATGCAGAAATTGCAGCCTGTCTTAAAAAGGGAAATCTGTGCCCCCCGCCCACTTTGGGCACAGCCAGCTTCCATTCATCAGATCGGAAGCAGGCAGGAAGTCCATTGATCTCAAATGAGCTGGACTTCCCGGCATCAACACATTCCTAATTCCAGGTCATGAGGGGTCAGGGAAAGAATGGTAGCAGCTACAGAAAAAAAAGACAGAAAAAATATTGCAGTTATGTGCTCACGATTCTTTTACAAGTGCTTTACCTTGTCATCATGCTGGCCTTTGCTCTTTTCATGTAAATGTTCTGGTTTTATGAACTGGAAGTAGGAGGTTTATTATGCTAGCCTTGTGTCTAATGACACCTGGGTAATTGGCTGGCAGATAGCACCTGATCCTGCAAGATTTTTCCCACCTCCCCATTTTTGGAGCTTCCTGTGGTTAATTTAGCATTAATCTTGTTCAAAAACTGTTACAGTCAACCGCCCTTTCCAAGCTGCAGCCATTACCCTTAATTCTAAAAGCGAGTCATCCTGAAAGCTATTCAAGAGGAGGATGTTAACTGACTACACTGTTTTAAATCCCTTTTTGCCTATTTTCTCCTTGTCTTCACAGCAGGAACACCTCCTATGGAAATTAGTGGACTTCAGGCTAAGCAAGGTTAGAAAATGTTCAGTAATTTTTCTCCAGGCTTATTGCTTGTCCTACCTCTAAGGGCTCAGAGTAGGTAATGGAATTTTTAATTGAAGATAACAAATCTTTGTCCCAGGATGCTTCAAAAGCTAAGAAAGATCCAATTTGTGCAACCATTTAGACTACCAGGAAAGCCACGTTGCTGGTTTGCTTATGAAGTACGATACCATGAGTTCTTTATCACAAATTGCTTGTCTATGTTGTCTTATCATAGAACAGTAGAGTTGGAAGGGGCTATGAAGGCCATCAGGTCCAACCCCCTCCTGTTGCAGGACACCAAGTTATACCATCCCACTCAGATGGCTGTCCAGATTCTTTTTGACTGTTTCCAGTGTGGGAGAGCTCGCCACCTCTCTAGGCAGCTGGTTCCACTGTTGTATTGCTCTGACAGTGAAGAAGCTATTCCTGATGCCCAGCCTGAATCTGGGCTGTCGCAACTTGAATTGATTATTCCATGTCCTACACTCTGGCATTAGCAAGAAGAGATCTTGACCTTCCTCTTTGTGACAGTCTTTGAGGTACTTCTAGAGGGATATCATGTCCCCCTTCAGTCTTCTCTTCTCAAGGCTGAACATGCTCAGTTCTTTCAGTCTCTCCTCATAGGGGAATGGTTCCAAACTCTGGATCATTTTTGTTGCCCTCCACTGGACCTTTTCTAATTTACCTGCATCTTTCTTAAATCTTGGTGCCCAGAACTAGACACAGTATTCCAGGTGAGGTCTGACTAGTGAGGAGTATAGAGGAACTACTACTTCTTGAGGGACTAGCACTGAGTTCAGCACAAAACAAGTCTCTTTGCACTCAAGTTATGGGACTGTGCACCATGAAAAAGAGAGAGAGAGACTTCCATACTTTCAAATTAAATCAAAATGTTAATATAAAACCTATGGTATAGCCCTCTCAGAACAATAGTCTTAACAGTGCAAATGGGAACTCCAATTTTGGAAGACTATTCCTAGACAAAACTCTGCATGTGGAAGGCTGGGACAGCCAAAACCCTTTTGCTTGATGCACTAGTTTTCCAAGTACAGCCAATGTTTCTCAGGCCTCTGTTTTGTAGCAAGTATGAGGAACTTCAGCCTCAGGGCAAATTCTCTGCCCATCCAGAGTTATCCAGATGGTAACACATTTTCTGTGACTACACACCCTTTCCCACAACTATCTATCATTCAGTGATTTCCCAGCTTTTGTACAATATTTTCCCTATTGTAAAAGGTGCCTTGTCTCTTCCAGAGTTTAGTTACTGGTAGTCAGAGCTTTAAGCTGCAATATGCTGGCATAATTTTTGTGTTGTTGGGACCTTTGTCTAGTCTGGTTTGGCATTTTTGACCCTATCCTTTTCTGGTGTTTGATCCTGCCCCTTCCGTTTTCCTGCCCCAGAGAGCTTTTCTGAAATGGCATTTGGCCCTCAGACACAAAGAGAATCCGCCATCATGCTGGCAGCATTTCAAGCTCTTTGGGGCAGCTCTGTCCTGTGCTTCCAGGACAATGTGAGAAGATACATGCCATGTGGGAGGAATCTGTTCAGTATCTCCTCCAATATCAGGCAGCCTCAGAATGGGCAGAACCTCAGTTTGGAAGTTGGAGGGTCCTCAGGGCCGATTTTGACATGATATCACTTATCCAATGAGCAACTACCTGAATGGCTTTATTAAAAAGCATGTTCAATGTGTGTGTGGAGGGGTTGGGGGAAACAGTGGATCTAGACTCAGACCTTGCTGTGATGAGGGTGGAGGGACAAACTACCACTGCAATGAAGGGGAGCTTTCTTCCCCCAAGTGCAGGCACCAGGTGGGGCCAGATTATTCCTGCCAGGGCCAGCCATGTGCTTTCCTTAAAGTACCTTTGTAATCAGTTATTGCAGCTAGTGATTGCATGGATACCATCTCATTGGTACGGCTCTCACACCACCATGGTGAGGCAGTAAGAAACTGCACTGCAACAGCTCCAAGAGCTCAACATAGGATAGCCTGGTCGCAACTGACCTGTGCAGTCCCTCTTCTGCAGTGGTACAGTCCTGCAGGGGATTGCTTCTCACTGGATAGTTTGCAACATTTAAATCATTTTGCCATTTGGAAGCAAGACCAGATGCTTGGTGGTTGGTTTTCTGGTGACCCTTGGCTTCTAAATAGGAAGCTGTTTTATTACCACTGATGTCTAAAGTGCATTTAAACAACCACTGCCAGCAGCCTTCCAGTTGTTAAAAAATGGGGGGGGGGGAGGATCAGGTCATATAACAAATCAGCCCCATCCCACAAGCCTGAATCAACTCATTCCATGTTGAAATCTGCACTGAACCCATGAGGCTTCACATGAAGGATCTTGCAGCCAAATTCATCCGTTCAACCAAATCAGGCTGTCATTTCTGTCATCGTTATAAAATGCATGGCTCTTTCATAAACAAACACACATTACTAATCAAAGCAGCTGTGTTTCCCCACCCCCTTGTCAAGCTAAGTCCAGGCTTTTGACTTGGTGACCTCATATCCTAAACTCCTCATTGTCACATTTCAGTCTTATGCAAAACAAAAGTGTCCCTACAATGGGCTGGGTAATCCTCAACTGGGACAAATGTATCAAAGTCCCACAGAAAATTCCAAACTATGGTACATGGTCCTTTTTACCATGATGCATGCCATTGCTTCAGTCACCCACTGCCAAGATTCCAGGATCGCTCACAACATCAGCAGTTCAAAGTTCAGTAACCACCGTGTCTAGTCGGCCAAGAAGTTTTCACTGAGCCCAGCTGAGCTTTTTCATAACCACCAAGGAAATGTTAAGCAGCATTCTTGTTTGTATTGCACTTGGCTTTGTTGATATAATTCCAGGAAACTACCTGGAAAACATCTGATTCCAGAGACCAGGATTTAACTCTTAGCAAGGCCTTCTGAATGTTGCTTTGTGTTTTGGAAACATTTGAAGTTCAGTTTCTCGCTCTATTTTGATGGAATGTGAAAAATAGATGAAAATGTGATCTAATCGCAAAAACAGGTCCCTTTGTTCGCCATACTGTGGTGCTTGCACCTAGTATTGTCTGATCTAACATGGAAGCTTGTAGAGTCCTGAGATGCTTGTAGTGGATGATATATGAAAGCATTAAATAAATAAAAAATGAATAAAATAAGCTTTTCTATTGGACAATTCTCTTCGGTCAGATCACATGATGAATCTTTGTGATCGTGACCTTGGTCAACTGCATTGCACTGGGACTCCTAAGTATCTTTGCTTTTCCCTATGGCACACGGTGCTTCTAAGCAAGACGGAAAGAAAGAAAATTGAGCTTGTGTAACATTCTAAGCATATTAGCATCATCACACAAAACTCCTGTGCCATCCAGTGAACAGCACTGGTTTTGCAAACTTTTTCTCGCATGGACCATTTGGAAATTGCTGCCAGGGTCTTCGGAGAACCATGTAATACTTGTGTGGGGTTTTGTTCTACTATGCGAAGCATATCCACAATTCATATTTTAATAATACAAATATGGCCTCTTATATTAATTTTTATATTCTTTATTTATTAAATGCATATGCTGCCCAACTGGCAAATACCCTAAGGTGGTTCACAATCATTAAAAACCAACTAAACTAAAACCATAAATACAGCAATGAAAATATCCACAGTATAAAATATTAAAACATTAAAGTCATTAAAAGATTCAGGGAGCAATCCTATGGCCCATACATACAGTGGGGGGAGTATAGGATACTTCAGGTTCCCAGATCTGAGATCAGAGAAAGACCATCAACCTTGGCACTGGAAAGCTACGCTCCCATTCATTCTCCCCATCCCTTGCAGCCCAGCACACAGTGAACTATGCCAAACGGTCAGGAGCTCAGTGTTACAAAAGAGGTCAAGCAACAAGGAAGGGAAGAGACTGCTAGGAGGCCAAGGTACGATGTTCCCTTCTCTTCCAAAGCTGCTAAAAACAAGCAGAAACTGTGAGGAAATGACAATCAGCGACCCTGCTTTCCCACTTTGCATTGGATCAAAGCAAATTATTAAAGGTGAAACAGCTAGAGCAAATGCAAGGTCTCAACCTGGTATCTAAAGGTATACGCTGCGCATGTCTGTTGGATCCCACGGGAAAGGCTGTTCCTCAGATGGAGGAAGCTTTAGAGAGAGGATTATTTCCCTGGTACCCAGGGAGGAGCCTCTGAAGATGATCAACAATCAGATGGAAGCAGATGAAAGAAGGTGCTCCATCAGGTAGGGTGGGCCTAAGCTGTGTAGGGTTCTAGAAACCAGTGCCAATACTCTGGATCAGACCTGGAATGTGTCTTCAAACCTGTTGATGCAGCACTTAAATAATACGTTCAAAGGTACTATTTCCAGTAAGCATCCTTGGCTGGCCTATTCTACACCAACTGATCTTTTTGGACTGTCTTCAGAGGTACAGCACAATAATGCTATACTGTAGCCAGGTTACCCCTTTCAAGGCAGGTTTGTAGTTGTCACATCACTGTACCCTTTAAGGACAACTAGACTAATGATAGCCAAGTCTGTCCATTCCACTTTCTTCCATTTTAGAACTTTGGAAAAGTTAAATTCTTTATCTGCCTAGTAAGAACTTTGTGAATTTTGGCAAATCCTTATCAAAAATGAACTGAATTGAAATTCCTACCCATCAGTCAAATTCAGCAGGTGCAGCTATTCTCAGTACAGGGAATTACATGCCTTGCATATAACTATTAAAGATGAGGACAACCCTAGATGGCAACCCTAGATCAGCTATATGGTTAAATACAGAAGGATTGAAATCCAGAACTTTATGAGCAAGCACTCGAAGTCCTGGACCTGAATGGATAAATCTAACAGTTTTGCACTTGCTCTCTCTCTCTCTTTCTTCCCCTTGCCCCCCACACACATATTTCTACACACACACACAATTGAAACCTAATTTGGTTTCCAAATATGGGGAACTTTGCAATTTTGGTAAACTCCTATCGAAAATGAACAGAAACAAAAAGCTTAAACAATCCTTGAACTGATGTTTTCCCTTCTGGTTCATCTCCATGTTAAAGAAAGCTAAAATTTCCAAATTATAACCAATGAGAAAAGCATTCAGCATGCAAACGCTTCTTCCCCGCTACTTTCCCCTCATCTCTAAACCTACTATTACCAACTAGGCAGATGTGCCTTTTCCAAATCAAAGCATAGCGGGATGATTGGGTGTTGCCTAATAACTTCAAATAGCATCACCTTCGTAATTAGGCAGTGGGAGATCATGCACTGAATATGAAACAGAGGCTTACAAAGACAGGGATCTTTTGATATCCACATAATATATAGAAAATTATCCAATTCTGTTCAAGTAGCAGGGTTTTTCTGCATCCTTAGAGCAGGCTGTTTATATTTCATTTGGTTTGGTTTGCAAAATTTCATTCTCACACTCCCAGCACCAAGTATGCTATTATCAGTCATGGACAATTTAGGACATACTAATTTTCCCTTCTCCCCCCTTTCCTCCAAAATACAAAATCCCATGGATTTGACTTTTCAGTAGAATGCTTTCAGTAGTGGTGAACCTAAAACAAAACATCATCCTAAAACAATATGCTTAATCTTTATAAATAATTTAAGCTGCAATTCTATACTCAATTATCTGAGAGCAAGTCCCACTGAACTCAATTTACATTTGAGCAGACATGCAAAGAATTGTGCTGAGATGCATGTTGGAAATGTGACTAACTGGAGCAGGGGCTTTGGATTGTAACGAACTGGACAATTTGACCTGGGTCAACATCGCCATGCAAATGGGGTTGGAAGATTCCATCCACACAGCTCCTCTGTGCATTCAAAACATTGATGCACAAAAAAGTATGCATAATCCCACATGATGTGATGAGCCCATAACAGGTGGGAGTTTGGAGGTTTTGGAAGGTATGGAAAGTTTTTGTTTGTGCAGCTTAACCATTGTATGTTTTACCACTTTTCTAAGGTTGCCACTGGTAGAGTGGGCTGTATGTACTGTGTCTGACATAGACGAATGGCTTCCACGGACTGATACAATTCCACCCACTGGAGAATGGAAATGGGCTGCAATGGAGAGTCGGTGAACCAGGTTGACCAGCTTTGCAGTTTGCAGGAGACATTCAAGCCAATTCAACTGTCATTCACACATCTCTCCTTAAGCCCCAGGTGAGCTGCCCACATGGGTTCAAGTCTCACATGTATATTGGTGGTTTAAAAGACCTCCAGGGTAAGCTATTTGGGGTGAGCAAGCAATGCTTTGATGTCAGGGTACTGTGGAAAAACCGTGGCACATGTGAGCTATAATAGCCAAGGGAAGAAGCATAGATAAGGAATGCCAGGTTCCGTTTGTATCTTTTCTGGGTGGGACTAGGAAGGACTCCCTAGGGCAGGGGTCGGCAACCCGTGGCTCCGGAGCCACACATGGCTCTTGAATCCCTCTGCTGTGGCTCCGTCACTCAAAACATGCGCCGGCACAGCCGCCGATCTGCAACACGTGCCAGCACAGCACAGTCCCCGATCTGCGACCCACACTGGCACAGCACAGCCCCCGAGCTGCGACCCACACTGGCACAGCACAGCCCCCGAGCTGCGACCCGTGCCGGCACAGCACAGCCGATCTGTTACATAAATGCAACACACTATACTCTTTTTATACATAGCATAAAGGTAAAAAACTATATACGCAGTGTTATTTTCATTTTAGAGGTCAAAAGAGTTTTGCGGCTCCCGGTGTTTTCTTTTCTGTAGGAAATGAGTCCAAATGGCTCTTTGAGTGTTAAAGATCGCCAACCCCTGATCTAGGGAGACCAAGAGAGCTGTTGCCAGTCAGTGTCAGCACTGCTGGACTAGATGGATGAACCGTCTGACTCAATGTATGACATGCCACTTTTTTTCCTCTTGTAACGAACCCAAGGTCATTTACAAAATCCTCCACCACTCCATCCTGTCCTTTCAACAACTGTGTGAGATAGTTTAGGCTGAAGGTGAGAGACTAGCTCACCCAGTGATCTTCATGGCCAAGTAAGGACTAGTACTCAGATCGCCAAGCCCCAGTCCAACAGTCTAACCCCTAGGCCATACTGGTTCCTGTGTTGCTAGTCTAAGTTCCATGCAGCCATGTTAATGGCTGCTACCTGTCCACCTGGGGAACAGCTCCTCGTAATTGCCCTGTTAAATGTCGCTAGTGGGGTTTTGCTTCATGTTTGGTTTTGTTTTTCATTCTTCTCCCACCTCTACCACTGTTTCTGTCCCAGTCCAGTGCCATCCTGATTTATTGTCCTTTCTGTGTTCCTGGGTAGATAATGATAAAGAAACTGTGCTGTCACAACTGACAAATGCTAATGAAGACTACTTAGCCAGTTTATGCAACGTAGCAGGAAGCCGTGTTGGAATGCATTGCTTGAGGGATGCAGCAGATTACAATGCAGCCCAGTTGTTTAGTGCTACCATCGCTGATGCAAACAACCGAGCTATTTGTAGCCCCCACTTGCTGCTCAGCCCTGGCATCCTGCCGCAGTTGTCCAGGATCAGACCCCAATGACCACATCCACATGGTCTGATTGAAGGCGGTTGTAGCTGCAGCCAGGGTGACTCTACACCAGTTGCTGCTAGTTAGGCATTAAGGAAGATATTGCACAAGACATTCCCCATCCAAGTCCAGGCACCATCACCCTAAATACAAGTACCATCTACCCCCAGTTAAAAAAATAGCACTCAGGCAATGATACAGACTACTCTCCCACCCTCCCCTGCAAGGTCTGCATCTCTTCTGTGTGCCTGGCATCCTGGAAGCCTTGGTTCATTGCAAGATCAGGTGTGAGGAAGCCAGGAAAAGTGCCTTTATATACTGATGCTGCTTCAGGTTTACCAGGCTGTGGTGCTGGTGCTGGACCGCAAGAGCAGTGGCTCAAGGTTAGGTGGGGGCTGCCATTTTATTTTCCCACAATGCCCCGGAGGGTCCAAGGAGGTATCTTGCCAGGGCATTAGGAAACTGAGAAAGAGGCTTACAGGTCCAGCTGCCCAGTGTGAATGGCCCAGCTCAGGGATTAGTGCTGGTGTGCCCTGCTGGGGCACTGGGACCCCAGTAGCTGATCTAGGGCACCTTGGGCTTAGCTGATTCTACCAGCACCAAGGCGGACCTAAGGGGGATCATTCCTGGGCACTGAGAACATCAGCACAGGTTATTCTCTGTATCACACTCAGTAGCTCAGGAAGCCATGCCAGGCCCTCCTCTGGAACTATGAGACATTCTAAGCATCGTCTTCCATGTGTTATATCCATTTCCTATCAGGGATCCATCTCCTCTCAAGTCAGGCCAAAATTCTATTTAAGCCAGCCGTGGCCACAGGAAGGATGTATCTATAAGAATTCCAATTGAGGCCACTTGACCAATCATGCCAGGTCAGGCCCACTAGATAGCCTTCCTTTTCCCCCAGTGGCATTGATTCAGTCTTTAAGAAATCAATCCAATATGTAGATTTCAGATTTTATAAAATGACACTGGCATTCTGTGCGAATTGGATGGTGGGTTTTTTAGAACTATGATTTGGGCCCCATGTTTTTTACAAGGCGGAGCGTGGTTTTTTGGGGAAGAGTGGCTCTCCTCCCCAAATGCACAAATGGGATCATTTTGTTGTAATGGAAAAAATTACCGTATTTTTCGCTCTATAAGATGTGCCTAGTTTTTAGAGGAGGAAAACAAGAAAAAAAATATTCTGAATCAAATGGGCACATAATCACAGGCACATTCCCCATCACTTCCCCATGGGCTGCACATCTGACAGACTTACTGCACACACATATTCGCTCTATAAGACGCACAGACATTTCCCCTTACTTTTGAGGGGGGGAAGTGCGTCTTATAGAGCGAAAAATACGGTAGGTCTTTAAACGAGTACAAGAATTTATTCTGCTCTTCACATTTTCACAAATCAGATTATGACTTTTAAAAGAATTTTCTGATTTCTTATCCATGCTGTTTCACCATTCTGCCTGTCCACCCTGTATTGCCATTATAAACATCCTTGTCAGTTTCCTTCTCTTGACACAATACTTTATTTAGCTCAGCTGGAACATTCTCTTTGAATTGTCAATGAAGTGTCAGTTTCATGCTCTGCTTTGTCCCTTCCTCAGCCAGTGTGGGAGGAAGTGTTAAAATGGAAGATTGACATATGTGGGGAACATGACTTTGCTGGACAAAACGAAGTAGGATGTCTAGTGGACGAAACTAGTGGGGGTATTTATACTGGGAATACATAATGGACAGGTGGATATTGAGAACCTGCCTCCTTCCCCCAATTTTTGTCTGCTTTCCTTCAGTATGAGAGGCTTCCAGCTAGTCTTTTATTATGTTAAAATTGGCCAGCCAGGGATGGCTTTGAGATACAAAGTGGGTAATATAAAGGTCCTTAACAAGTTTGTTAATTTAAAGAGATTATGTGATTATAAAGCCATATGGGCTCATTCCAGCTGTTGATTCCAAATCGAATTCTGCCCGCACCCCCAAACTGAGTTCACACTTTCGCAAGTTTCTGGCATTCTGGGTTAATGCCAGAAATAGTTACTTCAGGGGTAATGTCCTGGTGATTTCCGGTGAAGTTCACACCTTGCCTTTATAAAAGTAAGTAAGATAGTAAGGCAGCTTATAGTCACTGAGAAAATATCAGTACAAATTAAAGACCACAAAAATGGATTAAAGCAACATGTTAAAATAAACCTAGCTGGTGACTGAAGCACTTAAATCGCCCTAAATGGTCAAAACTCTGAAAAGATGGACTGAGATAAAACAGCTTCCCCAGTTTGCCTAAAAGCAAGCGGTGATTATGTGCAAACCAGGACCAGAGAGATGCAATGAATGTCATTGGGTTGAACCGAAGCTACATTTTATTAAACTTTAATACAAGATCTGCAACCATGACAAACTGCAAGTTACTAACTACTCCAGAAAACACCTGCTTGTAATTCTGTCTTGAGTCGGAGGTAGTAAATTTTTTATCCACTTTCCACATTAGGTGTTGAAGGATGCCTTCCTGAGTGGCCTCAAGCTGAAGGTTCTCAACTTCAAGTGTGTAACACTGGCTTGCCATGCCTTCAGTTCTCATGGCTGATTGACAAGTCTCAGGCAGGGAGGGGGGCAGGGGCAGGTGTCCTCTATTGCAAAGTATAGTTCTCTTTTTAAAAGACCACTTGACAAATTATTTGATTCATTGATTCATTCGTTGCATTCTCATACTCCCCAGTAGAGAAACTCTCTGGGCCAGTCAAACTAATTAAGTATCTGTTCTAACCTTTGCTTCTTTCTTTTGCCACCCTAATTCTTTCACACACCAATTCCTGCAGTGTAATATGAGATAGGAATGTGCATGGAATCTGCTTTGGGCAGAAAATCAGCCAGATTCCTTGGCTGCAGGGTCCAAGTTCTTGGCAAGTGTGCCAAGAATGTAAGCTACCCAGAGAGCCTAAGGCTAGTAGGGTGGCATATAAATTGAATAAAAAAGTAAAAATATAAATAAGATTTGAAGGGTATTCACCAGGAATTCAGCCCCACATGCTGTGCAAGCAGAGCCAGTTTTCCATGCTCACTGCTGCTGCTGCTGGCAGCAACAAGCGGGGAAGAAAGTTGGCTGCTGGGAACGGGGACTGGCACACCCACTTGCTGCATCTCTTTTCCCCATGTCCTGGCAGTGACAGTGGCAGAAAGCAGGGAAGACAGTTGGGAGCACCTGCTACGGAAGGTTGTCGATTGCACAAATGGCTTCCACAAATGCTTGCGGACTTCTTCCGGGCTCAGCACACTCCCTTAAAGAGGGATGAGCACCAGAAGCACGAACAGGATTCCAGAGAGCCTTGGCACATCCCTACTCTAAGAACCCTTGCCTGTTCCCACCTGGACAGGCTGGACAAGCAGGGATGTGGGTCACCATCTGCCACAGTAGGGTGAGATGTACTGTGCTTCAATCTACATTACAGCAATTATCTCTGCACACACACGAGGACATGTTAGCGTGATGCAAGTCGCTGTCCTCTTTTGCCATGTCCGCAGAGTCGATCGGCAAACCAACACAATGCAAGCTCCACCTTCTTCTAGTACCTGCCCCACCAAGCTATTTCAGGATGGATGAGCAGAATGGTCCACTTGAGGGTTATTTCAGCTGAGCACAAAGATGAAGGCACTAAACCAAATGCTTCAAGGAAGAGGAGGGCTTGAAGAGAGGGAGGGAGGGAGATGTCTTTTGGGAGGCATCTGATCTGAGATTTTTATTTCAAAGTATTTTCAGACATAAGATATTGCAAGGATATGAGTCACTATTGAAACAAAGATTTCTACCTTATTATTCTTTCTATATCCACTCTTAGTATTGTTTTGTAGAAAGTGAAAGGAACTAAATTTTGAAATTTATGGACAGCATACTTACAGCACATGTCAGTGAACAAGCATCAAGAACCATCAATTTTATAGCAAAATTAAATGAGGTTGTTATAGCCAAATTTATTGTTTGATCCATGAAAGTTGCACAGACATCTAAAGGTTAGACCACCAAGTCATAAAGAAGGAGCATCACAATCATCACTCAATAAGCAGTATAACATGGCTGTAAAATAAGAGAGGACATGAAGTGATAGAAATGTCATACAGATGCACCACTTACTATTTACATTTTCATGGGCTTTGTCTGAACATCTAAGATTACTAATTACAAAACAACCATTGTCTTTCTCCCTCCTTCCCTCCTATTTCTTTTCTAAAGCACTAATTTTAAAAAGAGATGGGGCAGAGGAGTATGTGTGTACCTTCAGAATTTTGTTGTACTTGTTAATAAATTCCAACTTCTGAACAATGGGTCAAATTTTTATTATGATCATAGATCATCAGAGACATAATCCTTGGTAACCAGTATCAATTGTGTCCATTATACAGAATAAAAAATAAAACATTCTGAGATATATCGCAGAATAAATAAATTTATATCAAGCTGTTTGTTCAGAACATGATGAAATAATATGGCATCTCAATAATATTGTGGACACAATTTATATATTTAATCATTTCAAAGCAAAGGTAACATGGTACACTCTCCTCCTGAAGTCACTGAGACATATAGAAGTGCTCACTTTGGCTGGATTTTAGCCAGGATGTCTCCCTGATTCTCTAACTTTGTATTGTGACTTCAGTCTTGTCAATCTCAAAAGAAGGAAAAAGCTGAAAGACAAATATACTTTTAACTGAAAAGTGAAAGACAGTTTGGAGAATTGCTTACAGTTAGGCAATGATGTAAGGAAGGGGAATGCAACTCAGTTTCCTGAGTGCTACAATTCCTAAAATGAAAATAATAAAATGGATAACATGGTGGGTTATAAGAGACTTTCATCAGACTCAAGCTATACCTATTTACTTGGGAATAAGCATGTCCATATACTGCAGGTTTAATGGCAAGTGATACTAGTTGATATAAATAGGCATACGATATAAATATGTTTATGAAGACAGAATTTCACACATTATCTGTCCATTATGCTTAGTCTGCAACAACTCTTAGGGGATGTGCATATCATATCTCAACTGTATTTTGTCCCAGGAAACAGGCACATTTTCTGTGCAATATCTATAGCCTCCAAATGTATTTGAGGCTTGTGCATCTTTCAGAAATATAGTGTTCATGCATTCAATATTTAGGAAACACAGGAGAATTTGCATACTTCAGCATAATCAGATCATAATTGTGTTCTTCACCCATGCAATAAGTAATCTTAAGAAAATGTCCAGAAATAAGCAAGATAAAATTGGAATTGTGTACAGTTTGTTCCATATACTTCTCTGCAAGCAATGCTACAGAATGCTCCTAAATAACTAATATGTCTGAGATTAATTTGAAGGATTTGTGCTATATCCAGGTGCCATTTGTAATCAGTCTGGTTCTAAATATCCCCAGACAAAAATTAAAGTTGATCTCTGGATTTATGGAAAACAGCTCCAGCAGAGATCTTTCAGTGTGCCCGATGCTTTGTCTTTCCATCTCTCCTTAGTTTCTGACTTGGCTTGGTCTACAATAAAATAAAATAAAATAAGAACAAACAAACATATCTACCATAGAATGCGGTGGCAGCATGCAGAAGTGGGAGAATGGCCTGTGCCTTTATAGGATACAAGAGGTAATCATGTTTTTAATTGTTTGCCTGTGGGGAAACCATGTACAAGTAGAAAAGGGCCATAGCCAGAAGAAAGCCAGGCTAGAACTCCCACTCCTGCTTGCTATTTTGGTTGCATTTTTTTTAACATGGACAACAATTCAGAAATAGCATTCCCAATTTTCAGTACAGTGCACTTTCATGTCAGGATTCTATTGTCTAATTGGCCAAGGAATATGCAAAATGCAGTAAAAATGTGAAAGAGTCTCTTGGAGATTATACAAAATGACTTCTTCATGAACAAATGATATGCTTTTCATGAAGTGCAGATGATGTACAAAATGGCTCATTCTTATACCTGTTCAATGCATATTAACCCCAATATATATGCAACTGTTAGCTTTTTATTGTCAGAAGCCTATCACTCAGTTTTTAGTGTTATTTTCCCTTGTATTTCATTGAGTTTTGTATTAAATGTAGTCTCTGTGGTTTTAAGTTGTCTTTATTGATTGACTCCTCTACTTACTTTGAAGTAAGTGCAATTGAAGTCTATGGGAGATGCTTCTGGATAGACGTGCATAAGATTGTGCAGGAAATGCCTCTGTAGTTCTGCTATTCATGACCCCAAACATGGGAAAATAAGCAGAAATATTACTGAAGAAATCAAACTCAAAAAGGAAGGAAGGAAGGAAATCAGACTAATAAACAGCTGTGTTAATATCTTTGCTTTGTTGCTAAACCTTTGATAAAGGGGTTTGATAAATTGCATTGTGTAGACTTCAGAAATGAATATCAAAAGCATCTTAAATATAATACATACAGATAATGTGCACATTAGCATCTTCTGTCAAGCCATTTGATGAGACTGTGACAAGGCAAAATAGGCAGGCTTTTAGCAGCCAGAATTTCTGTGTGTTAAGGGCAGTGGAATCAGCATTGTGAAATGGACGTATGTCTACACTTTGCAGATCAGAATGAAGCGCTGGGGGTGGGGTGGGGGGTGGGGACAAACAAAGCCAGAATATTTAAATTAATCATATCCCACCTTGATTGTCAGATATCTGAAATCTTAAATAATCCAACTCTTTTAAATGCCGAACTACCTATCAAAAAGGATATACCGTACAGATGCAGTAAAAGATAAAAATTCAAGGGACAAATTGTATGCAAAGTACATGCACAGAGACCCTTGCATGGGGAGTGAATAGAAGAATGCACATCACTAAACAGGAACAGAAAAGCAATAGGAAACTAGAGAAGAAAAATCCACAGCTACAAGCCCATCCACAGCAGTCAATTAGGACTGTATGAGAAATTAGTTTCCATTTGCTTTTTATCAGGATCAATCTCATTTATACTACTTGAACTGAGAATTGAATGCAGACTACAAAGTCCGTATGTTTCCAGGCTTGTAACTGGCCTGGCAGGAGACATGAGTTGAAGCCACAGAATCCCATTTCAAATTACTGTTAAGTGTAGCTTCAAGCAGGAAGATCTCATCATAACCCAGCCATGCAAGTTCCAGATACTTGCATAACATCTACAGATAATATCCAGATACTTAGTGATAATTGCCCCTTGAGGTGGCAGCTTGCCTCCAGCTAAACAGCTTGCTCAAGCCCTCTCCACATATTCTTTCCTCACCTTTTCCGGACCCCTACTCTCCTCTTCCTCTTTTTCCTTTTGTTTTGGTTCCCTGAATAGCAGGGGAAAGCTATCAGAAGTCTCCCCTTTGCAAACCCTCCATGCTTTGCAGGTAAATGATGCCAGGAAGTGAGTTGGAGCTGAGAAAGACACTGTGCTAAAATAATTTTCCTGGATCATGAAGAGCTTCTGCCAGCCAGTAGAGATAAAACTGAACTCAGACATCAGGGTCCAACTAACAAAAAGGGGGGATATAAGAGGGGAGGGGAGGGGAGTAAAATATTGCGAACAACAACAAGAAGACAGACTTGATTTTGTGCAGTTTTTCTCTGTAGTGAGTCTTCAAAGCTTTTTGCAGGATATCTACAATTGATTCTTTGTAGCAACATCTTTGAAGATTTGAACCAGGACTATTTAGACTATTGCCTCATTGTAGCATGTGCTCTGAACTAATTGAAACTCCTCAGTAAGCAATCTAAATCCAATGATTTGGTAACACAGTTCAGTCAAAGGGAGATTTGTTTGAAGATATCACAGTAAGAGAATGTTAATATAAATCTATTTGGAAAAAAATCCATTGTTGTTTAGCTTTACAGATTAGGACAATAGGTTAGTGGTGCACACAGATAAGTCTTCCAAATAACCAAAGATATTGAAAAAAAACAGTTATGGAAATACATCAACCCATGAGTAACTTAAGTCATTTCCATGTCAGGGAGGTTAGCAATGGAATTTAGGAAGTAAAGCATAGATAAAATGATGAAAATTTCTGGGGGAGGGGGGAGTTGTACCGGGAAAGTCATCTGGAAGGACACACCCACCTGGATGAGAAGCCCAGCCTTCTAATATTAATTAATTGATTAGTTTTATTTCCTGCTTTTTTCTTACAACAAATGCAAAATGACTTACACCCCTCCTATGCTCAACTGTATCCGCACAACAACAACCCTGTGAGGTAGGTTGGGGTGAGAGTTTGGGATTCGCCCAAAGCCACCCAGTTGGCTCCATGACTGAGCAGGGACTAGAACCTGGATTGCTCGAATTGTAGTCCCGCTCTCTTAACCACTAGACTACACTGGCAGCATATGCTACCCCTGCGAGTCCTCCTTCCCTTGATCCAGGGGTCATGGACGGCTCCTTTATTTTAATTAAATTAATCACAGCTTTCTTCCTAACATTTTTTGCTAAAAGCTTTCCATGTTAATTCAAGTTCCCAAATTCCAGAAAGCACAGGTGCTAAAGCCCAATGGATGCATTAATAGGGCATGACATGGTAGGTATGTTACGGCTAGTTGAAATTTCATCATTCATTCAGAGCTGGATATTTGTCCATGGCAGAGCAGTGTCCCAAATCCTTGATCTGTCTAGTTACTGGAATGGAGTCTATGCTACTGATGTCATCAAAACACCCAGAGAGTTTTTGGCTACCGGGTGGTACAGAAATGAAATTAATGAACAAAGCAACTAAAGTTACAATTCTACATCACAAGTATAACAACCAAGGCTTTCCCAAAAAGAATGACAGAGTTGGATAGGGCCTTGAAGGTAATTTAGTGCAATCCTCTGCCACAGGTAAAGCATTTTAACACATCTTTTCTTTAACTAAGTGCGAGAATGAACAGGATGGAGACTAACACCATGGTAGTGACAGCATGAGGTTGTGCAAGCAAAGGGTATGTCATGTATTCCATTGTGAAGCCGTCTTACAGCAATAATTTCTGTGCCAGGAATCAGCTATGTGACACAAAATCCATGAGAAAATGTTCCTCTGAGAATGGACAGAGTGGAATTGCCTCCTAACTAAGTAACCAGAAGACTTTATGGAGTTGGTGTTCTGAAGGGTGCACTTCCCTTGCAAGGTCCCAAGCCCAGAATAATCAGATTTTTTGAAAGCAGGCATATTGAAGAACTGAAAAACAATTATGGGGTACTTCTCTTCACGTCATACTTTGTCAGGGAAATTCCTCTCCTATCTGAGTAGCTTTTCCTCAAGTATATTTTCTTCCATCACTGAGGGTGATATTATGAGGGAAATAAGGACTACAATGCAAGTTTAAGCAGAAAATTCATAAAAATGCAGTTTAATTCCAGCAAATCTATGGGAAAGCAAACAATACCTGTCAAACTGCTGGAGGTCACTCATCAGACTTCAAAATACCCTTTCTTGCCCTTTTTACCTCAAAACTATTATAGACAATCCTTTAACTGACCTTTTCTCAATTACTAAGTTTCAGGGGGAAAAAATTGAGACAATTAGTCTCAGTTTCTAAACCATAGAAATGAATCGTCCTTCCCCATTTCCACTTGCGATGATTAAATGGAATTCAGCTGTCTCACCCTGAAAAAAGACCAATAGTTTATTTCCCGGTTCCTTACTAAGTAACTGGTCAGCCTGACTTTGGATTTTCCAAGATGACTTTGTATTCATAGAATTAGCTCAGGGTCTTCAGGGTTAATGTCGTTCCTGCTTTACTTTCTGAAATGTTCTGGTATTTGAGCAAAACAACTTAAAATTATATTTGAAATAAACAGAACATAATAGATTACAGAAATATACTAACAGTTATGTGCTATATAATCACATAGCAATATTTTTAGGATGAAAAATAGGCTTTTTGAGGGCAGAGCATGGCAGGAAACCCCTTTGAAGAACCCAGAATCTTAATGGACTCTTGCATTCCCTCCGCCCAAAACTCTGAAAAACACATTTCTTAGTGTTCTCCCCCAATAGGTTCCTGGACAACCTGGGATCATAATGAACACAATAATATCCTAGTGCCACGCAGCCAGTCAGCAGTGGCGATGTGATGGTGTAACTCAAGGCTCAGGAATCCCTCACTTTGCTCTCATCCCTAAGTGAGGGTCCTTGCCAAGCCACTTGGACAGCACTTAGTCAGTTATTTGCTAAGCTGCATTGGTTCTTCCATCGTTCACCAGCACTGCACAGCAATCTAGTGCAAACTCAGCTGAATTATGCATAAAAACTAACTGCAGGTAGTTTGGAGTGACCTCCAAACTAACGAACCTTGACTGTATTGGTGTGAGGAAGCATTACCCCAATTGCCATGGCAACACTGAATCCCCCACCTCCATCTATTCTAGGGATGAACAAATCTATCTGTTTTGATTTCTCTCTATGTCTCAGTTTTCCACTCTTAACTTCATCAGCCTCATATGTTCCACATTCCTACAATATTAAATTAAGTCCGTTCCAAGCTTTGAGGGTTTTTTAAACGCGTAAGCATTTTTGTACACATTTCTGCTAACACGTGCACTTTGGTGCCCATGTTTGCCTTCTCTACACATTGTTTGCAAGCAATCTTCTTGATATAATGCAAGTTTGTATATTGTTTCCCTCATACATGCATTTTATATGCAGTTTTTATTGAAGTACTCCATTGCAAAATTAGGGGCTACTCAAATTTCAGTTTGCCTAGTGGCTTAAAAGCATGAACTTAGGAAAGTGTGCCTTATAATGAACCAATTTCTTCCCCATTCCTTATTGGCAACCATTTTCTTTTTAAATGGGGTGTGACGAATTGTTGAAAATGGGGAAGGTACTTTTCACTAGGGGCCTAAGTGTCTTTTAAGAATCCCCCTCTTTCAGCTAAGCTCTGCATTCAAGGTTTTGTACAAGACACAGTTTAAGCATTAATTATAAGAGCTTATCTACTTCTTGGATTCCAATACGGAGCATTGTTTGTGATATGAATGAACAATTCCTCCTTTCTAAGGATGAAAAAAGCACAGGGGGCTTAATCATTAGATAGTTATATCAAATTATTGAAAACTGTTGGGGGGCCAAGTAAGTAAACAACTCTCTCCAAGAATAATTCTAAAAGAAGCAGCCTCTCTTCAACAGAGAGGTGTATGGATTTCTTTTTTTAATTACAAAAATTGATTACTCATTTTTCATTAGCCCCTGTTCTTTTCAGCACAGCTTTCGAGGGGGAACAATAATGAAGGAGCAATTAATGGAAGAAGATGAGAAAAAAGAAACACATCTCTGGGAAAAAAGATGTGCTGGACAAAGGACACAATTGCTCGGATGCAACATTAAGAAATTGTGCCAGCACTCTCAAAACATTGGGGTCATAGGCTAAATGCACCACCTTCTGCATATGAGCAGACCTTTTGACTGTTCCTATAGCACAAAGGAGATGGGAAAACAGCCAGACAAATTCTTCTGACAGCCAGTGAATTGTTTGTTCCCATCAAGCCAGGCCATGGATCTCTTGAAGGGCGTAAGAAAAAGCAGAGAGGAGCTATTGTTGTATTTCTAAGGAACTGTCCATCGTCTTATTGTGTGGTGGTGGGTGTTTAAGCACACCCATTAGTGTTTGGCCATGTTGTTTCTCACAAGATTCAGAGGATCCTGAATCTGCTACTTTGTCCTTTAGTTCCCAAGCTCCAGAAGTAGATACTCAGGAAATGGATTTGGGAGTTCCTGCCACAAAATTAACCCAACAGCTTAGAGACACCTAGGGCTGTGCAGTGGCCATGCTCAGCTGGAGAATTAACCTTGTGCATGTTGCCAAACTGCTGGTGACAAGTTGTTGGAGATTTGAGTTGATCACCCCTTCTGGATAGTGTTGGGGAAATCCAAATAAATCTTTACAGGGAAAGGCTGCTTATCTGTGCCTTTGTGATATAAAACCAAACCCACAGTGTCCCTGCGTCTCTTGCCCAGAAAGAACCAGAATTCTCAGCCTTTCTCCCCGAGGTTTTACTGTTCATCTGTTTCTTTAAGAGACTGAGTCTCTCAGCTCGCCTGAGGCAGCTGCTGCTGCATTTAGTTGCAAAGTTAAGCTGTTATATTGTTAGCCTCCACATTTCACTGCACTGAGGCTTCCATTCTGTTAATCTGCTGGGCTGCAGCAAACTTCCCTGTCTAGTTTTCTTGCATATCAACACCCAAACCCTGTTATGATTCGTGTGCCTTTGCCAAGTCAATACTCTGTAATCACTGATACTTACTGAACCATCATGTCATGTCCCCTCTGCAGTTTCTTCACATTGTTTTGTTCATGACTACATTATCTCTTGGTAGGTACCCATTCTTTCCTCATTATCTGCCCTGTTCCTGTGTACATGACAGGAATAAAACACTATGCATATGCTCTGGAATTTTGTAGTTGGTGGTGTACCTCTGTGAAGGTTTTTCTCTGTAGAGGGGTGTTCTCACTAATAAAACTGCTGAGGTTTGTAACACAGAGGTCTCCCTGTGAATCCAAGCATACATTCTCATGGGCTGCAAACACTGGGATTCCCTGACAATAGTTAGCAGGATGAAGGTCCCCTGGGGCCTGCAAGGCAGGGGTCCAGATATCCTCCAGTCATGGCTCCCTAGATGTTTCCACCATCCGTAGCAACAGGCTTTTCCTCCGCCTTCTCCAAATCCTCTCTTTCATCTACTTTCTGCATGAGCATTATAACATTACACTTGGGCTTTCCAGGCTCTTTTCAAAGTTTAGTCTAAGAAACTTTGAAGCCCTTCACAGTTTGGAGCCAAGATACCTGAAGGAGTGCTTGTCTCCATGTGTCCTCACCAGAACACTAAAAACATCAGTGAACAGGCTCTTCTGCAGGGGCTTTTGCCATCTGAGGTGCTACAGGTAGCAGCTGCAGGGAAATGGGCCTACTAGAGGGTGGCACCCTGTCTGTTGAATGGTGCCCCCATGGAGGTTTGCCAAGCAAAGACCTTTTGATCTTCATAAACCTTTTAATCATTTCTACATCGCTGTTAGGCTGCTTAGCTTTTATTTCAGCTGCTCTGATGAGGTATATTGCTTTGATGTTCATTTGAAAAATATCTAAATTAAAGATAATATTTCAAAAGCTGCCATAGCAACCTTTGGAGGGGTAGGATAGAAATCTCTGTGTTTAAAAGCAGCCTCTTCTTGGGCAAGAGCAGTGGCTTGTCATTCTGTTGCCAGTCTGCCCGTCTGGAAGGGTTATTGAGCAGTGAGGGCATCTAAGAGCAGCAACAGCCAGTGTTAAAACCTGCCTTCTTCATTTCTGGAGGAAGGTGGGGAAGATGAGCTCCAGGCAAAGGTAGCCCAGAGTCCAAGGACTGGTAAGCACTCACCAGGAACGAAGACCCACACACTACACAAACTGTGCCATTCTTCCATGCTGGCCGCTGCCACCAACAGCAGTGAGTTGGGAAGAAGGTTGTTCCCTGGAAAGGGCAGCTGGTGTCCCCATTCTCTCCACCCTTTTTCTCCACACAGTGCCACCAGCATCAGCAAGCAGGGAAGAAGGTTGGCTGCTGGGAACAGTGGCTGCTAGTTGTGCAGCCAGAGGTCTGCGAACGTCCCCAGACGTCCTCTTGACTCAGCTCACTTTGCAGGAGTGGGCCAAACATGAGAGGAAGTCCACAGGTGGCAGAGAAATGGATTCCGAAAAGGTTCATCCCAACTCTACTCTGGGATCAGAAATAGTGACATATTCAGCGCAATAGAATTTACATGCTCCAGTTCTTTCTGACCAGCGGTCCCCATGCTGTCCAACAAGGCAGTTATAGGCATCCTATCAATACATGTATAAATAAAATAAATAAATAAGTCATTCACCAAACCTGGGAATTATTCAAGAAAACTAAAACAGGGGAGTTGAATCTCAAGCCGGTGGCCAAATTCTTGCCTACCTGAGGTCCCAGCCTGCTGGGATTTCCCATGTTCTGCCTCACTTCTGAGTTTCATGCAATTCCTCCACCTCCCAGTCTAGGAGGTTGAACTGATGCTCTAAGGTGCAATTACTGACACAAAGAGCTTGAAGCTAACATGTGCTGGTATTTCTGGCAAATAGCCCCCATTGCTTTTGTCTTCAGACTATCCATTAATGGAATGTGGCCCCAGACAGTTTGTCTGCACAGCTGGACTGAATCCAGACCTTGATCTGAATAAGCTTCAATACTCCTGATCTAAAATTTGAAGGTAGGATGGAAAATTCCATTTTGATCCATGAAGGAAGGAGTGTAGCTACTGCTTTCCACAGAAATCAATTGCTTCCATACACCAGGTCTCTGATACCCAGCTTACCTGTCCATTCAAGTGCAATTACAGTTTTATATCTGGCATGCAATACAAAAATGAAACCAATCAGATAATTTAGAGTTTTGGGACTTCAGGAGGGTTTCCAGGGGTTCTCTATGGAGATAGGGGCTGTGCTAGTTTGATACATTTTTGTAACTTCTACTAAGCTCTCCATGCAGAGACAACACCAGGCATAAAGGAAGGAAGGCAGAAGTGGGGACATGCAGCTAAATGGCTAACAGTTCTGAGTTCTCATTAGAGAATGAGGGACGGAGGGACAGACTGTGATGGACTGCCCATCCTCACTGCCTGGGAAGACCTGCTGCCGCCGCCGCCCGGAAGACCACTGCCGGGATGCTGCTGGCCCTCCTTCACCACCTGGCTGGCTCTGCGTGCCCTGCTCCGCCCCCCCGCTCTGGCATAGGTGAAAGCTGCGCCGCTCAGGGGGCTGGGCACAGAGGAGGAGGAGGAGGAGCCGTGGGCTGTAACCCGCTGGCCGCGGTCGGGACCGGTGGCCGAAGGGCCAGCGGCCAAAGGGCATCGGCCTAAGGGCGGTGACGCCATTTGGGGCCATGCGGGGGCTGGGCTGGCCTGGGACTTTGTGCGTGGGCTTCCTTAAACTGTAAGTCGGGTGGCTGCGGGTTTTTAGTGTTTTTAATTGCTTTTAGGTGATTTTATTTTGCGTATTTTATGGATTCAGACCTGGCTATACCTGGAGAGCCTATGGGTGCCGCCATCGGGGTGGTCTTGGGCAATGGGCGTTATGACGTTGGGGATCTAAAGTCTGCATAGAAGAAGGCGGGACAGATGGTTGACACCTGTCCCCTCTTCTGGTTACTCCCCCAGCCGGAGGGTTCCAGGTAGGCTTGTCAACTGCCCCTCAGGACTGACGGTGCTGCTGCTTAATGCCAGGTCAGTCCATACTAAGTCATCCCTCATCCACAACTTGATTGTGGATGAGGGGGCCGATCTGACCTGCATAACCGAGACCTGGGTGGGAGAGGAGGGGGATGTGTCCCTCTCTCAACTGTGCCCGCCCGGGTATCTGGTCCAGCACCGACCACACCTGGAGGGGAGGGGAGGGGTGGTCGCTTTTGTTTACCGAGCTTCTATCTCCTTCACGGGGCTTCCTGTTCTCTCGAGGCCGGGTCTAGAGTGCCTCTACTTGGTGTTGGGCAAGCGAGACAGATTGGGGATTCTGTTGCTGTACCGTGCACCCTTCTGCCCAACAGACTCCCTGCCTGAGCTGACAGAGATCGTCTCAGACCTGGTGTTAAGGATCCCCAGGATGTTGGTCCTGGGGGGCTTCAATCTCCATGTCGAGACGGTTCTGACCGGGGTGGCTCAGGACTTCATGGCCATCATGACAGCCATGGGGCTGTCTCAACATGTCACTGGCCTGACCCATGAACGTGGACACACTCTGGACCTGGTTTTCTCGATGGGGCAGGAAGAGGGTGATCTGAGGGTGAGGAATTCATGTCTGACTCCCCTGTCATGGTCAGATCACTTCCTCATGAGGTTTGAGCTCGAGAGCGGCCTTTTCCTCTGCAAGGGTGTGGACCTGATTGTGCTGGTCTGCCCCCAGAGCCGGATGGATCCGGTTGGTTTCCTGAAGGCCCTGGGGGAATTTCCAGTTGACAAGGCTGGTGCTCCTGTCAAAGCTCTGGTCGAACTGTGGAATGGGGAAATGACCAGGGCTATTGACACGATCGCTCCTAAGCATCCTCTCCTGCCAGGCAGAGCCCGTTCATCCCCTTGGTACACACCTGAATTACAGGTGATGAAGCAGGTTAGGAGACGGCTAGAGCGTAGGTGGAGGAAATCACGGGATGAATCTGACCGAACACACTTAAGAGCCCATTATTGAGCCTATGCTGTGGTGGTGAGGGCGGCGAAAAAGAAATTTTTCTCTGCATCCTTGCCTTTTCACAATGCCGTCTGGTGGAGCTTTTTCGGGTGTTACAAGGGCTGGTTCATCCAGGCCTTAAGAAAGACCTGGTACCACCCTCGATGGCCCGCTGTGACGACTTTGCCAAGCATTTTAAGGAGAAAATTGCTCAGATTCGTCACAAGCTGGACTCCAGTAGTGACTCAGAGCCTTTAGGGGAGGAGCCAATGTTGCCGTCTGGTCCACAATTGATGGATGAATTTCAGTTATTGTGGCCTGATGATGTGGACAATGTGCTTGGACAAGTATGTTCCACCACCTGCTTGCTGGACCCTTGCCCATCTTGGCTACTCAAGGAAGCCAAG
The DNA here is from genome assembly GCF_004798865.1 of Varanus komodoensis. Classification (NCBI taxonomy): domain Eukaryota; kingdom Metazoa; phylum Chordata; class Lepidosauria; order Squamata; family Varanidae; genus Varanus; species Varanus komodoensis. Next base: position 5,796,526 of record NW_025335409.1, read on the forward strand.
GACAGGATAGGGACCTGGATCCTGGAGGTTGTCAATGCCTCTCTGAAGGATGGCCGGGTACCTGCCCCTTTAAAGGAGGCGGTAGTCCGGCCTGTCCTAAAGAAGGCTTCCCTGGATCCAGAGATGGCCACCAATTATAAACCGGTGGCCAACATCCCGTTTCTGGGCAAGGTGTTAGAGCTGGTGGTGGTGGGACAACTCCAAGCACTCTTGGATGAAACTGATTATCTGGACCCATTTCAGTCCAGTTTCAGGACCGGGTATGGCACTGAATCTGCCTAGGTCGCCCTGTACGATGACCTGTGCAGGGAGAAGGACAGGGGGAGTGCGTCCTTGTTGGTTCTCCTGGACCTCTCAGCAGCTTTCAATAACATCGGCCATGGTATCCTTCTGGATAGGCTAGCAGGATTGGGGGTCAGAGTTCCACAGGGATCCATTTTGCCCCCCATGCTATTTAACATCTACATGAAACCACTGGGAGCGGTCATCAGGAGGTGTGGGCTGCAGAGTCATCAGTACACTGATGATGCCCAGCTCTACCTCTCTTTCTCTACCAATCCAGATGAGGCAGTGGCTGTACTGAACCAGTGCCTGGCCGAGGTAATCGGCTGGATGAGGGCCAATAAACTGAAGCTCAATCCAGACAAGATGGAGGTCCAATTGGTAGGTGGATCGGGCTTTGGGATGGGGGACTTGGGGTTGCACCCCCTCTTAAGGACAGGGTCCACAGCTTGGGAGTGCTTCTCGACTCAGAGCTATCGTTGGAAGCTCAAGTGACAGCGGTGGTGAGGAGTGCTTTCCTTCAGCTTCAGCTGAACAATCAGCTGCGTCCCTACCTGGAGAATGACTGCCTGGCAACAGTGACACATGCATTGGTCACTTCCCAATTAGACTTCTGTAATGCGCTCTATGTGGGGCTGCCCTTGAAGATGGTCTGGATACTTCAATTGGCGCAAAATAGAGCTGCCAGGCTGCTGACGGGGAATGGGCGTTGTTCTCATATAACCCCAGTCCTCTGTCAGCTCCACTGGCTCCCCATTGAAGTCCAGGCCCAATTCAAGGTGCTGGTTATCACCTACAAAGCCCTGAACAGCTTAGGTTCTGGTTACCTAAAGGAGCACCTGCGTCCATATATGCCCTCCCGCCCCTTGAGATCGGCGGCAGAGGCTCTTCTCCAGGAACCCTCCGTGAAGGATATTAGGAGGGTGAGTACTCGGAGGAGGGCTTTCTCCACAGTGGTGCCCAACCTATGGTATGTACTCCCCAGAGAGGTCCACCTGGCGCCGTCGTTATTTGTTTTTTGGCACCAGGCCAAGACCTTTTTATTTAAACGCTATTTTAATTGTTAAGGTTTATTTATTGATTTTAAACTGACTAGGCTGTTTCCACTATTTTATATTTATTTATTCTATGTTTTTTTTTTTTTTTTTTTTTTTTTTTTTTTTGTATTTATAGGCAGGATTTTAATGATTGTAAGCCGCCCCGAGGCTTATGCGAAGGGGGTGGCATATAAGCTGTCTAAATAAATAAATGAATGAATGAATGAATGAATGAATGAATGACTTTTCCAAGTTTCTCCTCCTTCTTCCACCAAGGTCCTATTCACCATTCAGCTCTCCATAAACAAACAGGAAACAAAGCAAAGCAAATATGAAAGTTTCAAAACATGTTTTTAAGTCCTAATTCACCCTTGCACTTCTGAAATTTAACAGAGAATTTCTTTAGGAACACCTCTTGTGCCATGTTCATGCATCCAACCCTCAAATCCTCAAGGAAGATACCCCTTACCTCCTTTTCTGAAATTTTGTAGACTCCATTCAATCCACAGGACAACTGTGTCTCCAAATGCAATCCAGTTCTGCCACATAAACACAGAAAGGCCATGATAAATATTCATTAATATAGCCCTAGTTGTCAATGAAGAACTTCATTGTTCAAAGCTTCAGGGAGTGAGGTGACCACTCTGCCTCAGGTCTGTACGTTGCTGATTTGAACAATCTTATCCAAAGCAACAAGGAAGGTTCGGAGGTGAATATCATTTTTGTGCACATTGCAATGTAGAATCATCTATGATGCGGATGAACAATATGCAGTGAACTGATTGCTATGTAATTATCTCCAACCTCTAACATTTGTAATTTTCAATACACTTGAAATGCTCATCCAAATTAGAGATGCTACTCATTCTTACAAAAGGTGACCCAAAAACTCAACCAACTTTTATAGTTTTATACATTCCCCCATGTTGTTTTTGTGGTTGAGGTGAGAAAACTTTGAAAAAGTGAGGAATAAAAGTTTACTGCTTGGTGCTTTCCTTGTAATAACTACCTTGCTTATAAAACTTTGAAAACATCCTCACACCAACTGATAGCTCTCTGAAGATTAAAGCATGCTTTCTGTCTTTTTCCACATGACAATTGAAAAGTCAGTCATGCCCTAGAAATTCATTTTCCCCATATACAGTGATTTCTTTAAGAAAATAAACTTTAAATGTCAAATCTATGTTTCCTTCACAGAATTGTAGTAGAGTTGGAAGGGACCTTCAAGGCCATCTAGCCCAACCCCTGCTGCACTTCCACATGTAGACTCCCATCTGGCTGCAGCAACACACCTTTCCAGCTTAGCAGAGGTGATTTAATGTATTTTGTATTCGATGTTGTAAGCCGCCCCGAGGCCTTGGCAAGGGGCGGCATAGAAATGTTTTAATAAATAAATAAATAAATAAATTTAGCATGCTAGCTCAATGTATAGCTATGCTATACCTTCCATTCCTCAACAGGGGCTTAATTTAACCATTTTATTCACACAGAGTTGCACAGGGACAACTTCCAGTATACCAGCTAAAACCTCTTGTTTAGTTCCTTTTTCTATTGACTTTGAGAAGCTCGAATCCAATACTCTTTTGTATTAGTGCTGTCAGTTGCCCAGCTCTAATGATCCCCCTCCCCCACTGCAAGCTTCTACATTTCACACAATGTGACTTTAAGACCTAGTTCACATGTAATGGGAAATAATGGCTTGCCAGAATTGCATGTGAGTGAGCAAACACGTTTCTGTGCACAGGCTCACCATTTCCACTTTGAATCAGTTTTCATCAACAACCTGGAATTGCCCTGTTTCAGGGTTGTTTGATGTAACCTCCATATCTGGAATTCTGGGTTGTTCAGAGACAAAAAACTCTAGGTTTGGATCCATGGTTTGCTGTTGGTTTGGTTCCTATCACCTGCCTATGTGGTTGTACATCAAGCTAGCATATGGAGTCGATTTTGCTAAGCTGAAAAGACCTGCGAAAGGCCTGCAGTCAGATGGGTGACCACATTCGGAAACAGAGCAAGGTGTTGGACATGGCCTTAAAGGCCCCCTCCAATTCTACTTCTCTTCTGTTCTGTTCTATTCTTAATTAGCAAAACATGCAAAACAATTCTAAGAAGCAATGCCTGGATGCATACACAAATAAAACAGACAGGTTGCAGTGCTCACATTACATGCAAATTGTAAATCATCCCGTCACACAGGTCCACATTTTGTTGTTTAAAAGTCCTGACACATAAAAGAAATGTAAAAATATCAATTTTGTCTACTCTCCATTGGACACAAAACTGGGAAAATATCAACCATACAAATAGGACTGAAAATGCTGGGTTAAAAGATCTCATTGTGTACATTTAAAAAGGAGAAATCTTCTTAGATTTAGTGCTGGAAATAAATTTTGTCTTATCAAAATTCAGTGTTGGGAAGGTAGCTTAGTGCTGACACTTTGGACTGCAGAATATTATTTTTATATCAATAATCATACTGTTTTACCACAAATTTGACAGAAAATTCTATCCTGCAGATCAAGGTGGGTTTGCATTTGTTTTTTTAATTATCTTTATGTTTATAATAATCAACAATAATATATATTAGAATAGCCACATTTGGTTTATCCACTTGAAACTTTTCTAGAATTTTAAAAAAGAATAAAACATTTATCACACAAAAGCAAAGCAGTAGAAATCATTGCCATCATGTTTCTTCAGTCAAATACATTATGTTCCATTGCTGTGTGTATAAATATTTGCTATGTATGTTGAAGGTGTTCACTTGTTCCAGAGTCTTTCTTTTGAAAGCCTTGGGTTCTATTTTGACCCAATACTATTTGCATTTATTTCCAGCAGACCAGATAAAGTAAGAGCTATGCCTAAACTGTTTCGCCTTTTATTTAGCAAGACACCGTCCAAATGCAATGAAAGATTTGTTCCATATATTGTGGTTATGCAATACCAATTTTTCTGGAAGATACATAGTTGTACACTTCAATTGATTTTTCCCTTCATTCTTTTCCCCACAAGTCCTTTGCTCTAGCATAGTTAAAGAAAGAAAGGGAAAAAACCTGACTTATGCATTTCCATTTGACATCCTATTGACAACAACAAATGCACTGATAGGACTGTGGAGGTCTATACCCAGCATGCTATTTTCATTTCTTTATATCTCAAAGACTCTGCATGCTATGAAGGTTATGTGAGTGTTTACAGGATTGGACATTTATTAGCTAACTGAATAGCAATGTCAAGGTAGCAGGAGCAGAAAAGCAGAAAATTAAATGCTCCCAAGTTATCTTAGTAGAATTTCAGTTCTCCTAACTTTATTACAGAAAGCAAGGCAGGAATTTCTGAACTGCATTATGATCCTGGGATTTTTTTTATGGAGTCCCTCCACCTGACTGCTGAAAGCTGAAATTACCACAATAAAACTGCAGGAAGAGATGCCAATATAACACCCTTTGTGCCAATGTCCCAAGATAAATTGTATGAACAAACTCAACCAATGTTGTGCATATTAATCTGGTTCTTCTGTGGAATAGAATCTGGGGCAATCCAAGCAAGCATTGTGCATCTGCCATGTTTTGACATGTGGCCATGAGGAATGTTCTACATTGTAATCATACATCCAAAGCAGTCCATATACACTGAGCACATTCACACACCTCCCTGGCAAGTAGTTACGGTGTGTTGGTGGTTGGCAAAACAACCCACAGTGGCCCCAATAGACAATGGGGATCATTATGGGGGGTGGCCCCCCTCCATCCCCTTCTTCCCCTTGAGCCTCCTGTGGGTCTCTTGTGGGGCGACAAAGGAAGGCTGAGTTCCTCACCACCACCATGATCATAAGTCATTTTGGGTTTGCCATAGCTTTCCCCCCCCATCACCTCCCCTGCACAAGCCACTGACAGCTCCTTCAAAATGCCTATGAAGCACTTTGTCCGTGGCTGGCCAAACTCCCTTTTAAAAGGATGTGCAAATAATTTTACAAAAAAGGAAAATTAAAAATAAAACAAATAAAATAAAAAATAGAGTAGCATAGCATAGCGTAGAACAGAACAGAATCAAATTGAATAGAATCAGGTGCAGTTATACAATTGCTTCTCAAAGGCTAGATTGGGTTAGATTTGGAATCACAGAATCAAAGAGTTGGAAGGGGCCAGAGGGCCATCGGGTCCAATCCCCTGCTTAGTGCAGGACTCCAAGTTAAGCCATCCCTCTCAGATGGCTGTCCAGTTGCATCTTGAGTGCTTTAGTGTGGGAGCCCACAGCCTCCCTGGGAAATTGGTTCCATTGTTGTACCACTCTAACAGGAAGTTTTTCCTGATATCTAGCTGAAATCTGGCTTCCTGTAACTTGAGCCTGTTATTCCATGCCATGCACTCTGGATGATCAAGAAGTGATCCTGTCCTTCCTCTTTGTGACGGTCTTTCAACTACTCATAGAGCACTATCATCTCTCTCTTGGGTCTTCTCTTCTAGAGGCTAAACATACCCTGTTCTTTCAACCTCTCCTCAGAAGACTTTGTTTCCAGTCCCTGGATCATCCCTGCTGCCCTCCCTGAACCTTCCCAGCTTGTCTGCATCTTTCTTAAACTGCAGTGCCCAGAACTGGACACAGTATTCCAGACGAGGCCTAACCAGTGCTGAATAAAGGGGAACTACAGCTTCATGTGATTTGGAAGTGATACTTCTATGAATGCAGCCTAAAATAGCATTTGTCTTTCCTGCAGCCACATCACACTACCTTTCAGTTTGTGATTTACAATAATTCCAAGATCTTTCTCACTTGCAGTATTGTTGAGCCAAGTATTCTCCATCTTCTAATAGTACATTTGGTTTCTTTTCTCCTAGATGCAGAACCTGGCATTTGTCCTGATGAATTTCATTTTTTGTTTTTGTTTTTACTTAGTTCATGGTAAGGGTAAACTGATTTGCCCAACAAGAAGAGAGTTTATTGTTTTTTTACATAAAGTTCATTGGATTTTAGCTGCTCATCACAGCAACTGTTTTTCTTTCCTTGTTCTGTACTATTGTGCAACCCTCTATTTTTCCCTCTCTTTAATAGCCCAGGTTTAAGAACAAAACCAAGGCTTCTGTTGCAGGGCCCAGACACATGAGATAGTCACCATCAGAGCTTTTTTTGGCATAGAACACACTGGAATGGCATTCCGGCACCCTTTTTTGATGGATTTTTCTAAGGGATTTTTCCAAGTGATTGTGAATCGCCCTGTCGGGCATAGCACGGCGGCGGCAAAAATCATTAAAATAGTGCCTGTGGGCTGCTTGTGTGTCTGCACTGATTGTGAGGGCACTGCTCAGCTTGGGAAGCTGCTCAGCTTGGGATCGGTCGTGTGGTCGCGCACTGAGTGCTTACTGCCAGCAGCAACCATTATGTTTATGTGTGTATAGAGTGACTGGCCATGTGCAAAAGGTAAATAAGTTCTTTATTTCAAAAAAAGTTGGTGAATTGAAAATCTTTTTTAATGTAAAAGTGTGACCCTAAGATGTGAGTTCTGGCACCTTTTTTTTTTTTTTTACAAAAAAAGCACTTTCCCATGCTAAAGCTAAGCAGCTCTGGATCTGGTCAGTGCTTGGAGGAGAGGCCACCTGGGAACCAAGTATAGACCCCCTTAAGTTCACAAAGGAAAGAAGGTAGGATAGACTGTAACAATCTCCTTTCTTGGATGCCAGGCAATTGACCTGCATCATCCAGCCTTAATTAATCCTCTTTCCTTGAGCACTGTCAAGTTATCAGTTGGAACTGACGGGCACAGTTCGGAGTTGACCCATATTGTAGGGAACATGGACATAGTTACTATTTTTTCATCCAACCCAAGGTGAAGAACATCAAGCCCAGGGGTCAAATCTGGCCTTCCAGAACCTGTCCCTCCCCATGGCCCCATCCCTTCTCCCCAACCAGCAATTTGGTGGTTCCCCTGTTTTGTGCAGTTCACTTCACCATTGTATGAGGCTGAAATATATATCCGAAGCATCTGGCAGTAAGAGCTTTAAGACAAAATATGTTGGTACAGTGTTGTCTTGCAATCTGAACAACTCTAACTTCAAATGATCCAATCAAAGTCAAGGTAAAATCATTCCAAAGTTCTTGCTTTTATGTTCGAACTGCATGTGCAATGAAAAAATGTTGTGGCTATGTAAACATCATCTGGTGTGCGCCAAAGCTGTCTCTTGCTGTGAAACATCTCTTGTATAACGCTCGTGAAATTTTCATTCTATTATACAGTACATATTTGCATATTTTATTGATTGTTTTCAAGTTTTATTTACTAATTTTGGCATGTAATTGCTTTATTTTTTACCTTAAATTATGCATATTTGCTGTTTAAGTTTATCAGAATGGGTATTGCTTAGGGTCTGGGAATGGATTGTTTCACTTTCCATTATTTCTAATGGGGAAAGTTGATTTGGACTTTGAACAATTCAGAGTTTGAACAACTTTCTGAAACAAATTAAATTCGAAATACAAGGCACCACTGTATTCCTGCCCCTGCCCATTTTTGCCTGCCCATTACTGGAATGTGACCCCAGTTATAAACTGCAATTCAGCCTGAGAAGGGTTCTGTACTTCTGATCTAACCTGTCTGTATAATCCAGCTGTGAAGATCTTTGTGAGACTGTGAGCTGAAATTCTTTACAGCTGGAAAGGCCAGAACCTGGAATCTCCTGCAGGCAAGGCCTTTGTCTCATATCTGATCTATGGCCCTTGCTCTGATTATATCAAGCACTGGGCTTTTGAAGATGAGGAGAACCCTTTTCTTTTATTTCCATCTTCTTCCAGTCCCAGGCAGGTTTGTTGTGAAATGCTGACCTTGAAATCCATTTGAACCGGCAGCTTTCACGTCTCACAAATGTGAAAGAAAACCGCAATCTTCTATGGATATCCTACTTAAAACCTAGCTGAAACTCACTGCACTGCACTGATGTCCAATTTCAAAATAGTTCTGCACAACAAACACAAGCAATGCCAGTTTCTACAACAACTTCTGATAAAACCCTCACCCTACATAGCGTTGGATGAGGATCTCACATGCACTGTGTTGGACTGTGAGTAGCTTTCCAATATAACAATGGGAATGAGCCAGTCCGGAAAAATGTTTCGGAGAGATCATCAAGTGGAAACATAGGCAGTACCTTAAGTGCACTCAGTCCTTGCCCCTTGTGTTATACAACATCCATTTCAGAAATGGTGACATCTGCTACTAATGCAGCATATGTTGCACTGAGAATACTCGAAGAGAGATTATATTAGCACAATAATGTTTACTGATTAGCAGCAATACATTATGCCTCCTCTCCTGTCATGCTCCAACTAGGCAGTCTAATTAGCAGTTGCTACAATATTACTACAGGCATGGCTGCGCTCCTGTGGGTTGAGCAAAGAAGCCTTCCCTGTTGAAGCCATCCCTGGAATGCAATGAGATGGGGCATAAGAAGGATTTTTGCCTCGTGGAGATGAGTGTGACTGGTTGTAAAAGTGCTTTGACAGCTCAGGAGCGGGGACCACTATCTCCACACATCCCACATTTGAGAGGTTTTCCACTGCTCCAAGGTTGCAATGTGCATCAAGGAATTCAGGCAGTTAAACACCATGCTAAACCAGGGTGGGAGAGGATGAACCGTGCCACTTTCAGGAGAGACATGAAGGATCATCTTGGCCAGAAAAAACACTCACAGAGAAGCTGTGTGCTTGCAATTGGCAGAAGAAGAAGGGGAGATGGTACAAGGATGAGGGCTCCAAAGGTAACTGGAAAGAGGCCCTGTGAGATAGAGGGAATGAGTGATGTTGGCAACAGTAGAACAAGCAGGTTCAGTGAGTAGTGGGATTTGAGGAATATATGAGCAAACAATATGGTACTTGAAGAGATGGGGAATGGGGGGCTAGGGACACAGAGCATAGGTACCAGTACTTCCAACAGGCAGGTAATGGACCAAGAAGAGCTGTTTAAAGGCTGGGAGCTGTGGGCAGTGACTTATGTTGCATTCTCGGCCAAAGGGTCGGTTGACTAAAACTGCTTAATTCTTACCTGCTGCTCTCTAATAAGATTACATTAATAATCCAATTATAATTAGAGTATAATAATTAATCATAGATAAAAAGACTTAAGTATGCACTGCTTTCTGTGAACATCTTTTGCAATGATGGAAAGACATTGCCTTTCAGCAAGTACTTTGGAAGAAATAGCCTCCAATTGTTCAAAGGTTAATGGTCCAGTAACATCACTCTGAATCGACATTGTTTTCTCTTCGGGATGCCACTAGTTGAGTCTTACTGGCTAACCTGGATTGTGACATCATCTGACTTGCTACAGGATTTTCAAGTGACGGATTCAAGAGGCCTTTACTTTGAATGGGATGTTTCATGCTTTTGTGCTCCTAAATCTGACCTGCCATTTGACACTGCGATATCGCATCCTGAAGTGCCCCCTGTGTGGCTGAGGCTGCCCATGTGACTGACAGAGAGGACACAGCCATGAAGAGAGAGAAAGAGAGAGGGAGAGTGCTGAGAGAGCAACAGGAAGGGGAATGTAGAGTGGCAAACAGGACTGAGAAAAGAATCACTTTCTCACAGTTAAGGATTTTACTCATAAACACTAGTTCTGAGATTCATAACCTGAAGCCTACCAGCTACATGCAGCCAGCTACATCCACCCAATTTGATCTTCTAGGCACGGTGCCAAGAAGGCTGTACCTCTCTGCTCAGCCTTACTCTAATAATGCAATGGTTTCCCAGCTTTTGTGCAGTTTTTTTCCTCATTCTAAAAGGAAGCTCTCATTATGGAAACCCTGTGGTTTAAGAGTTCTTGTCAGTGCAATCTTCCCTAAACAGTTCTGTAAAAGAAAGCTCAGATTAAGAACAAGAGAGAATTGTGTATGCTTTATGTTCTGATAAGAGCTTACCAGACTTCTCTAATCAACGTGAACCAAAACTCATCTATCCTTCAGTAGTTCCACTTTTCAGAATGTTGAAATGCAGTACTCCGAGCAAACATTGCATACAAAAATATGTATGTTCATGCAAAATGTATAAAAGAGCATTATATGACGGGAAACTGCAAAATAGAGTATATTAGGAAAGCTTGTGTACAAAATACAGACTTTTAAAAAGTTTGCAAACTGGTGTGAAAATGGGGCAAAATGAAAATAAGAAATCAAAACTGATTGATCTATCCATTGTCAGGTGGCAGGCTACTAGTTTGGTTATGTAATGACTGTCCCTTGGAGTTGTGTGATTGTTTTAATTGTTTTGGTGGTTGCATTTTATCTTGTATTACTGTCCAACTCTGAGGACACTATTAAGTTAACGGGTGAATTACAGAGTGTAGTGATAAATGAATATGCCAGGAGAGCAAAATGAAGGGCCTCAGAATTGTCAATACAGAGAACCAAACTTTCTTTACTGGCCTCTGATGCCATGATAAACCATATCAGGTTGTTCTAGGAGACAAAGAAATACTCCCAAAGGGGATGAGGGAAGGAGCAGCTTGAATCTTAAGACTGGGGGAAGCCTTTTCTCTATCTATAAAATGCAGTTATCTTTTCCTTTATTTCCCTTTATAGCTTGTCCTTCTCCCAAGGAATTCAGGGCAGCATTTAGCTGAGCATTTTCTTTTTATTTATTTACTTACTTACTTCATGTTTATACTACCAGTAGCCAAAGCTCTCTCGGCAGTTAACAAAAGTTAAAAACACACAAACAAGAAAGAAAAAAGATTAACATAAGACAATAAAACCACGGCAATTTCCAAGCAAATTAGCCATCTTGACAAGAATCCCATGAGTTAGTTTAAGCTACAAAACAGATTAAGTGGTTCAAGTTTGAGCATTGATCCAAAGGCAGGTGTCCCTTTTCCTGGTGTATTCTAGCTCAGCACCCTGGCACAGAGCATCAGAGGCCAAGAAAGGCTAGAGAAAGTGGTGAACCAGGGCAAAGCAGAGTTAATATCCAAGTAATATGACTAGAATCATCACTTCCATACTACTGCTATGTCTTTCTGAGTATTTTAGCAGGGTTATAGCACATGCTATTTTATTTCCAGACTCCATGCTGTTAAGCTGCTGCATAATTATAGCTCTCAAGCTGCTTTATGATGAGTGACATACTGTTGAAGTTCCCATACTAACAGGTCTTAAGTTATTTGTGGAGCAGATAAAGTCTAATACACAGTAAATGGACATAACTCAAACTGAGAAATAATGAGCTCTTTATTCCTATTGGACTAATTGATTTAATTTGAAATCAAGGTCATCAGACATATCCAGGATGCAATTTCCTAATGCAGATGTTCTTCTGTAAAAGATCAAGACCCGACCTGCTAAAAGAAGGCAAATGGAGGTATTGAACATTACAGGTGGAAAGGGTGTCTGTTGGAATCACACATGAAAAAAATTCCCTTTCCCCCAAAATGCGTGCATACTAAACCACTGCTGCTTGGGAACACTGGCTGTGAAGGTAAATTGGGTGGTCTTGTGCTACAGGGTGACGAGGAATGGCTAGAAAACCAGAAAGCTGAAGGACTCAGGGAAGTTGGGTGCTTTTCCACAGCCCATCATGACCCAGGTCTTATTGAAAATGATGGGTGGAAATAAGAAGTATAGAAATGGACTAAAGACAAAGGAATCAAATTCTGGGATCTTCACTGGGGCAGAACTGGGGAAATAATTCCAGAAGAGGTTCAAGGAGCCAAAACCACCATCAATTTCTTGAATTCTAAAATTAACCTAATCAGTCAATTTTACACACAGGTTATAACACTGAAGGGGAAAAGATCAAATTCAATCAAATAAGCCCCAGAAGTCACATCCTATCAATGAAAGGATGAGGGCACCTCTGGTAGTTCCAGATTAGCAATGTGTGAACATGAGCTTGCTGAAGTTCTCTGAATTCTTTCTCAAAGTTTGGTATGACATGAGTCCCTATCTGGCACGTAGACATTAAAATTGAGAGATGATTACGCATCCTGACCTAATATTGTATATTGATGCATAACTGTGTAAGAGGCCCTGGTTCATCGTTCTTAATGGTAGGCTTGTGGTGTCTCCAGAAGTGGACATTGTGAACTCTGTAGTGTTGAACACAATGAAAGGATCTCATGGTGATGACATCATAAGAGCTGAAATATTACATCGCAGAAGTTAGTCAAACCTACAGCAGTTCAAATTGCAGGTGGGGCCTATATTTTTGATTCCACCATATTTAATGGGCCAGAGATTGCCTGATTCTCAGTGAGGTCTCCATTTTTTCCAGGAATTACCCCAAGCGAACCTGCCCCTCTTCCTTCTAATCGCTCCTTTTGCATGCTGACAACTGAAGTCCTCCTTCCCTAAAACTCAGCCTGACTGCATAGATGTAGGGATAGGTAAACAACTAGACATCATTGTTCCTATTCGCATTTGGAGGTTTGGACAAAAAGAATGGAGATTTGAATGGAGCACGTTCACAGGTTTTGCAAGCAAAAATGGCATGCTTACGCACATTCTTCCCCTGCCGTTGCTTAGGCTCTCCTCTCTGTCTCATTTCCGTTGGGACTAGAAGAGTTACTTTATGTCAGTCTGTAAAGCAGATTGTCAATAGGTCCACAAAAGATCCTTGTCAATAGGTCTGCAAAAGTAATAGTCTGAAAAAAATATTTTACTAGCCTGTTTAGGACTGGCAGAAGAGGGAGAGAGAACTCTGTCTGAAGCATGCAAAGCAATTCACTGAGCAATAACACAGTGCTCAGCAGTGTGTATGTTTGAAAAAAAACATGTATGAAAATAGTGCACAATTTTTCAAAATGCACACAGTTCTGAAAAATCCACTTTAATCTGTGGAACAAAAATTGGTACGCTTGCAGAAATGCATGCAATTAATTGTGCACTTGCAAAAATGCCCACAAAAATAGGCACAAGTCAACTGTTATGCTTAATTTTCTAAAACACCATTAGAGGTGGGTAAGAAATCCCATCCAATCCCATCCAATCCAATGCAATCCAATCCACTCTGTCTCTCAGAACTTTTGCAACAAATCTTAGAGAGAAAGATGAAATTTGAAAAACTCAAATCTAGGAGGAAGAAAAACTGATTGATTTGTCCACCCAAGGGAAGGATTTGAATACCAGCTATCAATGATCTGGTTTATATGTTCGTGTTTGTGGTGAAGTTTGTGGTGCTGTTGGGGTGTTGAATTAGGATTGCCACCTCCTTTTTCCAAAAGCCTTCTCATCTTGTCTGCTATATGGCAGGCAAGTACAGCATGGAAATCTCCTTGCACACCATACTACAGAAACCAGTTCACCAAGTAAATGAACCCAGTATGTAGCAGGAGGGAGAAAATGCAATATTTTGAGAACAGGGATAGATAGACTTTATAAAATCTGTCCCATCTGCATTTTGTAAGTTCCAAGCACCTTTTGTTACAGTGTCTGCTCACTAACAGAACGGGATTTTATACAAATGCATTTATACACATTTCCATGAATTCGTACTTGTGCAAATTTGCACATCCAAAAAAGTACACATCCCAACAACACGTAAATTTTCTTGATTTAATTTATGTGGGGTAGATTTGTGAATTTCTCCTATATTATTAAGTTATACTAGTCCTTACAGCAAGAGTGGGATGCTATGAATACACCAAAGTGGTATGGAAATGAAATACATAAATCACTATCATAGTGGTAATAATAATATTAGTCTTCCCATTTTTCTTTGTATAGTATTGAACATTCTGCATGAACCACGGTCCTATCCTCAAGTTCCCAGCCAGTCTTGTGTTGTGTTTTTCAATGCTTATTTCATGTGATGCCAGGAGCATTGCTCCAATTTTGCAAAATCTAGATTCTTTCATATATGCACCTCCAGGTTCAAACAACATCTGTCCAAACAACATCTGTCCTTAAAACTTAATGATTGAATATTTTCCTGTAATACAAAATGATGCCATTACACTACCAGTCTTGGTCTTGAGAAAGATAGTTGTTTAGGTGCACATTCTCAAGGGTTGCTGGGTCCTATTTCAGTAGAGGAGTTGGAAGGGGAAGGGGAAGGGGAAAGGGGAAAGGAAGCTTGGAATGTGGGCCATTTCCAGACACTGAGATGAGAGAAGCAGAGATGCTCATCTCAAGGCCAGACTCCCCAGGTGGTCAGGCAGTCTCTGGGAACAACCAAGATGTACAGTTGGTGGGAGGAGACTTGGAGCAGGGGAGTTTCCCAGACACAGATGACGCAGACATGGCTAGCATCACCAGCAGAGCAATTAGAGGAGGAGGAGGCATGCTTGCTTTCAGAAGGCCCTTCCCAAAGGGATGGGACCCAGGCATGCTCATGCGGAGAGTTCCTGGAAGCGAATACTAGATCAGGTTCTACAAACCACTCTGTGCATGCTCACAGATCCTTCTGGATGTTTGCACTTCTGGAAAACACTTTGGTCAGTCAAGCAGATTTTGCAAGAAAGGTCTGTGGTATTGATTGTGTGAGGGGAGCTCACGACCACCAGGAAATGGGCCCATCTGGGGCAGGAGAAAAGCAGCAGGAGCAGAGCCAGCCTTCTGTGACTCCACGATGAACATCCCAGTGCCACTGGCCACATTCAGCAACCACATGTTGGATTCCACAAGCCCAGCAGGGTTGGGGAAACCAGAACCTGAAGCAAGTTCCCTCAGAAGGAGCCCTTGGGAGCTGTGAGACGCAAGAAGCATTGCTAATGAGCAGCAGGTAGCACTTTTCTCTCGGTGTCAGTGCTGGAAACAATGTTGGAGGGCATTGTGTTGCTACTTTGGGGATGAGACATTCAATTGAGGTCTTTGGAAATGTGCTCATTAAATGCAATCTATCCCCCAGCAGTATTTGCAAAGGGATATCCTGACCAGAATCCAATTTGAGGAGCTAAATTATACTAGCCTAGTTTCCTATGCAGCTATAAAAGGAAGCTTGCAGGAGGAAATGATACATTGATGTGTATCTAGAGCAAAGTTATTTATTCACCTGAACATTCTCTAATCTACACTTCACTTCCTCCGAACCTTTATCTTGCCTAATAATGAAGGGGGTATCTAAGGATAGGTAAGAATCTTGTCTCCATTCAGTCTGAATAAGAATTTACCCAAATTTGCAGTGTTTGAGGCAAAGAAAATTACAAATCTAATGTGGCAGGAACCAAAACAGTGCTTTGCTTTTAAAAGTTTGTGGTTTAGTATCTATGCATTAACATCTATGCAATCTATGTTAGTACTGACTGGGGGTTGCTTCTCTTTTTTCTCACAGTCACCACCTCTTAAACAGGTGCACAGAAAGCAGAAACATCTCCAATGTGGAATGAAACTTGTAGAATTTGGTTGGTGTAGCTGGGGAAGATTTCTATGGCAGTTCCTTTCTGATAAAAAAATTACCAAAACTCACAACATCCTTCTTATATGGGAAAGATAGAACTTGGGGTTATGGAAGAATTGGAATACGGAAGAAAAATAAATTGCTGGATTTGCCTATCTTTAGGTCTACTCTGGAAATTTCCAGGATGGGGCCCAATCAATTTTGCTGGAACCAGTTATTTTTAGGAAAAAGCATTCTGCACTCCTTAATGTGGATTGTCAAGAGTAGAGTCTAAGGAATCAGGATGCAGCTTTAATGCTCTTGTTTTGCTGTTTGCTGCACTGCGCAGTGGCATGCACCTGGAATGTGCGTAACAGCACACCCATGACAACCTGTGCATTTGCCTTGTGTGCCTTGTGTGGATACACAGTTTGCTGCTTAGTGTCACATTTCAGGACTGCCTAAGGAAAGAATTGTATTCTCCCTAAGGAAAGAATTGTATATCAATTGTATATCTTTGTCTATACTGTAGTTAACTGTAGACACCTTTGACTGCCTAAAACACACATAACTCACACCAAGCAAAGTCGGGTTGATGGGACTGGGAGGGGAGAAAATACAAGGTCTTCTGGCTTGTATCTTCCACCTCCTTCCACCTCCTTCCAAAGTGTTGCAGCTAGGCAGCCCAATCTGTTCTCATTGTTTTGCAGTGCAGACCTCCAGACTCTTCCTGCCCTGCATAGGATGCCTGCAGTCCTCCAAGTTCAGAGGGTTCTTGGCAGCCTCAAAATGCATTAGAAGGCATGTGGAGGCAGCAACAATGATTTAAGACTGTTTCAAAAAGAAAGAGACATATTAAAGCAGCTAAAACATGGGAAAGGATAGCTTCAAATGTCACTGTAAACATATTGTTAAGAACAAATCAAGCAGCAGTTTTGAACAAAAAAAAAAAAAAAATGTGCTTTTTATACAGGCCTGGGAGAATAAACTGGTGTTACCCTGATCCCAAAAAGTCAAGTAGGCAGGAAGTAGACCTCTCTGGTGAAGACAATCCATAATTAGGGCCTGGTTACCTGAAGGAGCATCTCCTTCCATATGTGCCTGCCCACCCCTTAAGATCTGGGGCAAATGCCATTCTCCAGGTTACCTCCCTGAAGGAGATTAGGAGGGTGACTACCTGGAGTATCTCAGTGCTCAGACAGGAACATCTGGGAGAAGAGAGCCATTCAGATACAGTGTGACCCCAAAGCTGCATTGGGCCTGGAAATGAACATACGGCACAGAATGCTGATCTCCAGCACTCATAGTGATCTTGCTACTTATGTACTGGGAAGGCGAGGGGCCTTAAGTTGACCAATTCTTCTTGCCTTTCAAATGCTTAGAAGCAGTGGAAAGAACAAAGCTGTTACGTTACTAAAAGACCCCTCAGACTGAAAAACACTGATATATAGGAATGTCTTTGAATAAAAGCAGGTTGCAATGCATCCCTTTATCCTGCTTATTCATAATGAATTGTAACAAATTATTTCTTTGCATAGGTTTTGCCACTGAACACTTTACTGTGTGTGAGCACACAATCCTCCTTAGCGTGGAGCACTCTAAGTATATTTTGTTTTATGTGGTATCAAACACACACTTGTGGCGTAAGAGTCTTATATACAAACTTTAATTAAGAATGATGACCGAGCTACAATTGTCAAAATAAATGAAGAAAGCACATTTTAAAGTTGAATCAGCTCTATTACCTTCATTGGTTGAGCAATTCATTTCACAAGGCTTTCATTGTTAATGCAAATGAATCAGTGGCTGGTGAACATGTGGTTTGATCATCATTTGCATAATTAGTTATGCAGAGGCTTTTCTTTTTGATGTGTTTTGGTAGTTGGCAGTGCATTTTAATCCAACTTTTCCAACTACTTTGGGGAGGGGAGTAACTTGTTAACATTGACTTGGATGCAGACTTCATCATGCTTAAAACAGACCTACTAAACTTCATTAGACCTAAGTTGCTAATGAATCCATAGCCCTACTATATCTTATTAAAGTGTAGCTATGTGGATGTGATGATCTTTCATTGTTTTTAATAATCTTTTACATGTTTTTTGGAGAATGGGAGTTGTTATGAATCTACTAAATGAGCTGTAATAGATCAATAAATGACCTATTAAAAATAACATATTATTCTACTCAGAAGTAAATCCTATTAAATTCAATAGTGTTTACTCAGATATAAGTGAGAAAAGGACTGCATCCTAAGAAAATAAGATGCTTTCGAGTGTGTTTTATGCATGCATCGTCTTTAGTTTTATTCTCTTGTTGCTTTAAACCTTTAATGGTTTCACATCATTTTTTATTATATTGTATGATTTTAAGCTTCAGTTTCTGAACTGCCCAGAGCAGTTCAGCTGTTGTGTGCTATAGAAATGTATTGTTTATCCTAAAAATCTGTTCTATGCTGTTTTAAATCTGTTTGATCTGAGGATCAGGTATGCATCAGGGACTCTCAGCAGACCTCGGCCCCTGAGTTGCTTCAGTATATGCGGAGCAGCTAATTTGCTTGCCACGCCTGGGGCCTGGTAAGGCCTATTCTTGTGAAGAATGTGTGCCAATGGGGTGGTAGAATCCTGAGATGATCATGTGGACTGTACCACTTCAGGCCACACATTTTTAAATGCTTCCTCAATTCCCTACAAGCAGAAAGGTACCATAGCAAAATATAGGCTTGGATGAAACATTTCTGGACTAAGCTCTCTCTCTCTGTGTGTGTCCATGTGTGCACTAGAAGACACATCATAACTACTCAGCTGAGCACCAAACATTTATTCCAAAATCTTGCTTTCAGAAGACCTTCATTTTAGGCTTTACAAAACCTTAGAAAGGGGTAAATGCTATAGATAAGCGGTAGCCAAAGGAGCCCTGCTCTTCCACTTCGGAAGCTGCGATCCAGACCAAGAACCTTTCTTCCATCCTCTGGTTGATTCCTGTATTAGAATTATAGAACTAAAGAATCTAGCACAGTGTAGAAGATCAAAGCTTCTTGGACAACACAAGAGAGGCTGTCCCTGTGGCCCATAAGCCAGACCAGTATTTTTCCATCTGTATCAGAACTATGATTAAATAAACTCTCCTCCATTTATTTTTCAGTCATGGCATTCAAGCTAAATGTGGCCCATCTCTTAATGCAATATTTCTCAATATATGTGAAATGGCACTTCACTACAAATATACCAGTTCTTCCGTAAGTCTCAAACAGATAACGTGGCTACTGATATTTGCTGCAATACGCTTTGCAGCAAATATGCTTCTTCCTCCCCACCTATCCAGTTCTACACAAACTACTCCACATATACACCATGTACTTGTTTTCCTACTTAACACTTACTCTGGCATTACAAGTCAAAACTCCATAGGCAGTCTTAGGGCTGCAAGAACCACAGATGGTTAGTTCATAGAAATTCTCTAAATTTCATTTCTAAGCTCACTTCAGGCTCACTCCCATTTCATAGAAACATAGAAACAGAAGGAGTCAGAAGGGGTCTCCTGGGCCATCTAGTTTGACCACCAGCCAGCTCTGCTCACGACATGCCCACCATGTGGACGTCCAGCCTATCCTTGAACACCTGCACTGGTGGGGCCTCAACGACCTCTCGTGGAAGCCCATTCCACACCCTCGGAGTCCTGACTGTCAGGAAGTGCTTCCTGGCATCCAAATGGAACCTTGGCTCCCTGAGCTTTGCTCCGTTGGAGCACACCCTGCCTTCCTCTGCAGGGGAGAACAGGTCTCTACGTACCTCCGTGTGACATCCCCTCACATACCTGTATTTCAGTTCACAACAGAAAATAATTCATCCAGATAAGAAAAGTATCCATTTTTGTGCACATTTTTCAAAAGCTTGCACTTTTCCCATTGACAAAAGCATGAAAATGTGTTTGATGAACATGATTAAAAGTTTGGGGATGTGCAAAGCCTTTTTGGAAAAATGTATTTGTGTTCAGAGTTGTGAATTGGCCATGCCTCAATGATTTCCAAGCTGAAACTACACTCTCGTAGTTCCCCAGGCAGTATCTAAGTCAACAGGAGTGCTAATGTAATTTACATTGCACTACCATATGGGACCTCCAGCAAAAGACCAATAATGTTGGCTGGTGCAATGGGATTCCCCGAAAAACCCACTGCACCAACTAATGCTGTTGACATTGAGCTAGCAGTCCCTTATGCTAGCACAGTGTAATTGACTTTAGTATTTGTGTTGACTTGGATACTGTCCCCTTCATGTGCTGGGAGAGCACAATCATCCTATGGGAATCCTCAAGACCTATGTTTCCATATGCCCATTACAAAGCTGATGAAATCGCTTGCATCCCTTACTCGCGTGTCATGCATCCGGAAGTCACAGAAGTAAATTAGAAGCTCCCTATTGCTATGAACGCCACTGCGATTTTTGTTGTCAGAAGCCCTTCCTCTTTGTGTGCAAAAGAAGCAGGGCTACAAGTGAATAGTTCTGCTCATTTTACCCATATGTTGTTATTTGGATGACTAATTCAAATTAAAATGTGTGGTTCTCTTCTGGCAGCTGAAGGACTGAGCTGTGTGGATGATTAACATCCCATTTGCTTTCAACAGCTGACAGACATGGAGAACTACCTGATCTGATTAATACCCTAACAAAAGACTGAGGGCCAATTGATGCCCAGCTTCAGGAGAATGCTGAGAGATTTGGCACTTCTTTTTTTAATGTATATATTATACATTAAAGTTGCTCACCATGAAAAGCAGTAAAATTCTTGGTCCCTAATCCCATGCACTCCTTCATGGATCATTGCCTTGCCGTGGCGAAGGGGCTTGTGTAGTGCAATGAAACTATGAGCTATGCCGTGCCGGGGCACCCAAGATGGACAGGTCATAGCAGAGAGCTCTGACAAAACGTGATCCACTGGAGAAGGAAATGGTAACCCACTCCAGTATCTTTGCCATGAGAACCCCATGGATAGTACCAAAAGGCAAAAAGATATGACGCTGGAAGATGAGCCCCTCAGACCAGAAGGTCCCCAATATGCTACTGGGGAAGAGCAGATGGCTAGTACTAGTAGCACCAGAAAGAATGAAGTGACTGGGTCAAAGCCGAAAGGACACTCAGTTGCCAATGTATCTGGTGGTGAAGAAGAGTCCGATGCTACAAAGATCTATACCCCTGGAATGTATGATCCATGAATCAAGGCAAGCTGGATGTGGTCAAACAAGAGATGACAAGACTGAACATCGACATCTTAGGAATCAGTGAACTAAAATGGACAGGAATGGATGAATTTAATTCAGATGACCATCAGGTATACTACTGTGGGCAAGAATCCCTCAAAAGAAATTGAATAGCCTTCATAGTCAATAAAAGAGTAGGAAAAGCAGTACTGGGATACAATCTCCAAAATGGCAGAATGATCTCAGTTCGAATCCAAGGCAAACCATTCAACATCACAGTAGTCCAAGTCTATGCCCCAACCACTGGTGCTGAAGAGGCTGAAGTTGACTGGTTCTACAAAGGCCTTCAACACCTTCTAGAATTAACACCAAGAAACGATGTCCTTATCATTATGGGGGATTGGAATGCTAAAGTAGGAAGCCAAAAGATAACCATAATAACAGACAGGTTTGGCCTTGGAGTACAAAATGAAGCAGGGCACAGGCTGGTAGAATTTTTTCAAGAGAATTCTATGGTCATAGCAAACACTCTTTTCCAACAACCCACGAGACAACTCTACACATGGACATCACCAGATGGTCAACACAGAAATCAGATTGACTATGTGCTCTGCAGCCAAAGATGAAGAAGCACTATACAGTCAGTAAAAACTAGAGTAGGAGCTGACTGTGGCTCAGATCATAAGCTTCTTGTTGCAAAAATTAGGCTTAAATTGAACAAAGTAGGGAAAAGCACTAGGCCACTCAGGTATGGCCTAAATCATATCCCTGATGAATATACAGTAGAGGTGACAAATAGATTTAAGGAATTAGATCTGATAGACAGAGTACCTGAAGAACTATTGACGGAGGTTCGCAACATTGTACAAGAGGTAGCAACTAAAACCATCCCAAAGAAAAAGAAATGCAAGAAAGCAAAATGGCTGTCTGAGGAAGCTTTACAAATAGCTGAGGAAAGAAGGGAAGTGAAAGGCAAGGGAGAAAGAGAAAGATACACCCAACTGATTGCAGAATTCCAGAGAATAGCTAGAAGAGATAAGAATGCCTTCTTAAATGAACAGTGCAAAGAAATAGAAGAAAACAATAGAATAGGGAGGACCAGAGATCTCGTCAAGAAAATTGGAGATATGAAGGGAACGTTTCATGCAAAGAAGGGCATGATAAAGGACCAAAATGGCAGGGACCTAACAGAGGCAGAAGAGATTAAGAAGAGGTGGCAAGATTACACAGAGGAACTATGCAAGAAAGAGCGTAACGTCCCTGATAACCATGATGGGGTGGTCACTGACCTCGAGCCAGACATCCTGGAATGTGAAGTCAAATGGGCCTTAGGAAGTCTGAGCAACAACAAAGCTGTGTGACTGAAATGGGTAGGACAAAAGTAGACATAAGCAACCTGTTGAGAAACTGTTGTTGGTGCTGCCACAAAACAGCTTTCCCCCATTTCTTCCTTCCTTGCCCCCAGTGTTGTCTCCCCTCCCCAGTTTACCATACAGAAGTGACAAAAATCCCATTTCCTTTTATCTTCTCTTTTCTCTGGTAATTGGGCAAAATATAGAGGAAAGCATTGGCCTTCCACCATCTGTATTTTCTGAGAATGCCTGTGAGTAGCCCAGAGGAAGTGATGTAAAATGCGGGTGGAAGTGGCTTCAGGGGACTGATTTGAAGCAATCCCAACAGCTGATACAAAAAGGTGTTAACTGAAAAAGAAGGTAGGGCATCTCTTGGGTACCACGAGGGTGTCCAGGAGGGACACTGGTGCCCAGACGTAAGTTGTGCATGTCCATTTCTTTATCCTCAACACTTGTTATCCCGCCTCTCCTTCAAGGTACCTACATGTTCACTTCTCACAATGGTCTTGTGAGATAGGTGACTTGCCAAAATAGTTACTGGCCTAATGTCATCCAGTGAGCTTCATGTCTGAAAAGAGAACTGAACTCAGGCTTTCTCAGCCTGTCCCCAAGAGATTTTATCCATTACATAGCACTGCTTCTCAAGTAGCATGAGTGGGAACTGAAACTAGACAAATGTAATTAGAAATGATTTGAATTGCCTGGAGACTGCAGATTCTCACATTCCTGTTCTGTCCGCCAGAGACTACAGGATTCCAGGATGTTCATGCATGTATGGGGTTTGGTGGGGAATGGTAGTATTAAAAACTATTGAATGCCACCTTGAGAAGCATTCAACTGAAATATAAGGTATACATTATTTAAAATAAAGAAAGAATAAATTGCTTATCTCCCACAAGAAAAATTTTCACCCACGAGCACACAGAGCTATGTTCATGGAAGACAGAGATGTCAGAGAAATCTACAGTGACATCAAATAAATCTGCATTTCTTAAAGACTACTTCATAGGTTCCTCAATGGACCTATGACCATAGGGCTTGTGGACCATTTTTTATTACCATTAGGGATACTGTCATACAAATTTACCCAGAGAAAAACACACAATCAAAATATCAACAATATGCAAATCCTCCCATTGAATAAAGTGTTAAAATGCACATTATGGGAGCATTTGCCATTTTTTGGCTGATTTGGAAGTTTTCAGGAGTGCAAATTTGCAAGATCATCATGAACACATTTGCAAAAGTTCTATAGGGTACCTTCTATAGGGTACCTTCAAAAGTTCTATAGGGTAGGGAATGCTATAGGGTACCTTCGTAAGAGAATACATAAAGAAGGAAAGATTTCACAGTCCTGATCTTCATGTTTCCATCCTTAGCTAGTCAATGTCAAAATGCACACAGAAGCAAATGCATTCACACACTCAAACACACACTGAGTCCATGATAAAGTTAGTCTACCACATGTTGCAGTTTGGGAAGGAAAGGAAAGAATAGGAAGGGGGTGTCCCCCTTTCTCTCCTTGTGCAATATGCACATGGACGAAGCAGAAGTGAGAAGGAATACAATTAAACTTTCATAAGGGTGAACATCAAATGGAGAGGCAGAACTGATTCAAAGAAGGAGAAACATGGAAACAGATGACAGGGAAATAACAATGCTTTCACATTACCTTTTAGGAGAGATCTTAAAAGGTCTTCTCCTCCAGAGCAGGGGAGAAGGAAAGTCAGAACAGCTGCCAAATGGATCCCAGATACTTTCTGACATTACCTTGGGTGGGAAGAAACAGTATCACTGGCACTCTTTCTATGTGATTTCAGAATACAAATAGGCCATACCCTCCCAGAGCTAAGGTGTCTTAGTAGCCCAAACAATATGTTTTAGGAGAGAAGGAGAGTCCATGCACTTTCCAGGAAACTTTCCAGGTTAGTCTATTAAAATCAGCAAGTCTTAAGCAGGCACAACTGCCTCTCCAAAATGGTGTTTTTGTCTTTTAGTACATTTTGTTCTGACAAAACCAGCCCAGCCAAAATGACCTATTAACTTCAGCTCTTTGAGTCTGTGCAGAAGCAAAGTTTGATTCAGTCTAATTTTCTTACCAGCTTGGCACTTTCCTCAGCTATCATTATTCTGTCCCATTAATTTACTTTTTACCCCTCTCCAGGAGTTTCATTTAAGCCTCAGATTTGAACTGGTGAATCAATACAAGCATATATTCCTTTCCTACCACTTTTTAACAATGGCTGTCTTTGAAAGTTAAACATCCTGGCAAATTGCTTCAACAAGCTCTTAAAAGGTTAAACACTGCCCTGGAATCCTTTCCCTCCTTTATTAAGCAAAGTTGTCATCAGCTTTCAGAACTAGCCTTCAAAGAGGATGATGGACTTGAATTTAGCAATCTATTTATTACAATTAGCTGTTTTGCTGCTATCACAGGGGTAGCAGGTTGGGAGCCAAGCATCCATCATCCTATTTTATTTATAAATTGCCAGCATTAGCCTGCTTGCATCACATATAGATGCTTCCCATGTATGGAGCATCTCATTTCCCAAGCCCTGCAATATTCCCTTATTGATTAAAATACGATCCTAGGAGCATCTGCAGCACAAGCTTCATTTGCACACATTTACAGACCATTAAGTCCAGGCAGCAAGAGGGGCATAAGCTGTGCCTACACACGATTTCACAGGTGCTGCTGTGGTGAGGGTAGTCGCAGTGCCCAAAACATGATACATGGCACACAGGCATTCATCAGGGGGAAAGGATAGGAGGAGGAGGGCAAGGCAAGCACTGGTGCCACTGGCCCGCCAGCTCACTGCCCATGCATGGGGCCAGGCTGGTTTCTCCTCACCATCACGATCTTCCTGGAAAACAAGAGGGGTGCCCTTCCAATCACCCATGCGCCTCCCTTTGGTTCTGCAGTCGTGGGGTAGCTAGATGGCGAAGCAGATGGTTGCCAAAATGGGGGGCTTCTGAGTTCTCTCAAACGCACAGCGGGGCACTAACCCTAATTCTTTATATTCAGACCTTCAGGTTACTTGCAAACCAATGCAAGCTACTAAATAATATTCTGACATTGCTGATTCTCAGGCAAACAGCAGTGTTGTAATATCCTGTTATGACAACAGGGAGGGATAGATTCAGTGCTGTCCAGTGGAAAGGCACATTGTCTTTGCTTTTGAAACAATGTGCAGAAATTATCTGTGTGGTGCACTGGAACTAAATGGACCACAAGATAGGCACACCCCCAGAGAGGGGGTTTTTTGTTTGTTTTGTTTTGCCTCTAACTATACATTATACCTCCAGTAGTGTCCCTGTGTATTTCACCCTAGGACATAGCACTTTGTGCATTTGTTGTCTGACAACTGTAGAAGCACTTGTTTTTTTCTTGTGTTTGCCAATTTTGCTTTAGATCACACCTACTGAGTTTTGAATTTTGTGTGAGAGACTGAACATCAGCAAGGCTCAGGTTTGTTGAGGTGCTCCAAATTCCACCCAGAAGCTTATTCTGACTTGTTTCCTTATCAGACTGGGAACGTTGCTTGAATATATTTTGCTGTGTATTTGCCCAAAGGGAGATGAAGTCAACCTACGACTTGGAGAGTGTGAGGCTGTACAAGTGCTGAACTGTTGCTTGACTCACAACAAGGTGCAGGCACTGCAAGCAGGCAGTATGGGAAATCAGTGTTCAGTGTTCTGGGTAGAGTTGAACTCTTCCTCAGAAGGACAGGCAAGCATCTCCTTGATCCATCATTGTCACTGGAGAACCAGGTGGCCATGGTGGCAGGAGGTACCTTTGCCAGTTTTGTCTGGTCAACTAAAACTGTTTCTGGATGAAAAATCGCTTGGACACAATGATCCATTCTTTGCTAACCTTCTGCTTGGATTACTGCAATGCATTATACCTTGGACTGTTCCTGAAGATGACTTACAATTAGTGCATAATTTGGCAACTAGAGTTTTGACTGATTTAGCTGGGAAGGAGCCATGTTACACCAACAATTAAAGAATTACATTGGCTGTCTATTCACTTGGAAACCCTGTTTAAGGTGCAGACACTTATCTCCAAAGCTGAAAACAGATTGGAACTGAACAATTTCAAGGCACATTTCTGGTCATGCCATCCTTCCCATTGTACTGAGATGTTCGGATAGGACTCTTCTCCAAGTACCATTCATTGGCAAGGTCCGTTATGTGTGTGCAAAGAAGAAGCCCTTTTCTGTTTTGCTAGGCAGAATTTAGAGCAGCATCCTGTGACAAAAAATGAGCGAAACAATTGGCAGGAGAGGCCAGAATGGGATGATGGGTGGAGTGAATGTCAGTTGGATAAATTCAGTAAGACCTAGGACAGATTCTGGTAGAAAGAGTTAGCTGAGTCCTGATGGAAAATGACATTGGAAGGATTTAGGGGACAGACTAGAATTTGGTGGATTTGCTAAGGATACAAAGGAATTTTGACCAGTTCCAACATTATTTTGTTTCCAACAATATTTTTGATGTATGAGCAAAATATTTTCCCAGGTATTTAGCATCAGTTTTATTGTATCTGTTCCAGCTGCTAGTTTTATAGTCTTCTTGCCTTTTAGTCTAATTGTACTTGTAGGCTAATCACTGTATTAATTGTATGAGGCCCTGGAATCTATCAGGATAAACAGTAGGCTAGAATTTTCAGATAACTTGATTTCTCATGATTGATAGATCAATATGCATTCTGCTTTAAAACAAAAAAGAAAAGACAAAAGGAAATCGCTACTCTCTGAAAATGCATGGCTGCCTCAACAACAATTCATAACTACAACATTATATTATTAAACACAGTAAGGTCTGAGGATGTGGCAAATGGAAAATGCAAGTTATGTTTTATTAAGTTAACACTCAATTCAATCTTACATTTACAATATCTCTTAGAACAGCACAACTATTGAATTCATGTTGTGTCTTATACGGCTCCCCACATAGGTGGCAATAAAGCAATGGATGCCCCCCTCATGTGGCCCATGCCTTAATTATGGGACTTTAATCACTGTTTCAGTCAGTAATAAGAAATCCCATGGCACTTGCATGCAAACTATCCAGCAGATAAAGTTTTTCTTTTAGTCTGACACCAGTTCAGAAGAACAAAAGAAGTATTCCAAAAGAAAGAACATTTGATCTGAAAAAAATGTAAGCATGCTACAACGTCATGAATAATTGTGAAGGGTGCAAACAAAAGTTTTAGACACAGCATGTAATAAACTGTTCAGCCTCTCTTTCTTCTGTGCCAGTAGTAATAAAGCTCAGTATTAAAAGAAACCTCCAATCCTGTACCAAGAAAAATGAAAATCTGTATCTTGAGTTATTTAAGTAAAAACAGCGAATCATTACAGGTGGATGGTGCCCACTCAAAGAAGGCAGGAAGGAAGGAGCGAGAGAGGGAGGAAAAGCATAGAGGAAAGCATAAAGGAATGAGTGAAAGCAAGCAAGGAAGCAAGCAACCCACCCCCAGTGTCAGCTTCCCTCCACTGTTTCATGACAGCTGTCCAAGAAGGAAGCTGTGTTGCATTCTGGGGAAAGCAAAGTGGTGGCTGTCAGAAGTTTTGCCAAAGCTGGTGAAAACAAACAAACAAACAAACAAATGTGGTTTTTAAAAAAATGTCTGATAGGATCCAATGACAAATACAAGTACCAAAATGAAACAATGCAAACCAATACATCAAAACAGATACAAATGAATAACCCTCCAAGTGAATTGGACTTTCACAAATTAAAACAAATGGGACTCCCAAATGAAAACAATTCCTGCACATGACCACGGTGCCCCAGTATTTGCTCAGAATGAGTTGTCCAACAGTTGCCTGTCACTTTTCAGTGCCATCTTTCTCCCTTGCCAAGCTTCCTCGCATGATGATGGCATGTAAATAAAAAGCAGAGTTACAGCTCCAGACACATCTGCTGTGAAGGCAGCACAGGACAACAGGGGCTACACCCCTGCATATACTATCAGTCAGCTTCACAGAACATCTTAAAGGTAAGTCATCCCACGGTGACATATGCTTTCATTTAGTAACCTGCCTATTGCATTTGCTATAAACCTGATTCTGAATTAAGCGACCCATTTAAGACCTGCTTCAGGCATTTATGAAGGTAGACACCACCATGTGCCTAAAATGAAATAGTCATCAGCTTTCCATGTGGTGTTCCAGTCGGGCAACTGCCTAATTCAAAAAGGGAAAAAGCAAAGGGAAACACGTTGACCATAAGAACATTTTCAAAATCTGTGATGCTGCATTACCTCCAGGAGGCCAACCCAAAGATCGCAACAGAAGTGTGCACACTCTCAAATTCCCTGGCAGGTTGCAGGGAGGGGAAGAGGTGATGGTTGTGGCAAGGTTCTGCTGCCCCTGGTTATACAGAGAAGTAGAGGATCTTGGATCCTCCATTTTGTGGAATATAAAGTCCAGGTTCCAGTCAGCATCAGAAATGTTTTCCATCATGGTCCAGGGACATGGGTTCCTTTTGCTAGTGGACTACAGGAAGAAATTATGATTTCCTTTCAGGAGCAAGAAGAAGCATCATGTGACGTCAGCTTTCATGCTTGCAGCCCACTGGGTGGAGGGCCTGCGTCCTACGCTACTTGGTGAGTTCTGGGTACCCACCCACTACTCCAGGACATAAAAGATCATCCAGCTGTCCTGTTGCTCAGCAGGATGACACTGCACACAACAAGAAAACAATCTCATGTAAACACTACATTTGAAGCCCAAGCTTGTTCTATTGTCATGACATGTTTCACAATTTTAAAAAAGGATTACTTGTATAAGATTTTATTCCCAGATAACTCTTGTTATTTGCAAAGATTTCAGCATACTGCTTCAGTAGTCAACCAGATAAACAGCAAGCTCAGATAATATCGGTAGTTTCTTGATTCTGTGCAGCTGGAGAAACCTGATAAATCAATGCAAGTCTTGATGGAAAACCTGACGCACAGTTGCTCATTTTGAAATACTTCTTTTTAAAACAAAGTTTAAAGGGTTTTGCTTTATTTATATTATCCAGGTGCATATGCATCAATGAAAACTTGTTAATTGACCAGTGTATATATAGAAATAATAGAAACAAATAACTTGGACAGGAAGGACAAAACGTGCAGACTAGAGTTGGCATGCCATTGTGGGTCTGAAACAATATAACATGTTAATTAGCTTTTAACTGTAGTCAAAGCCACAAATGACACTTTAGCAGGATGACTATGAGTAAGTGCATCAGCAAAAGGAAGACAAAACAAACAGATTTATCCTCCAGAATTGTTTGTGCAATTTATATATTAATGTGCAAATTCAGATAGAATTACTGTCATTTAAATAAAAATACAATACATCTCACCACAGTGTGGGAGACAGATATGTATATGTTTCCAAAA
The DNA here is from genome assembly GCF_004798865.1 of Varanus komodoensis. Classification (NCBI taxonomy): domain Eukaryota; kingdom Metazoa; phylum Chordata; class Lepidosauria; order Squamata; family Varanidae; genus Varanus; species Varanus komodoensis. The sequence continues at coordinate 5,826,088 of NW_025335409.1, forward strand.
CTCACAACTGGCAGCTGAGAATTGCCCATTTTTACACATTACCATTTTTTTTTTCTCAATTGCCAATTGGAAGTTTTGGAAACAGAGACTGAGCAAAGATCTCTGCAGATTTTTTTTTTTAGAAACACCCCCTGATGTGTCCTCTGATAGGCTAAAACACATTGTGGTTTAAATAAAATACATGTTTTCTCCCTGAAGCTTTAGACATGGTCTCTCTCTTTTTTTCGTGGTACTGCATTAGAACATGACTAAAAACTAAATGGGATAAGGATGTTGTTATTCTCCCCTGTAGCTGTTTGATAGTACAAAGACATGTTCACATTTATAACTACACCCGTTAAACTTACTTAAAAGTTCTATCATTGTCTGTTTCAACCCAATAATTTTATATTCCAGTTTATTAGTCTAATCATCCATTGACCCAATCTTTCTTTCAAGGTTAGGAATGTTTCAGCTTTATGAGCCCAGTCAGCTAAGCCAAGACTAGTTTAGGATATTGGGTTGGGAGGAAATAAAAATAATTTGAAATAAAATCCACCAGTGACAATCCAATATGTAGGTTGGATATATGAGCTGTCTTCTGTGAAAGGAAAGGACCTTCTATAAGAAGAATGCTTCACTTGTAACAGCTGCTTCCACCCAAATTTTTGGGATCCCTCTCCTTCTCCCCACCCCCATACCTCTTTTCATTCAGCAGGATTTCCTGATTCTCTGTGTAGTATTTTCAGAAGACTGCTGCTGTGGGATGGACGGGCAGGGATGTCTACTTGTACCACTCATAGTGTTGAATACAATACAAATTTAGATCCAACCTTGTAGCTGAAATACACACAGTCCTCATGTTTGTTTATGTTTATTCCATTTCTATACCATCCAATTGGTAAACCTCTCAGGCTGATGAACAACAATTTCTGCAATATGATAAAATACAAAGTCTGAATGTAATGAAACAGCATAAAATGGAAATGCAAAATGTAAAACAATATTTCAAACAATTGGAACACCTAAAACAGCTTCAAGTATCTCTCCCACAAAGCAGGGCCTGCCAAAATTGTAATTCTAGCTTTGCTTATAAGGTCCATGGAGGTGGAGAACAAAATAGCTCACCCTTGATAGAACAGCATCTCTCCCCTGAATCATTGGGTTAAGAATAAGCATTGATAGCCCAAACATTCACATCAGGTGCTAAATTTCTCATACAAAAGATATTGTGATAGACCTGCATCCAAAATTACATGATGAGAACTGTGAGGTTGGATCACACCAACATTCAATTTAGTTCAGCTTTCCACAGCTCGATGCTTGATGCTCGAGTTTTGGACAACTCCGACCAGACCAAGCCTGCATGGTCTGTGGACTTTCGTACATTCTGTGTATCCACACCATTATCACTGCATCACTTAGGCCTTGAAGACTCCACAGGTCACAGGATGATTGCTGCTGAACATCGGAAGCTGGCCAGAATCACTTCGCCAAAATTTATAGCATTTCTCAATATGCATCTCTAAATAAAAATCGCAGATGAATGAGGAAGCAGGATGGAACAGAAGTATGAGTGAACACATGTAAAACTGACACAGGCTACAAACAAACTTACAGTCCAACTGTTTTATTGAATATAACCATATATTCAATACAACCATGAGTTCTTCCAATCAGGCTAAGGGAAAAAACAAAGATAACAATCAGATCAGTTCATCATACATGCAACTTACAGCAACAGCTGTAAACATGTTTGCTTTCTGATAGAACCCTGCAGCAAATAGGCAAATAGAGTTTTTTGATTAGCTTCCTAAGAATCCATATCCATAAGTAAGTTACACATTTGCTCCATCAGGGTTCTATCAGAAATTCCTTTCAACAAAGTTACAAGAAGTGTTTTTCCTGCAACATAAAAACCCATACACAATGTGTGTGTGCATGTGTGTTATTTCTAGGAAGCACAAGACATTGAAATATGAGAGCATCTGCATGTCCCCCATCAAGATAAGAAGGAGCCATGTTTTAGAAGCATGTTCCCATAAATGGTTGTTTCAGTGCAGAAAAGAGAGTGATTGTCAGCCCTCTGGCCATCATCAGGGGACAGGCATAGGACAATTCTGATGCCCAGATCCAAGGTCAGAGGCAATATTCTGGCCCTGCAGAGGGGAATTCACTCTCTGATATCTCTCTCCTCCACCCCACCGCCAGCCAGTACAGAAAACCAGCCCAGGCTGCCCCTCTGATGTTGCAGAAGTGACCTCAGAGATAGGGGAAAGGTAGCAGGGAGGGAATATGAGCTACTCTGCCAGCACTGGAGCCTGCCAAATTGTCCCGATTATCTCACTTCCCAGCCCAAAAAGCTTCTTGAGCTGCTTAAAATCAATCAGCTGAAGGAAGAGCCCATTCTCACAGGCTCACAATTAAAAACATGAGGCACAAGGGGAAAAAGGATACCAATGGGAGAGGAAAAATTAACTGGACTGTAAGCAAGGCTGGTAGGATAACCCTGGTTCCCTTCTCATTAAATCCCATTTGTGGAATAATTTCCATACCTTTCTTAGTATTTGGTAATTACAACAATCTCTAATTCCAGCCTTCAATTGCTTAAAAGAGATCAGGTGAATTGGGTGAAAGTTTCCGAACAAAAATGACCCTAAAATTAGGCCAAATATAATGGTGCATACCCATCAGTCATTTCAGGTCAAAGAAAATGGCCTTGGCAAAACACACAGGTAAGCCCATCCCTAACCCACAATAATTTCGCAGGATTTTCTGTGGAAGTTTTCTATTTCTCTTTTTTGAGTCATAGCAAGTGAAAGATGAGGTGCTGCTTGCAAAGGGCTTTTGTAAGGCGTCAATACAGAGCATTTTATCTCAAAGCCTTACTCACACAATTACGTCTGAGTTGATTTGCCATTATCAAGAGTCAGGCTGACCTTGCTATTTTAGTTTGACAATGCTAATGATTCTAGATCTTCCCTTGCAGCTCACTGCATAAATCCCAGACATTTAGCTCTAAAACAGAAATGTGTTAAAGTGGCTTGGAATAATGAGCAATCCTGAGTGGTTAATTCTCCCATATCTCTCTTTTCAATACACATTGGAGTGCTGCAGATTAAAAAAAAAAGTTGGTAGGCCACAGATGGCAGCTCTAGGACTTTGCATCAATGAAAGCAGCCACACAAATATATAATCTAAACTCTGGCATCTATTTATTTACCCAATATGTATGCCTAAAGTGAGACTCAGCCTTCATTTCATCCTTTAACCTAGAGGCAGAATGCAGGCAGGCATAAAGGTAGATGAGTCATATTAGTTTTGTTTAGTTATGTTGTGTTGTGTTGTGCTAGTTGTGAACTCATGCCTGAACCATCATGACCCCATGGACAACATTTCTCCAAACTCTTTTGTCTTCTACCATCCCCCAGAGTCCACTTAAGCTCACCCCGACTGCTTCTGTGACTCATCCTCTGCCATCCCCTTCTCCTTTTGCCAGCAATTGTTCCCAGCATCAGGGTCTTCTCCAGTGAGTCCTTCCTTCGCATTAGGTGGCCAAAGTATTTGAGTTTCATCTCCAGTATCTGGCCTTCTAAAGAGCAGTCAAGGTTGATCTCCTCTAAGACTGACTGGTTTGATCTCCTTGCAGTCCAAGGGACTCACAGGAGTCTCCTCCAGCACCACAATTCAAAGGCCTCAACTCTTCATCGCTCAACCTTCCTTATGGTCCAGCTTTCACAGCCATGCATTGCAACTGGGAAAACCATAGCCTTGACTATACACACTTTTGTCGGCAGGATGATGTCTCTGCTTTTTAGTATGCTGTATAGATTTGCCATAGCTTTCCTTCCAATGAGCAAGCATCTTTTAATTTCTTGGCTGCAATCACTGTCCGTGATGATCTTGGAGCCCAGGAAAATAAAATCAGTCACTACCTCCATTTCTTCCCCATCTACTTGCCAGGAAGTGACAGGACCGGATGCCTAAATTTTGCAACAAGAAGCTCATAATCTGAGCCACAGTCAGCTTCTGGTCTAGTTTTTACTGACTGTATAGAGCTTCTTCATCTTTGGCTGCAGAGCACATAGTCAATCTGATTTCTGTGATGACCGTCTGGTGAGGTCCATGTGTAGAGTCGTCTCTTGGGTTGTTGGAAAAGAGTGTTTGCTATGACCAGCGTGTTCTCTTGACAAAATTCTGCCAGCCTTTGACCTGCTTCATTTTGTACTCCAAGGCCAAACTTGCCTGTTATTCTGGTTATCTTTTGGCTTCCTACTTTAACATTCCAATCCCCCATGATGATAAGGACATCATTTTTTGGTGTTATTTCTAGAAGGTGTTGTAGGCCTTCATAGAACTGGTCAACTTCAGCCTCTTCAGCATCAGCACAGGCTTGGACTACTGTGATGTTGAATGGTTTGCCTTGAATATGAACCAGATCATTCTGTCATTTTGGAGATTGTATCCCAGTACTGCTTTTCCTACTCTTTTATCGACTATGAAGGCTACTTCTTCTGAGGGATTCTTGCCCACAGTAGTATACCTGATGGTCATCTGAATTAAATTCATCCATTCCTGTCCATTTTAGTTCACTGATTCCTAAGATGTCGATGTTCAGTCTTGTCATCTCTTGTTTAACCACATCCAGCTTGCCTTGATTCATGGATCATACATTCCAGGAGTATAGATCTTTGTAGCATCGGACTCTCCTTTCACCACCAGATACATCAGCAACCGAGTGTCCTTTCAGCTTTGACCCAGTCGCTTCATTCTTTCTGGCGCTACTAGTACTAGCCCTCTGCTCTTCCCCAGTAGCATACTGGGGACCTTCCGACCTGAGGGGCTCATCTTCCGGCGTCATATCTTTTTGCCTTTTGGTACTGTCCATGGGGTTCTCATGGCAAAGATCCTGGAGTGGGTTGCCATTTTCTTCTCCAGAGGATCACGTTTTGTCAGAGCTCTCTGCTATGACCTGTCCATCTTGGGTGGCCCTACACGGCATAGCTCATAGTTTCATTGCACTACACAAGCCCCTTTGCCACAGCAAGGCAATGATCCATGAAGGGGCAATGACCCATGAAGGGGTTTATTTGTTTATTACTGTTACTTATTTGATTGATTGATTGATTGATTGATATTCCACCTACTCTTTCTTTGTTTTTGCACCAGATAAAATTCTTTATATCTTCCCAATGTTTTAATTGTTAAATTTTATCCATATTTTTATACTGCATTTTATCTCACACTGTTATATTATATTTGGTATTGCTGCCATGCTTCCAGGCTGAACTGGTTGCAGTTGCTGTGGCTTGCTGTGGGTTTGTTGTGGACCTACTATGGGCATCAGGTTGTTTTCATCTGATGTATTATTTTTGTGATTTTTGTATGTATTTTAATGCAGTAAACTATCCAAGGAGTCTTATTTGGCCAATGGACAGTGTAGAAATGTTTAAATAAATAGATTAAAAAGTACTCAAAAAGGCTAATATGATTATACAAAAACAAAGTAAAAACCCAGTTGTTAAAGAAATAAGCAACACGGGATCAGTAAAACACCCCTCATTAACAGACCAGTTGTTGTTCCCAAACCCCAACTGAGTAAAAATATCTTTACCTGCTGGCAGAAGGACAACAGAGACAGTTCAGCCTCGCTTCCTTCCTCAGGGAATGCTAAAGCCTGGAGCTGCCTCTACCAAATATCCCTCCACAGAATGTGTTTCTCATGGTGACAGAACTGAGAAAAGAGCCTCCGCTGAAATCTTAAAACCTAAGCAGACTCCTATAGGGGAATGCAATCTTCAGGGAGCCAAGTCTTATAGGGTGCTATGGGTAATAAGTGCTATTTTGAACTCTGCCTGGAAACAGTACAGCAGGAACAAGACGCAACCCCCTGTGAAAGAGTTTCTCAACACTTTTCAAAGGCAGCTTCCCACAAAGTGTGTTTCAGGAACTAAAGGGTGTAACTAACAAAAAGAACACCCAACCTCAAGCCAGAATTTTTGTTTTGGATGGTGTGTAACCCAGTCCAGGACAAAATGAAACCCCATTATGTTTCCCTTTCCGCATCACATTTTCTGGCTAAGTCATGCTGCTGTTTGATGCGAAACTTGAAGAACCATGGCTACCAACTATCAGACAGAAATAATCCAAATAGTTTTGATTTCTTTATTTTTGTTACCCTCCTCACTGTTGCCACCTAAAGGAGGAGTCCATTCTCTCAAGCTTACAATTTAAAATGACATGACATGATGCACAAGGGAAAAAAGGATTAACTGGACTGTAAGCAAGGCTGACAGGGTAGCCCTGGTTCCCTTCTCATTAAATCCCATTTGTGGAATAATTTGGGAAGAAGGGAGAGAGTTATGCATGCTACTCTGAGAAAGCTTGGAAAGCAAATAGAATAAAACTATGTATCATTATGAGATCCAGGTTGGTGTGGTGGCTAAAAGTGCTACAGTGGGACTCAGAAAACTTGGGATCTAGTTCTCACTTGGCATGAAGCCCACTGGGTGACTTTGGGCCAGCCACTGACTCTTATCCTAACCTACTTCACAGGGTCATTGCTGTGAAGATACAAATGGAGAAGAGAAGAACCTTGGGAGCTGCCTTGGGTTCCTTGCAGGAATCAGTACAATTCATCATAACCACGATCCTAAATCTGTGCACACCACTCTTCTAGTTCCAAGCACAGTCAGATGAATAAAACATCTTTCTCACATACAAAATGTTGCAGCCGTACTCTCCAGCTATTGGGTACTTACGTACCTTCACATTTCCTGAAAATGTTCTGGGTCTTGCTGTTGACCTCCAGCAGATTGCCCCTGCTAATTTTGCCCGTGGCTTTGGAAGTTCCACACATGCTAAGGACAAGAAGACAGATCATCAACTGGTAAATACCTGGGAAAGTCTTTAAGAACTGGCCTTGAACTAATGATCCACAAATCAGCCAAAGTTGACCTCATCCAGGTTTTTTGAATTTCGCTGTGAAGCTCATTCCAGTGTGTACCCATATCAGATGATGAGCTCTGCCTGCCTGCCTGCCTGCCTGCCTTGCTTGGCACATGTGTATTTTCTCTGCTGTGTTTCCAAAAGAATGTATCAATGTGCACAATTGTAAAAATATACACAAATGTGTTTGTCTGTATTTTCCAAAGTACACATACTTTGGTGTGAGTTTCTTGAACACTTTTTTAAGTCCCACAAATCACATTGCAAGGTCATGAATATTAGGACTTAAACCACTAGTTGGGCTTGAGTCCACAGTTGCTTCTGGGAAGTATGAACTGAGTAAATGCTGGTCAACAATGAAAGAAAAGAGACTTTTCATAGATCCCCATCCTGCACTTATGTGCCTTCCTCCATGGTCTGTTTCTAGCAGAGACTGTCAATACCATATCCTAGATTGATTTGATTTTCTTCTCTTGCCGGAAGGGTTTGCACTGGTGCTTGTGCTACATTTGGGCTCTTTCTGGAGACAATGACTGGGATAGAGAAAATGTTCCAAAGCAGCTAAGAGCAGCTGTTTTCAAAGTAAACAAATAGATCTGGGCCATTCATCTTTCTTTCTTAGTGTTTTTATTTCCCCCTTGGAAGAAAACTAGAGAATCAGACTAGATTTTCTCATATATATATTTGCACACTAATCCTGTGGCAAATATTCTGTGAATCTTTCCTTTTGCACAAAAAAGCAGCATTTATGTCTGAATCAACTCCAAGGTTGTAGTGACTCCCTGCCGATACTTTAATAGATAAGGGATCTGAATTCACTCCTCATGAATAAAAGAACATAATGGGATAAGTATTTGCTTCCTACGAAAGGAAAAGAAAGAAAAGAGAAGAGAGAAGAGGGCAGAAAGGGAGTTTATAAGATTGCAAGTTTTAGTTTCCGAGGTTGCAGAATGTCTAAATGAACAGACAAAAGTGTGCCTATAGTTTTCCATAAATTTAGATAGCTATAGTTGGTATGATCTTAGCATTGACCAAAATTAATTTTAAGCATAATTTTAATTATTTTAAGGACAATGATTATAACAACAAAGGTTCTTATGGAACCTTAAAGGCTAACAGATTTATTATACTATAAGCTTTCATAAATTATCATACATTTTGCACTTCCTGTCACTGATGATGTGACCTATAGTTTACAAAAACATAAACCATAATGTCTCTGTTAGTCTTTTAGGTACCACAAGACTCTGTTGTCTTTGTTGCTACTGACTAATGTGGTTACCCCTCTGGAAATGCTGAGAATAGTTTTGTTGGTCTTCAGAATATATTAAAGCCATGATCTGAAGCCACTTGGCTCTGACATACATTCCATCAGTTTTACTGGAGCTTAGATCTTCATGATGGAAGGACTGAAAGATAGTTACAAATACCCAGAGAAAAATACTATGGTGCCTCGGGCCATAGAATAAAGACTTCCTCCTATGTGGAAGGGAGATCTGATATTGGATTCCTTCCTCCAGCTCTGAGCTTAACGAACTTCAGCCTCAGGAAGGAAGAGTGAAAGAGGTGTGCCAGGACTGTGACAATGGGCTAGGAGGGAACAGGTGTGTATCTAGAGCCTCCAAACCTCAACCCAACCTTCAGCAATTGGGTAGGGCTGGTTTTCCCCTATCAAAAAACCCCATAGTGTGTGTGTATATATATATACAGGGGAAGGAGATGACTTCTTTGTGCCCTTCAGGGAAGAACCCATAAAGGCTTTGGATAGGTTGTGGGCTCCACTATCAGAGCACTCTATCACTACTGTAAGTATAGGAGTACTATTTTAAGTTCCATTGCTGTCACTGGGTCTTTAATTCCCATAACTTTTGAAGAGATTGTACATAATGCCTATAATCCATAACGTTACAGATCTGAAGTCAAGAGGGGCTGCACCATTCTTTTTAGAGTCAGGGAATGTGCTGCATCCCATTACAAACTTGGCACTAGGGTAGTGACAGCAAAATCACAGGTACTAATTGAGTAATTGATTTTTGTATTCCAGCCTAACAGTGTGATCCACAAGCCATTTAAACTAGATTACCTGGCTTATAAACAGGGGGCATTTTCACACATGATTGTAAAGCCTTTTATTTTGCTTTTATACATTTCCACATTCCACCATTGCAAAGCTTGGATTGATCCAAATATCAATTTATTTTAATAGTTTGCTCCTTCTTTTTTCATTCTAATAATACTCAAACATTGAAGAGTTATCTCTTGCTCAAAGCAGTTTTAGCATCATGTCTAAAAAGTCCCTGAGTTCATTACACTGACTTGCAAGAATTCCTCAGATTAGGAGAAGCTACTGGGGAGTTGTAGTCCAAAACATCTGAAGGGCACTAGGCCAATTCTTCGAAGGTCTTTAAAATGTGTTTGTATTGAATGGCCTTTAGAGAAAAATTAGAAAGGATAACATGCTGTAAAAGGAGAAAAACACATGCACTCACCAAAACGGAAGGCATTGTTCCAGGAGGAAAATATGAGACATTTCAGATATTTCATATTTGTCTTTGATGACATGAATATAGAATGAGGGCTTCCACAACATAATCAAAGTACTCTGAATGTTCTTTTAGGACCTTCCTTTATACTGGTAGCAGAAGTGCCACAATGCTAACAAACTGGATTGGATGCAAAGGATTCTTTCCTCTGAAGCATGTGACTTCCTTTGAAAGAAAGAGATTTCCCCATTTGAGGGAAAAAAATGCTATCCATCAGTGGAAGCCCCCTGATTCCTTCCAAAGGAAGCAAACCTCCGGATTCAAATAGAGACTCTTTGCTGCATTTTTTTCAGAAATCATTTTGACATTTTATTCACAAAACAAATCGTATCAGTTGCTTTAATGGACAGTATTAATGTCACTAGTGTATATGTCTGTTGACAACAAAAATGTTTAAAGTGGTGAACAGAATGACAGCAAAACTAAAACATAACATTAAATACCATTTTAAAAACTGATCAGCAACTACAACAATTAAGCATGGCTGCTATTCAACTACTTTGAGACACAAATTAAATACAGCTTTTTTTTTCTTTTAGTGTCTATGATACAAAAACTGGATTACACTGTAGCATTTTTTTAACTATTTGTTCAGGACTACTTTATCTTCCAATCACATCCTATATAATTCTATTTCATCTGTAGTAAATGTGCCTTTATATAATCCAAAATATATAATTATGAAATAACAGGAAAAGCTGTTGTTGTGAATAGTTTTAAAGTACATTAAAGTAAGGTAACTGTTTGTGGGTTATCTTACAGAAGCCACTTTGTAAACCAGTGTGGTATAATTGTTAAGTATGCTGAACTGAAGCTCAGGCAATCTGGATTCTAGACTTTGCTCAGCCAACCTGGGTTCTAGTCTTTGCTTTGCTCAACATATTTGGGCCTGTCAAACTGACAGATTTGCACATCCTGAATCAAGCTGCAATCTAAATCCTATTTAACATTTAACATTAAAACATTTGAATGCAAGCAATAATGAAGCCTACAGGTTCCTTGATCCCCAGTTTTTACATGAAGAATGGGTTATACACAAATTAAAGAAAAAAGCCTGTCCTGTGATCCACTCCCATTTCCCAGCACAACTAATTCATAAATCACTTAGCATGTACATTAGATCCAAGTCATTTCTGAAATCAAACTGTTGTAGTTGCTTATCCAAAGCATAAACATTCTTGTTTATTTCACTACAGCCTGCAAGCAGCGATGCCCATGATCCTAAATCTGTGCCACTGAGTTCAGTGAAGCTCAGCAATCACAAGTGCATTTGCATTTGCAGACTTTCATTTTATTACTATAATCCTATTTCTTCAGTGCACCACTCAGAAATATTTTCAGTGAGCTTTCTCTGTTCATTTTGCTTTGTTTTCGTTGTAGTGCAGGGACATTACTAGCAAATTGCCTTGCTATAAAACTGCTGTTTAGTCTGAAAATCTCCTGCACTGACTTACAGATTCATTTTTAACATAGCAGTTATCAAAAGGTGAGCTTTTTGCCACCTTTGGACTTTTCCCCAGTCACACAGTTCTCCGCCTTAACAAAAGAAATAATCTGTTTTGCAGTGCAAAAGAAAGAGAGCGAAAAGAACACCAAGATGAGAGGAAAATGAGCGACAGATTTGCTCTGACTTGCAGTGATATTCATAATGGGATGTCATTTTGTGAGGTTCTGAACCAATTCCCCAGGGTAGCTTGGTTGTGGGCAGCAAACTACCAACAATCCATGGAAGTTGTAGAGCTTGTTGTACCCAGGATGGGTTGTTGTGGCATCCTAACCCAAGTAACCAACTCATCCTGAGTATGAGAAATGGCTACTGAGCCACATAGCAAAAAATAGTCCGCACTCTTGCAAAGAAGACCTCACATGAACACCACTAGAGGCCTTCCAAAAATGTCCATATGGCAGCTGGGGGCAGCTGGCTTGGCTTCCACCCTCCTGCTGTGATCCCAACCCATTGCCGTTTCACCACAGCTCCCCCCTCTCCTTTATACCTGAATATTTTCCTGCTAGATTCTTAAAACCCTTTATAAAGACCTCTTGAAAAATTGACAGCTGTTGAAGGCAGCTATTCCGTTCAAATTAGGTGTCTTGCACTTTTCCATATTCCCGAGGAGGTAGAAACTCAGGAACACGTGTAAAAGTGAGGGTAACCTTGGAACACATGTGAACCCCCCCCCCAAAAGAAGGATCTTGCCACAAAGGGCTCGAACAACATGCCTCCCCCTTTTACAAGGTAAATTGCAGATGCATTTGGTCACATCTGAGAACCTGCCTTTTGAGAGTGGTCAGAATTAAGCAAGGGGAAGGAGGAAATTTACTGCTGCCTCTATGGTGTTGTTCCCAGGCTGCTTACCTATCACACCCCTACTCTCCATGTTGGGAAGGAAAAGCTTAGATTTGTGCAGCCATTGCCTAGCTGAGACTCCTAACTCCACACTTCTGAAAGTGCGAGCATCTACAGTTGTGAGTGAAAAAAATTCCTTAAAATAATTTTGGCAAATATCTGTGAAATTTAAGAGAAAAAAAGGGAAAATGCTTCACAGCCATGAATAACTGCTTCCACATAGGCACTTTGAAGGGACTGACCATCATGTCAAAATTAGGATTGCAAAAGCATGTTGGTTTTCGATATAGGGGAAATCCTTGTTATCAAACAGGAGTTTCTTCTTATTCACTAATAAGGAGATTGCAGGTTTTGCATTTGATTTAAACAAATCACAGTTTCTGGTAGATGCAAAAGCTTAGGTTAAACTCTAGTTAGCTCAAACTAGCCTAGATCTTAAGCCAGTGTTTGAGCCTGGCTTGCTCAAACAAGTGCACTTCAAACTCGCTTCCCAGGTTCTGACATAATGGAGAAATGTGACTCACTTAAGAGCAAAAGCTTTTGACTTGTGAATGTAATATGAAAACATGCTTTCCTGATCTTCCTGGACTGCTGCTTTGCCTTCCTAGCTTTAGTCATGAAAGCCTGAATGAGTAAATAAACATAAAGTAATTTTACTTCTAATATTTGATAGGGAAATTCTAATGCAGCGTTCTGGGTTTTCTTTTTCCTTAAGCTCCTATGAGCTTCTGAACACTTAGGAAAAGATAGAATACAAATGCTAGAACACATTTAATTCCTCTTCATTGCTGAATTTCAAGTTCCAGCACAACATTATGGGAGTTTGGGCATGTAATTTCTTTGCCAAAGAGCAGAAGAGGTTTTCTAACCCATCCAAGTGTCATCTTTCATGTTTGAGTTACAATATCATTTTCCAAAGTTAGCTCCACAACATTTGAACTTTCCTGCAGAACGCCCTTGTGCTTTCTTCCCCCACCACCACCCTTTTTGCAAAGTAGCAGAACAAGATGAGATGGAGCATTATCATCTCCTTAATATTTATCCAAATGTTTTTTAACATGGACAATTATGAGCTGCCTCAGGGTTTTCAACAAATGCTTCATCAACCCCTCTGAAGCTGGGCCAATTAAATGTGAATGAGTCAAAACTGGACTGGTTATTTTGCTAGGATCTGTAGCTTCTCAGTGGGCCTTTGAGGGGAAAAGCAATGATCAGACAGTAGGTGGTAGTCTTAATAGCAGCAAGACAAGTAAACAAACAAACAAGCTGAGCATACAAGCCCAGTCAGTCATTTTTTATATTTTGGCATATAACTCTATCCTCTCTTCCAGAACCATAACAAATGGCGTGAGGACGGCAGGGAGAAAAACAGTTGGTAGACCTTTATAAAGAAGATGCAAATAAGAAACCCAGCCAGTGGAAGGGATAGGCGGTCCTCAGAGGACTTGACTTAGATGCTGAGAACAAATAGGAAAAACATTTTCCAAATTTCTTTCCATGGGGGGAAGGGGGGGGGGATGCATGCAATCCTGGGCATCATTAAGTAGTCATTAAGTAGGCTCTTAAGCAGTCCTCACTATTTCTGCTAATGATGGCTATAGTTCAATATATCTCTGGAATATATAGCAGTAAAGAACTGGTTAGAATCTGTCTGTGCTAAGCACTATTCTGATTTTGTATGTGGTTTCAAGACAAGCTGAAGTGCTTCATAAATCGAAGGCTGAGCAACCCAATGCTATCCTGATTATTTATTTATTTATTTAGATGTTTTGCCCACTCCATTAGCCACATGGCTTCCAACATGGTCCCCCCGTATCAGGAGAGACCAGCTGTTCCATATGATCACCTGACACTAAAAAAGATCAGGTTAATGAGGCCAGCTGCTTAATAGGATCTGGGTTCCTGTTGAAGATTGCAGTTACTAAAAGGAGGGCTTCCTGTAAGCAGCTGTGGGTAGAGAGGGCAACTCTTTGCTTGATGTCCTGTTTCTCCCACCCTCAAATGCCTATATAATGTTTTGATTCAGTTGATTATGTTTGTTTGCCTCGCTTACGTTATGCTTTCCTACATCCCATTCCTGGGTGCCATTTCTACAATGAACCATGGGTGCCAGGGTCTGAAGCCTTGGCCCTCCTCCCCCTGGTGGCATGATGGCGAAGAACAGCATGGCTCCCTCTGCCAGCATCTGTAGGACTGCCGGGGCTTGCAGGATTTGCAAGCCTGTGCAAATCCTGCAGCAGAGGAGGGAAGTTCTGGAAGGCTATTAAAGGCTTTGCTGCACTGCTCAGTTTTGCCACAGCAACAGGGCCTTTCTGGAGGTTGGATTGTGTTCCTGATTCCGCTTCCTGTGTTGCATCACCTCCTGGGTCTTCCTTGCTTCTGGTCCAACCCTGTTTTAACAGGTATCTGGTCCTTGTTTTGTCTCTGGTCCTTTTATGCTTTGCTGCAAATCAGTTCCTGGCCTAATCGTGACTTTGCCTTCGCTGCTAATTCTGCCATGCCTTATCAATAGGGTTGTGACAAAGGTCTCCCTCCTCAGTTCGTGGACTTCCCTTCATGCTTTGCCTTAGAAAGCAAGGCAAGCCAAGACACCACCTGTTCATGCTTGTGGAAGTCGGGTTGCTAACCCAGCTGCCTTCTGCACCATGTGTGGCAAAAAACAAAGGCTGCAAGTCATGTGCACAGAAGGGGGATGCGTTTTTGCAGGACTCATGCAGGCTCACTTCCCAGTCTGTGCCTGCCTGGATGCTTGGCCTGCTCATCAGGAAGCTGGATTCATGGCCTTGGAAAAGCTGGCCAGAGGCTAAGGAGCTGAGCCCAGGGAATTCAAGGGGTTCGCACCTCAAATGGATTCCTCATGCATCCCTGCTTGTCAGTGTCTGACCCTTGATGATTCCTGACTTCGCCTTTGCCTCCAGACCTACCATGCCCTGCCAACACCTGATCCTTGCCTGTTCCTGACTCCATCTTGGCTTCTGGTCCTTCCTTGCCCTTCCTTATTCTTTCCTTTTGGCCTCTGACTCTCCTGGACTGACATCAAGATCTCAATCCAGCTCCATCACCCCCAGCCACCCACACTTGACACAATGATGTATTTGGGTAAGCCTATAGTTCTGCATCCTCCACCCAGATATTTTAAGAGCTTCTTCAGGGGCAGTCCTCTGATGATCCTCATCAAATGAGGTGAAGTGAGTGGCTACTATGGAAAGGGCCTTTTTAGTAGAGGGGTTTTGACATTGAGATTATAAAGGAGAAATGGCATTTCTAGATAGGATGTGCTAAGGATGGAACAATATTGCCTCTGAGTCTGAGAAGTCTTGGGATGAGAAAAAATATCAGCATGGTCTTGTCATGGTCCACCACTATGGAGGAATATTAGGTGATTTGGTGCAGGGATATAAGCCAAAGGACATTTCAAAACAAAATCTGTAAATAGAAACAATTTAAAGCATGGCAAGAACTGAGGTGAGAACATAGGCTCTCCAATGCAACTTAATTCAACATAGTCTTTCCAGTACAACACAACATTCTCCTTCATGGTCCCCTTTGTGTGCAACTTCCCCCTGAACATTTAGCATGGTGCCACCTGAGGGACAAAACCTAAAAGATCTGCCATTTTTCATTGACTTTATCCATAAGATACATTTTTTAGAAACAGTGAGACTACTCATGTGGACCAAACTTTATGTAAACAGAACCTAATATTTTTGGGTTATGATTAATTTAAACTAAGCACATCCCATCACATTGTTGGGGAAACAGTTGAATCCAAGTACTGGAAGTACTGATTCCTAATGCACTGATTCTGAACAATGATACAAATGGTGCCAATTGTGCAATGCTATAAATCTGCCTTCCAGTCTTTTGCCTTCCAGTCATGTCTGGACTTCAATACCCAGAATTCCCAACCAATGGTCCTGCTAGATGGGAACTCTGGGGGTTTCAGTCCAAATGTCTCTGAAGGCCTCCAGGTTAGGAAGGCAGCTATAAATTAGGACTCTGCAACTTCCTTCCACAGCATGAGACAAGTAAAGGCCATGTTTGGGATTAGCAGCAGTTTGGCATGCTAGGCCCATGCTCCTGCTCATTCTGGTGCTCTACTAGGGCCCACCAGAGGTGCAAGGTGTAGTTGGCACTTCTAAAGCTAAACAGCCAGCGTGGCACAGTGGTTAAGAGCATGGGACTGGGACTCAGGTGATCAGGGTTCTAGTCCCCTCTCATCCATGGAGCCAACTGGGTGACTTCAGATCAGTCACAGACTCTCAACCCAACCTACCTCACAGGGTTGTTATTGTGCAGGTAAGAGTGACAGCAGGAGGAGGAGAATGATGTGAGCTGCTCTGAGTTCTTTGTAAGAAAAAAGGGGGGATGTAAATCTAATAAATAAGCAAAAAATAAAAGCAAGTCAGAAACAAGCAGGAATGCTCACTTCCAGAACTAGAGAGGTCAGCGGAGCTCATTTCCATGATTGCTACACTACAGAGACTGAAGAGAGACCAGAGATGTGTAAAACATGTTGTTTGAATGGCATGTACATTACCATATTGATTTGCAATATCCATAGCTTTGTACAACCAGCACTGCATACAACTACAGGAAGTTTTTTTTTTCTTTTAATGGTCTGCAAGTCCATTAAATCTGTGCAACTCTGAAAAGCTGGTGCTCTGTAGAGACTGCAAAGTAGATTCATAGAAATTGGAGGTTGGGGGGGGCGGTTTGTTGTAGATCTCCAACAAAATTAGTGGGCAGCACAGAATGCTTTCCTAACTTCTTTATTCCATGGAATGCTTTTCATTTTATTTGTCTGCATGCTCAATGAGATAAGAATAGGGGGTTGTAACTTTCGGATATAGATAGACAGAGCTGTATGAAATATAACTTAATTTTCTTTTTTTTTAAAGTTATGCTCTTCTACAACAGCTATGACAGAAATACCATATGCTGTTTGCCTAGAGATGATCTAAAGTAGTCTCTTCAAAAGTATTGAAGTTCTTTGATGCAGTTCCTTATGTTTCAGAAAATGAATGAACCATCATATTTTATCAGTCTTGGTGCCAAGCTTTGCTCTGGAGTATACACAGAAATGGCACTGAAGAATGCAACACCCCTTCCTCAGCCATTTCACAGTCCCCCATGTTAATGACTCCTCCCTTCTCCCTTGCCCAATTATTCAGCCAACTGTGTTCACAAAAATCTTAATAGCCATTGGCACTGTGCCACATTTTATACATCCTTAATTGAAGATCTTGCCCCGATCGTTTGCTGTGAGATACATATGCATTTGATGTAAAATGTAACTAAGTAGAACAGTTATTAA
This sequence comes from Varanus komodoensis, assembly GCF_004798865.1. Taxonomy (NCBI): domain Eukaryota; kingdom Metazoa; phylum Chordata; class Lepidosauria; order Squamata; family Varanidae; genus Varanus; species Varanus komodoensis. The sequence goes on from NW_025335409.1 coordinate 5,843,222, forward strand.
CTACAGAACAAATGCAAATGGATGACTTAATGTACTTCTGTAATGCCTGGATCCAGAGCCAAAAAGATGACCTTTGGATATTATGAAGAAGTGTGGAAAGCCATTTACTGGAATTTGGAGGGAGTGTTTAAAAAAATGCTAAAAAATAAAAAAGGTGAACTGCAGACAGTTTTACAAATTTGCAGGAATTGTAGCTTTATGAAGGATAAGGTGTACCTATTTTGTTAGTTTAGTTACATCACGTATGCCTCGGTTGCACGGGTTACTGCTGTGCAAAGCTGCCATGCACTTCCTTCCACAACTTCTTCCTCCAGGTGGAAGCTTTTGGCAGCTGACATGGGACTCCCAAGGGTCTCCCATCCAGACACCAACTAGATGCACCTTCAGCCAAGTTTGGTGATCCCTACTATTCATTGTTGTATACATACCAGTGAAATGAATAAGAGCACTGCCTGGTGACCAGTGTCTTGATCCTATTATACTCTTTTCCTTCCTTTGATGTCCTTTGGCAAACTAGCCTCATGGTACAATTAAAAAAGAGAATGTCCATCCCATGCATCCCTATTCCCCAACCTGAAGCCTTCCAGATGTATTGGATCAAACCCCCACAATCCCCAGCTAAGCTATCAAGATGCACAAGGCTGTTGCACATGTTGATTGAGTTCAGTGAGGCTTACTTCCTGGTCAGTGTGTCTAGTATTGCCAGGGGGAACTGGTGGTCATTCTGAATGAGGGGAGGGCCAGAGGGCAGCTCATCAGAAGTGGGGCCCCGGGGACAGAATAGGTAGAACAGTCTTTGAATCTCCAATACTCAGTGACCCAAACATGAAAAGGGGTGTGGAAATCACACAGCCATACAAAGTTCTGTTCCAGCAACAACTTCCATTCCACAATCAAGTCTCTAAGATGATGAGTGGGAGGAAAGAATCCACGCAGCCATAAGAAATTCAACACAACAGCCATTGGAACACAGGAACAAGTCCTGAAAGCCTCCAGAAAGTCTGAGCAGTCCTACCCAGAAACAGCACAGTTCATAATCCTTGAATGTGCGCATTGTTCAAGAAGTAAAGAGAACTGGATTGCTCAGGAAACAGCTTGCTCAGATCCATGGGCAATCCTATTGCTTGGTGCTGTTATTATATCCCTTTGGAAGCTAGGAGGTACCTAGTGCAAAACACACATCCCCACACAAAGCATCATGCATACACAGCCACACAAAAAAGCAATCTTTGGAATCCAGAATCTAATGGATTCCTAACACAAAAGGAGACACCTAGATGATGATGATGATGATGATGATGATGACGACGACGACAATGATGATGAAAATATGATGATATTCCCTGAGCCACACAGAAAAGCATCCAAAATGTTGCTGAGTATTGACCATCTGAGCATCCCAAATGACATCCCTTTGCATGCTCATCTCTCCCCCACAATCCTCTCTCCATGCCTCTCAGAAATCAAGCATATGCTTGGATTAAGCAAGATCTCAGCATACAAAATCTAGCCCTTTCAAGATCTGCAGAGCATCCCCACATGGTGGAAAAAATGTCCAATCAACCAAAATAAGGGAGAGAAAACCTGGAAGGACCTACAGCTCTGGCACACTCAGCTGGTAGTGAATCCCACGGGCTCAATGAAATTTACGTTTGAGTAAACATTTATATGCTTACACTGTAAGATGCACAGGAGAATAAAATAGCCCAAAGAATGAGAAGAACTCTCTTGAGTGCCCACCATGTTGGCAGCACCAGCAGTTCTCTGCCTTACTTTCTTGCACGCAGAATGTACACACAGAAGCACACACCTCTTGTTTTCTTTATTTTTGGTACTGTACATGCACAAACTTCTCACTTACTCTAGTCCGTTAGTCCACACAAATTCCGAAATGATAAAAAGGAACAGCAGCTGTCTCTCTCTCTCTCTCCTCCTCTTCCCATTTAAAACCAAAAATCAGTGCTTGTTGTTGTATGAATGGATGTTTTCTGCCCTCCTATATTCTGCACAGCCATGTGGTTCATTACTGAAATGAAGATTTTCGGGACGAAGCCCCTTTCTTGCCAACTGATCCTGCTGATTGGGATGTCGATGCTTCCACCTGCTAGAGCCTTTGGGAGACTCAAGGAGTGCCAGCAGGGCACTGTGTGGGTGCCCTTCCAGCCTGAGCTTTTCTCCCCTAAGATGCAGGTAGCTTGGGGAAACTACTGGGCCTGTATGTCCAGTGTGCAGGCCCTGGAAGATTTCAGTACAGAGAGATAAGGAATGTAGGACATCAAACACTGCAGAGAAGCGAAGCGAAGCGAAGGGAAGAGAAGGGAAGAGAAGGGAAGGGAAGAGAATGGTGGAGGAAGAGCCAAGATGAAAGGAAAGGAGGTATCTGGAATTTACTGTGCAGGATTTGGGGATCTGTACTAATCGATAGTATTCTTTTTACCTGTCTCATGGGTGTCCTGCACTCTTACCACTCTTACTGGTAGACTTCCTCCAAGTATTGCAGCCTAAATCAAAGGCCACGGAGGGAGTTGACCAACAAGGGGGACCGTTGCGAATGCTGAAATCCTAAGCAAGCTTGCCTAGGAATTCCACTAGATAAATGGTGGGCAACTCATGGCCATCCAGATGCCATTGGATTGCAATTTACATCTTCCCACAACATTGACCTGGCTGGCTATGGATGATAGGAGTTGCAGTCCAACGACATCCGGAGGACTACAAGCTACCTTTCCCTGCATGATCTATGTGCCATGCTTCCAGCTATATTATCATCGTTGCCATACGGGTTTGCTTCTGTTTTACACAGGATTTGGTGGAGCTGAAGACTGGGCAAACTTCAACTCCCACTGAGAAATCCAGGAGCCTTCTCAATCCATCCCACACAAAATGACCAGGATATTTTGCCCAAACACTTCCCATCTTGCCTCGAAATTTTGCTTCAATCAATTTTTTCTACAATGGCAACATGTATGACAAAGGTGAGGAACCTAAAGCCTTCCTGAGATTTTTGGATTACAACCCCCATCATCCCTTGCCATTTGCCTGGGCTAATGGGAGTTGGAATGCAATATCCAGTGCTTCTCAGGTTGTCATGCACACCACAGATGATACACGAGGCTGCTTTATCCGGTCCCTCTTCCTATTCAATCACTTTTCTTCCCTTTTTTTTCTCATAATGTTTTGGTGACCAGACCAGGGTAAAAAGGCTATATAAAGCAGGTATGAGTGTAATTTAAGCCCTCTCACCCTCTTAGCTACCAAGGGCACAGCACCTCATCATTTTTTTCCACTGTGAGCAATTTAAGCTTAGGGTGCAATGCCACTGAGGATGAACTATAAAATGCTGCATTTCTCCAACCAAATGCTGCAGCATTAATTACGGATTCACTGACCTTTGCAAAGTGTTTAATAGGATACAGCTGATGAATGAATGAGGCAATAAATGGTTAATGGTTTAAATGTCTCTCCTTGCATCTTACCTAAATTGGCTGCTGTAGCATCTGAATGGAATATTTTTCTCTGTTCAGTTCATCAAGCTGCATTTGAACTGTTCTGTAGTGTTTTTTTGTAAAGATTGGACAGATAAGTTTAGGACACTAGAATTGTCATTAAAACTAAATAAAGCCCAGTGTGGGTTAGGTTAGGTAAGAGTTAGCTTAAGGTACAGTCCTTTGAATGTTGTGGGAATTTTTTTCCTTTGTAAACCTGTATAGGATTGTGTCGTTGGTATGTTGGGAAGCAGTTTACAACGCTGCCTTGTACTCACCCATTTGGTCAAGTTCCTTCCCATGGCAGCCATTTTGGTGGTGCCCAAATCAATTTCTCACATTGGCCAAAGTGCCAGTAGGCCCAGAAGGTTTGCCTAAAATCCACAGTCAAATTACTTCCCTGGACTATCACTAGAAAAAATAATTTTGTAGAGCAAAGGAGTAGCAGAGACCATTATTGCATAAATGGCTTTACACAAATAAAAATACTCTGAGTGTAGGATGAAAGAGTAAATGGGAAAAGGGGCAATATTTAGAGATACCACCCACCACTCCTTGCCATCTATTAGAATCCTTCTTCTTATATAACAGGTGGTGGGAATCCTAAAATATTTTAGTATATGGAAATTATCATTGGATTGCAGTCTGAACATCTGTTCATTTCATTTTTTAAAAGATTTTAAAATCAGAGTGTTACTTGCGCTGCTGGGGAAACATGATCTCTTCATTTGTACTGTTACAAAAACACAAATAACTTAGAGCTAGAAAGGGAAAAGATTAATTCTTCTCCCAAATCACAACAAGATTATTCTGTTTCCTGTCCTTGCAATGCACTTGTAGAATTCATTTACTCTACCTTATTACTGGTGACAAATGTTGCTAGTATACTGAATATAGAAACAAAAGCAATGGCCATTTGTCAGCACAATCTGTAAAGGTATTATAATTTGTTTCATGCCATCTGCAGAAGCCTAAGACAAGCTAAAATATTTGCATCCTCAAATAGATCCTAGCAGGACTTCTGTACTTAACATTGAGGTACAAAAAATTAGATTTGGGCTACAATTTGTAAGCCATTTGTCCTAGAGTCACCCTCATAAAGCCTACTCTGTCATGGATCAAGTGTAGACTCTTCTTTCTGTCATTTCTAAATATTGAAACTGTAGAAGCCTAATGCCTAGAAGCTGCATATATTTTAATAATGCAAATGGGCCAATTTTGCAATGCTTCCACACTTCAATGTGATGTCACAGTGCAACTCCCCAGTGATGCAATTAGTGGCATTTAAAACATTTTTCTTCCTGTGGGGAAAGAAATTCCATATTCTAAAATCAAGCTGTTGCTTTTGGCATTTTGTCTTGTTTTGTCTTGTTTATATATACATTTCAGCTTATCTGTGGCAACAGATTTTGCTTTCATTTGTTTTATTTTGTTTTGTTGTTTTACTCAAACTGTTAAGGAAGAGGACTCGCCTCCATTTTCTCTTGAGTTCTGAATATTATGTGATTAAATCCTCTGGGTGCATGTGTGTGGACCAACCAGGTCCAAAACCTTTTATGTTTAATAGTGGAGAGGTCAAAAGTTAGTTAGTAGAAACCAGGAATTTTGTTCATGAATCAAGGAGACAAAATAAAAAGAGGAAGGGAAGGGGAGGGAAGGAGTTTTGACCTGAAAAATAGAAATGTTGTGCAGAAATAAACAAGAAATGTCCTAATTGGTTGGAGATGAGGGGAGTGGAAAGCCCAGTTTCTACAAGATAAAGGCCTACAGCAAACCAGTAGAAGGGCAGAACAAGAGGGAAGAAAGGGAAGAAAAGAAAGGGTGGCAGAATCTTAAAGAAAAGAAAGAATTAGAGCTTTTGGAACTGCAGGACTGATGGAGCTGGATCAACGAGGCTTCCCTGGATACATAGCAACACAATCCAGTTAGGTTAGTTCAGTGGTTCCCAACTTTTTTCGCTTGTATACCCCTTGGCAGCCAATTTCCATAAATTGCACCCTTCATAATAGCAACAAGTTTGTAATTAACATAGTTGCTGTTAGTTGAAATTTATATATTGTAACTGTAAATAAATAGCCCAATAATGGGATCAAAAGGCAATGGAATAATAAGATGAACAGACAGTGCATGTATACTTTCTCAAAAGAGTTTTTCACCATAACTCAATTTTTTTCCTATACCTCTAAATGTCCTGGTTTGTACCGCAGGGGTACGCATAACCCAGGTTGAGAATCAGTGTTTATCTCTTATTGTTTGTATTGCTTGTGTGTGCTGTGAGTGTCCATTCAGATTTTAAACCTTTTTTGTTAAATGTTTTTATTAACATTAAAATAAAATATTAAACTTTTATGATTTGCAACTTTTTGGTTTCCTTGGGCAGGGGGCAGTTACACAGCCAAGTCAACCAACCAACTCCCACACAGCATAAGGTAGAGATACCTGTCAGAATTTGACTTTCTGCAGTCAATGCAGATGCCTCCATAAAAACGTTTATTGCAATAATTCCAGTAATTAGCTACAACCCTTTATAGTCACAATAAAGATCTACCGTTAACAGATCACAAGAAAGTCACCAGACAGGAATCAATTTATGAGCATCACAACACCTGAGACCCAGAGAATTTTAATACTGCTTTTGCAGATGCAGTGAGAGAAAAAGATTGCCACCTGGTGGTTTGAAAAGCCCACAGAAAGGGATGAGCAAAACTAGCATGGGCAGAACAGGACACTGCCACTTTGAAATGCAGGCTATGGGATGCTGAACTTTTGGGAGGGTGCGGTGGGGAAGTGTAAGCACAGAGTGGATCATTTAGCTCCATGCCTTCCTCAGCCAGGTGTTCTCCAGGTGAGCAGAACTCCAATTCCTATCATTTCCAGTCAACATAGGCATTCCCATGCAACTCCCATTGGCTAAGCTGACTGGGAAATGTGAGATACCTGGATGAGAAAGTGCAATCTATAGCAACATCTCTCCCAGAGGTCTTTTTCAACCCTGCAATCCTTCTGAAATCCATCTTAGAGGTACAAGATATTCCATTAAGAGCCTTCTGTTTGATCAAGAAGCTTCTGATGATCATTGATTTTTTTCAGAATCAGCAAAGCCAGTGTCTTACTTCAGGTAAGATCTCCTCGAACTAATACCAGCTCTCCATAGTCACAAATGAAGAGTGTTCTAACACTGCCTTTCTGTGGTCTTCTAGCTGGACATGCCTTGGAGAGCTGGTGACCATTGTTGAAGATCAGCCAGCCCCAACCAGATGGCCTCCAGACATGTTGGACTGAAACTTTCAATATTCCCATCAATTTCAGGGGTGAAACCTGAGGTTTTAGGGCATACCAAATATGTACATGACAGACTGAGTTACAGGCTCTCCCCAAATCATGTGAATTAACTTCAGTGAAGAAGAGAAAAGGAAAGCAACTGCAACAGTTTACCAAGGTAAGGCTTCAACTGGGGGTGAGCGGTGGAGAGAAAGCTGAGAATTCACAGAGTACTGTAACAATTTAATCAAGTTTCTCAATTTGTTATTCAGCAAGCATAAAAAATTATTTTTCCTCCAGGCAAAGTCTTGGCCACATCTCCAAAAAAAGGGGGGGGGCAGTGAGAAGCGGAGAGTCTTCGGTCTGTAAATCTGAATCTTTACCATAACAGGAATGGGTTCCTTTTATATCACCCAAAGCTTATGTCTGTTATTGCCAGTCAGGTCTCATTATAGCAATGTCATTATTCAAGTTTCTCCACTGCAGAAATCCACACACTGGTAGCCCACTGAAACCAGAGTAGACCTCGCACACTTGGCCAGTGTCATACACACATTCTGACTTGAAAAATGGAGAAGCCAACCACTGCGGACAGCTGTTTGACTTTTAACTTGCTGTTTTAAAGAAGTACACATTGGGGCAAGCTGGAGAATTAGAAGAGCACTAGGACGAAACTAAGAATGATTTCAAACTGATCAACAGTGAAGTAAGAATCAGTATTTTGTCAATACTAGTAGGGGAAGAAATTAAGACACTTTCCCCATATGTCATGAGAAATTCAGAGGACACACAAATCAGGAAACTAGACAAAAACTAGTAACTAAATGTAATGACTTTCCACACATCACCTATATGAGGTCTTCTCTTCAAATACTAGTGAATCAGTATAAGAATTAATCACCAGAAGAGCTCTACATAATAAGTACTGTGTAAATCAGGCTGCTCAGTAACATCTTGTAAAGCTTTAGTGTTAGTAATATTGCAATCCAGCCTACCATCTATAGAAATTCATGAAGCAACTGAGCGAGAAGCACAGAATGATGGAGTGATATCATGATCAGTGTGATGTCTCGGCAACTCACACTCCATTTATATTTGATGCAATTCTTGATAAAGTCAGATGAGCAAGATTGTCCCACTGTCTTTGGATTCATACAGAAATCAACAGAGCTATCTCCAACGTTATAGGCCAGTTTATTTTCCAAATCTATCTTAGTCTCTGAAAATAACCACAGAATCACCCAAACCCCAAAACACACACCCACTTGCACCCAGCTCTTGGATTTAACCTTTCTGACATCTTTATTCTTCCATCTTATGCGCACTAATGCAGTAGCTTCACTTGCTTAGTTATTCCACACAGAAGGTACATACAGTAGATAATAGAAAAGTATGCCGAAAAGATTGAGGGATAAATTCAGGGGCTGCTAAGTGGCTATAAATCAATCTTCCCCTGCAAGGTGCCGTCCAGATATTTTGGACTTTAACTCTCATCTGACCCAACCAGCACAGCCAGTGATCAGGAATTCTGGAAATTGAGGTCCAAACCATCCAAAAGGCACCAGGCTGGGATGCTGGGATGTGTTCCCTGAGACCTATTCTATGTTGTGTGTAGGACTGCATCACATGGTGTTTACTTGCTGTTCAAAGCAAGGCCATTTATTTGTTTTCAACAATGCAACAAGATGCGTGGCTCCAGCAGCCATCTCAGTAGACCCCTGGAGTCAAGATGCCTCGGAAAAATATTTTTTTTATCTTCTAACCAAGCAAAGCAAGCCCTTAACCCATTCATAAAAAATTGGGAAGGCTTCACCAACTATTCCAGCCTCGTAGAAGCCACATTTCATAGCATTACTCCAGCTACTATAGCATGCATAACAAAGCCACATGGCTAGAGTTGACTCTGTGAGACTTTTCCACTCAGCCACCCACTTTGGCAAGGTGAAAATCAGTTCAGAAATGCCCTGCTGATCAGGCCTGTCCATGTGCTAGTGGCATTTGGCAGTGCTGGATCATAGCTTCCACACAGATGGGTAAATGAAGAGTAACTTAGTGCTAGGTGTCATTTATTTAAAGTACCTCATTCTGATGAGATATTTCTGCTCCTTGAGGCATCCAATATCATTGAAAAGCTCTTACATTTGCAATATTCCACTGGTTTTGTAATTTGTTGAAGTTTTATAGCTAAGAGTTTTTCTCTCTAAAACAGAATAGGATTGACAGATTTCAAGTCCAATAATAATTCAAAACTTCAAGGCAATGTTGAGATGTCTGCAGCTTTCCTTTAGTTATTCTTTCCATTTAAGTTGCAGCTAACTACCAGTTAGTAAAACCCAGCAGACTGTCTTTGCTGAGCAATCAAAAGTCCGAGAGAAGCCAAGAGAAGGCCATGATAACAAAACACCAAGAAAGAAGTTAAGAGACTTTTTGTTCAAAGTTATAGCTAACTTTTTCCATGTGGCATTAATTCATGCAATTCTTCCTTTATGGTCTATGCTGCTCCAAGACATGATGGGCATTTGGAAATTTATATTTTAAAGGCTTTTATGTCAAGGATGGGTTGACAACCTCTCTCCCAAATTTGACCTGACTTCACCAGCCCTTGGATTATTATCATTATACACATTTTTTAAAAATGTGACAGGTATGCACTATAGGCAAATGGACAGCTTGTCTCTCTGTGAGAAAGAGCTTGCCATGCTTTGGGGCAGAAAGGAAGCATTTGACACGTGCATTTTTAATCTTTCTTTCTTCTAAAGCTAGTCAGCAGTTGTTCAGGCCAAAGCTTTGATGGCCTTACCTCTCATTTCACAAGTGTCAGACAGCAGAGCTGTTAGTAAAAGCACTGCTAACATCAGGTCCTTAAACTGCTATAAATTCCACAGAAATGTTTAGGAAAAGTTTCAGTTTGAAGTCTCATGATAATTGCCCACCAGTGCCAAACCTTCATTTTCTTTACATGATGACTGAAAAGTATGAAGTCCCTATGGCTAGTTCAAACTGTGTTCCCCACTCCAGGCATTATTGTTCTCAAAATCCAAACAGGGTTGTATAGTGTTATTACCCCCATGAGAAAACCTCTCATTCAGCAGTAGAGCTATGTAAATATTGACTCTCAGTACAACGCAAGTTAGTTCTCAATGTGAACTCATCTTAACATTAAAAGTAAAATGTGATTTATTCAGTGTTACTGTTCATCCAAACAAATATTAAACTAGCTATGCTTCATAGCCATGACACTAGGAGGAATACTGAAAACAATGTTTGTTCAACTAATTTAATCAATGAATGGCAACAAAAGCCATCTATCACGAAAGTGGTGGTTCTCAACTCTTGGGTAATTTTCTTGGTGGGTGTCACCCATTTTTCTCAGCTACCAAAAGGTCAGTTTGAGTGAGTGAGTGAGTGAGTGAGTGTGTGTGTGTGTGTGTTTCTGAGAACTTCTAGTGTTGAGTTATACCTCCTCCGGTGCAATTAATGATCATGCGTATTACAGCATGCTTCACACTTGGAGCCTTTGGCCAAAGGTCAGCAAGAAAGGAGAAAAGGGTCCAAGGGAACATCCAGATGGTGGAAATCATCCCAATAGTATGAATACTGTAAGACAATTAATCTCACCAATGCCTGAGCCACACTCTTCCGAATTAATTTCACCATCACCTAGCAAAGGTGCCATCGCTATGACAGATGGAGGGAAGACATAGGGAGCCAGCGCTAACAAAAGACAGACAGTCGCCCACCTTGCTTTGTTACCAATTAATCAGTCAGTATACTTCTCTCCGTAGAATTCAGGGGAGGTCATTTAGAATCAAGACCATTCCAGCTGAGAATCCTTGACCCATCTGCACAGCTGCAGCCCCTTTGATTGGCCATGTGCCAGCTCAGACTGTCCCTGGAGCTCAGTATTGTCTACTCTGATCAGCAGCAACATGGCTCAGACAGAGAATGTTTGCCCAGGGACTCTAGGATGGCTTTCTTAATCTTTCTCATGTCTCTGTGTATTTAAGTGCGCATTATTATGTGCTGGACTGTGGCCATGGTGGAGGTCCAGAGGTGCATCTCTTGTGTAGGCTGTCAGATTTCAGGCCCCTCAAAATATAGGGTTTAGTGAAATCCATGTAAGAACTTTTCTGTAAGGCAAAAGAAAAGTTTTTTTTTTTACAAAGCACACATTGCTATCAAGATTGCTATTATAAGTGAATTTGCTTTTTTTTTTTATAAAAGGAGCAGAAATCTAAATATCAAGGCAATCGGTTTGTGGGTGTGCATGATCAGCTTATCTGCTTGCTAGTGATCTACTGGAGTCTATAAATCCCTAAGAGACCTTTAATAATGAATAAATGTTTATTTACAATGTATGAGCTGTGACAGCTGCTCCATATTCCAGCAGTCCATATTGCATTGGCAACTCAGTAATCTTCCACTGTAGATGTCTCTGATTTGCATTATTAGTCTTTGACAAGAAACAGTCACCTCACTGGGCTGTGCAGCATTCTGTTCCCTGAAGACATTAAAATGCCACCCTTATCTCAAGGCAACCTCTTAATTAAAATCTAGAATTATGCTCACTCTGTTTTTTTTTATTGCGGACACCGCTGCATTGTATAGAAATCCGATATTCCTTTGCAAGGTCGGATTATAGGCATCCAGACAGGGTTAAATATCTGTCCATTTTCCATGCTGCTTGGAAAGTCTTACCATTTGTGGAATAATCGAACACCTCTGCATAGCCCAATGTGATGTGTGTCTAAGTCCCATCAGTATTCAGAAGTGCATGACTGTATGCCAGACTGCTGATGCACACTGCAGATGGATGAAAGAGAAGGAGATAACTTTGTTTGGAGGTGGTGCAATTCTCTGTATGGACAGAAAAGATGTCCACACATACTTCCTTGCTGGCTGAGGAACCCTAGGAGCTGTAGGACTGCTTTCCTGTCAAAGCATACCTAGGACTCCATTTGATGGTGGGATAGAGTTTTCTAGGAGAAAAGCCACTTAGTCTAAGGGCTAGTGGAACACCCATCAGTTGTGGATGCCAGCTTGTTTCATATGCCCAGAGGGACCATCTGCAAATGGACAACTGGCTATTTATTTCCTCCAAGGAGCCCAACATACATGATCTTTCTCCTCCTCCCCATCTTATCCTCATAACAGCCCTAGATTAGTCTGAGAGTCCATGACTGGCCCAGATTCACCCAGTGTGCTTCATAGCAGAGTGTTAGTCCTGAACCTGGATCTCTCCCGTCTGAACCCAACCCACTAACTGCTACACCACACTGCTTTATTGACCAGGAGCTGAAATTTTACACACCACCATTGAGCTTCTCATGTATGACTTCGTGTCTCAATGACCTGCAGCTAACTAAGAGTGGGAGTAATTCACCATGGTAGTTCATCTATTTTTTAGCATTTTTTAATCACTCTGCATGTTGCTGATGCAGTTTGTTCAATGCACCTTGTGTAGGATGGAGTTCAGCTGAATAGTTAATAAATGAATGACTTGCTCAGTCACAAAATCCATGTATATTCTAAGCTTTGATGTACAATAACAATGCTTGAGGCTAGATTTCTGTACATCAAAGGATTGGGTGTAACCTTTGCAGTAAATAACGAGCTCACACTGATAGCAATTGATGCAGTTCAGCTATTTATATTGTATGGATAAAGCTCAGAGGATAATAGTGTTCTGTATGTGTATTTGCGTTTCCATAATCTTACTGAATCAATTTATTTTTTTGTTCTTCATTATTCACAATCATTATAGCTTGTCTTACCATGAAAAAGCATCAAAATCCATAAGCATCCAATATGATATTTGCAATGAGAGAGAATGCCAGGAAAATATTATACCCATTATAGCAAAGATGCATTTGATTTAGTAGCAGACTGACAGTGGGGAAGAAAGCAAAATAATATTAGCCTTTCTATATGCCATGATTTGTTCACACAGTTCAGTTTTTTCCTCGACTCTGTAAACAATACTGATGAAAGTTTGTCTTGTCAATAGTAAAAAAAATATGCCTACATTCTGACAAAGATAACTATGAAAGCATAGATCCAGCTCTAGGTATGCCTCAAAACAGTGTCCATAACTAATGCACATCCCATTGAAAGCAGATAGACTGTGTCAACACTTGGGTGTGCATTTGGATTCACGCTGAATTGTGAATTTTATGTCCACAGTTCCTGATCCAGCAATAACACATTGCTTAGTTACACACTGATAAACGGTGTGAGGTCCTTTAAGGAGTTGAACTGTCTTCATCCTATAAAGTGTCTGTTATCTCATGAATTCTCAGTGAGATTAATCTGAGGACAGAAAACATGTATGCCCTCCCAGGATCTCCATATCTCCATCACACAAGATGTTACAAAAAGCAGGTGGGGACATTTTGATTCCCTGAAGCCTTCCCTGGTTGACCAACCATGCTTCTATGGCCATAATGAGCTGTATCCAATAAGCCGTACCCCTTTATTCCCTTCCACCCCAACAATTTCATTGCATAAGCATCCATCAGCATGCATGCAGCGACATTTTAGCATTTCCAGGGGCAGCCAGAAATGTTGGAACATTTCTTCCTGCCTTCAAGGTTCTTGAACAACCTGGAATAAGGCAAGGTGGCAACACTTGCACAGTGGAGCTCTATACATCTGTACTAATGCAGAAATGAGACTTTCTCTAGAAAGCACAATGTCTGTGTTGTGCAAGAGGAGCAGGATCTCTTGTGCGAAGGACCAGCAAGAGACACTGCTTGTGGAAGGGAATTGGTAGGATGCACAGAAATTAATGGAGACCTAGGCAACCAGACAAAGACTGCGCAAATAATTTAATCCTGTATCTTGATTTTGTTCTTATATTGTTCACTCCTTGGGAATCTTGCTAGATATAAAGCAGTATACAAATCCTGTAAGAGAAGTCACACTCACTTTTCATAAGCCTCAGAAGTGAAATTCTTCTTATAAAATATGCATTGCTTGCCAGAAAAGTCCACGCATTTCCTTAGAGAAAACAGAACCCCACTTTTAGAATCTGTTCATTTTACAGGGCACATCTCCCTTGCCAATCAGAATTATATTAGGTTATCCATTCTCATGTAATCACAAGCCGTGAGACCAAAGCTGTGTTACACAAGCAAATCTTATGTACAATCTAGCAAAGAGAGATGTAAGCATCTGATGAGTTCGCTGAGCTCACCGTAGAGTTCACTTTCATCACACAAACGATCAGCCGCACCTCGACAAGTCCATATTAGAAACCAAATACATCTTTTTGGGCTCTGAAGTGAGCCAGGATACTGCCCAACCTTTTTAGTACCTGCAGAGGCTTGCATGCATCCATCAGCTTGCCACCATACATGCAGCTTGCCCTTCAGATGTATGTTCTTTGCAAATCTTGAGGGCATCTGGTGAGAAGAAACTATTCAAGAAGTGCAATGGAAAAGAATGAGGATAACTTTTGCCGCTGATGTGCAAGCATATGTATGCTTGTCTCTATGCTACATTTTCTCCTACATGATTTGGTGATGAATAGAAAACAGACAAATTGTACTAAAGTACCAATTTTAAGTCCCCACACTTCCAAGCTGCAATCAGCCATAAATGAAGACTACCCACAGCATTCAAAAATTCCCGTTTCTTTTTTGTTGCCTGATCACCGGAAAAGAAGAGAGAGTGGAGCGAAGGACAAAGCAAGGAATTTGCTTTGTTTCTTTGGTCACTTCTGTAATACATTTTTCAGTCAGACATTCGCAACTTTCTGTAAACATTCATCTTCAAGCAAAGACCAAAGCTGGAAATTTTCATCCTCCCAGGTGAAAACTTCAGAAAGATTTAAGAGCAACCTCATTGCCAAGGCATCCCTAAACTGCTTATTACAGGAAGCTGGGGTTGAACGACAGGGGATGATGGATCACTCCATTACTGGCCTGTGACTTCTCATTCATTTCCTCTGAAGCCTCCGGTGTTGGCCACTGTCACGAGGTGGAATACTGGGCTCAACAGACCATTGGGCTGACCCAGAATGGCAGCCCTTTAGTTATCCTCTTAATCGATCCGACACACAGAGCTAAGCTGCACATTTAGTGTCATTTAGCAGGCAATATTGCCATTAAGTTCAACAAAACTAGGTTTTCACTCCAGAAATTAACTGTAATCTTAACTACACTGCCTCTGGCAAGCTCACATTATAGCAAGGAATTATGAGTGCCTGCCACCATCATCACCAAAATTTGCTATGCAGGGGTTGGGGGAGGATAGTTATAACTTCCTGTAATGTTATATCTGAATCATAAAGTTGTTGGTGTTTTAAGGGTGCGATCTTATACACAATTACCTGGCTACTGGACTCCCAGAGGTTGCTCAACCTTGCCACAGTTAGCCAGCCACACAACAGACAATAATAGCATGCCTTCGATTCCTTGAGTAGAGCACAGAGAGTAAGATCCCCTTGCCTACAAAACCCACATTCACTGATCTTCAATGAATTTCATATTGGTTTTAATGTTATACAGTGGAAGGAGGAAGGGAACATCTGGTGGGTCATGGAGGTCATCATTACTTGCTAAGCAGTAAATTCTTCAGGCCAATTGGTGGGGAGGGGGGAGTGTTTGACCATTCTGGATGGGGTTCCACTCCCCCCTGAAGAAATAGATTCATAGGTTGGGTTGAATCTGCTCCTGGATCCATCTGTCTCCCCTGAGCCACAGGTAGCCTCAGTGTCGTGGGGTGGCTTCCACCAGATTTGACTGCTGGCCCAGTGATAACTAGCTTCAGTAATTTATGCTGTGGTGACTACCGAGTTAGACTATTAGAATGCACTCTACACGGGGCTGCTCTTCAAGCTTGTTGAGAAGTGCAGCTTATGCAAAATGCAACAGACTTATAATAATGCAATAAGGTCTGAACACATAAAACCAATTTTGGCTGCCTGAACTGGACACCTGTATGTGTCTGAGCCCAATTCAGGATGCTGGTTTTAATGTATAAAGTCCTAGCAGCCTGGGACTGCATCTAGTAATGAAATACCTCTCCTGCCCCAAACCTACCCAGATGCTGTACTCTACATCTGAGGCTTTTCTGAGTGCTACCACAAAGAGAGGCTTGGAAGGTGGCAACAAGGAAATAGGCCTTCCTAGTGGTGGCCCCCTGTTTATACAAAGATCTCCTCAATAAGTCCCACTTGGTGCCATTATTATCATGTTTTTGGAGCCAGTTTAAGTATGCATCCTGTTCCTAGGCCTTTAATGAAATATGGTACACCATTTTAGCTGTCATAACAGGTCTAGTTTTTAGTGAAATTGTTTCAGTTCTGTTAAATTCTTTATATTGAATTTGATACTATGTTTTATTGTGTTTGAATTGTGCCATTTTTATTGTACTTGTTTTATGAATTGAACTATCCTGAGAACTCTGGCTAATAGACAGTATAGTAATAAAAATAACAATAATAACAATAGCAATAATGATACTATTCTTTCTTGCCACCTGCAATGCGCTAATAAAAAATGACAACGTTGGTTTCAGCAGATGGTGAGCAATGTACCAGGGGAGCACACTTCTATGAAACGGCATGTGAAGCATGTAAAGTCATCTTTGATTCAGCTTCTTCCTGATTGAGCAAAGCTGTTCAAACAAGATGGTTCCTCTTCTGAAATGTGGTGATAGTCACCACCTTTCAGAGAGTACAAATACCTTCCCTTTCAAGATCATTCAAACTCTGTCTGATCAAACCCTCATTGCAACATCACTCATTGGTTTAATTGTGACTATATTATTCATGTATTCAGAAAACCTCACAAGTAGCTTCTTAATAGGACCTTTAAAACTGTAGACATCTGCCATTGCTTGTATGTTCCTCACAGATGCCTTGATAGATTTTTTCATGGTATGTGTTAGCAATGACATTGGTCCCTTGGTATCCACCCTATATTTTATGAAACATTTCATTGCAACTACAGAGACAGTCACAAGCAATTTTGCAATTCTGTTAATGGTAGCCATAAGGTCTAGAGTGGAGGCAGTTATATATAACCCTGGAGGAAGTTCTTTGACATTTATCATGGGAAGTCTGCCTGCCATGGAATGAATGAGGCTGCTGTGTGGGGCTTGTCATCACAGCTTAAAGGAACTGGCTTAAATGGATAGGCCACTGTATTCTTCATACCTACTAAAAGCCCTTGGCCACATGCAACAAGCCCAGCCATTTCTGTAGTTCCTGCTACCCCACAAGTCATCACTGTTGTGTTAGTGCTGAATTTTGGCAGCACCACAGCAGCAAAAAAGCTGTGTTTTCATTTCATTTTATAACAAGGCATGCTGGACATTATGCCTTGCTCTAATGCCAATTTGCTCTTCCCTGGGATTTCCAGGTTCATAATTTTGCAGTTTAAATGGAAAGCAGATTTTCTGCCACTGCCATAAGTCTGCAACCCCACTTTGAGCAGTGGGAAGGGTGGGAGCAGCCCCTGCTCTTTCCAACTGCATCATTTATTTCTTTGTTTAGTCACAAAGTCATGCCCGACCCATCATGACATCACGGACAACATTCCTCCAGGCTCTCCTGTGCTCCACCATCGCTGAGTCCACCCAAGCTCACACCCACTGCCTCAGTGACTCCATCCAGCCACTGCATCATGGAAGGCCACAAATGCCTATGCAACTCTGTTGCTCAATTCATCATGCCCTTCCTTTCCATCCTTGAGTGGAAGAGGGGAAAAGTGGGATAGCTGCATTCCAGACTCACAGAGTTTACATGAGCTGCTTTCCTCTGGTGTCTTGGGACCACATTTTTCATGTAACAAATACGGCCACTTCGGCTATTTCAAACAAAAGGAAGCCTCAAATGGCCAATTAGCATCCAAATTTGGGCTCAGCTCTACACCTCTATGGATTCACTTACCCTCAAATTTAATGGCTCGGTGCTGTTTATTCCTTTTAGTGTTCTTGCATTGGGTTTTTAACAATAAATTGTCCTTGTCATTATGTTTTTAATCTGGGATGCAATCCATTTTGGAATGCAATGGATTGTAGCCATGCTATGCAGGGCAGGGCAGGGATGGAAGGCAACGGTTGCCGCTGTGTTCCAGCCACCTTGCAGAACACCTTGCTGGTTGGCTAACTAACCGTAGTGGTTTGGGGCGGGTGGGAAGGAGGCTGAGCCGCTGCCAAGATCGTTCGTATCAAAGGGCATTCTTCTCCACACTACCCTGCCAGGTTCCACACCCCCCTAAACTTCTTCTCCAGGATCACGTTTGCGACCTCAGAGAAGCAGCCGGTTTGGTTTTCTCTGTGATGGGGAGACAGCATCCCAAATATAGGGTCCAGCTTCAAATTCATAATGCATTCCCTAGGTTAGTGCTGGGACTCCAAATTATCCTACAGCCATTTAGGGGTGACAGGTCTGCACTGTAAAATTTCATTTTTAAGCCGGATATTCTTGTTAGCCATCTTGAGTGATGTTTTTAAGTAAAAGTAACAATCAAATCTCTGCCCTAAGACTGGCCGTGCTAATTCAGACAGATGCTGACCCCAGTTCAAGTTCTTGCATGTCATAACAATTCTTTCTTTCAATCGCCTGTTCCAGGAAGACAAGGTTGAAAAGATCAACCTTAATTCTTCTGCCGCAGATATGTAACTTCTCGCCTGAAGGATAGACATGGATTCTATTAGTGCAAAGCCTGAGGCCTAACAATATCTAACTGAAATGATTATTCTCTTGTGAGTGAATAGTTACCCACACAGATTTAATTAACAGCAGCAGCAGACTATTCACTGTTGTAGCACAGTATGGCAAATTACTAATCAGAATTTTGGGCACACTGGAGAGAACAGAAAGCAAAAGAAATGAGGAGAGCTATTTTATACACTGTGCAACAAGAGTGAGCTGCATCAATGTCTTTAATATATAATAAGTCCAGAAATAGGCTGGGGCTGGGAAGCTCAGCAGCCTCTCACCTAAATACTTACTAATACACTATTACAGAGACTGAGTCCATCGCTTCCTCAGAAGGGACTTCTTCAAGGGAAGTGGGAACAGATTCTGGGTCAGATGAGGAGGGGAGAATGGAATTCCTTTCTGAAATGCCCATGTCAGTTGACACAAAGATATGGTGGAAAGCTCAGAAAATCACCTAGCTTCAGATAGGAAGCCACTGTGAACCTGTTAACAAGGAGAAGGTATAAGTAATCC
The DNA here is from genome assembly GCF_004798865.1 of Varanus komodoensis. Taxonomy (NCBI): domain Eukaryota; kingdom Metazoa; phylum Chordata; class Lepidosauria; order Squamata; family Varanidae; genus Varanus; species Varanus komodoensis. The sequence goes on from NW_025335409.1 coordinate 5,862,155, forward strand.
CAGAATCAGGCATCCATTAAAGAGGGTGGCCCAATTAAGACATGTCAGGCATTTTAAGCAGTTGGCCCTAAATCAAGAGGGAATGACTTGAAGGCAGGATGTTGGTAATCTGAGAATTTGGGGCGGGGGGGGGGGGCTCCCCTAGGATCATATCAACATCTTTCTACTGAAGCTGCACTTCCCTAATTGCCTGATCATTTAGGATTCTAACTAACCTTGTTTCTTTTGTTATTGGTTTCTGCCATATGCTTAATTTGTGCTTTAAAGTCAGCCTTGCTGGTTTCCATTACCATAATAAAGCTTTAGTTAGCAGGTATTTGTCTGTGTCTGTCAGGTGGAAGAAAAGAGAGAAAAACATCCTGGACAAATATGGCAACTGAGTGATGGGGGAAAAATTGCAACGACCATGACTTCATTGTTGATTGTGGGGCAAACCTTAGAAAAGGTGATTGCATTCCACTACAGATACACACAGTGTATATTCTTTGCAGTAAGTGCCAAAATCTGCAGCCATCATAAATTAATTATTTTCAGGTGAATCCACACCACCAGATAGGACTGTCACCAACATTCTGCTATACGTATAATACCTGTTCAGCATTGCTCCAGTTTTCATCACTACTTTGTATCATGAGGGGCACCTGTGTTCTTGTATGAGGAGCTTGACAGAACATGTGAACAAATGGCCTGAGACTTCAGGCAGTTCTAGCACTTGATTTGCTGCTATGGAGCCAGGCCAAAATATTAGCAATGCAATATACATATATAAAGAAACACTGTTAGAACCTATATCACAAACGAATATGTGTCTTTCTTAGAATCCCACTAGAATAACAAAACACTGTTCCTACCTCTTTAAGATTTGTGCAACAAAGGAGATTCAGGGACAACCAAAAGGCAAGTTACAGCCAATCAGCCTCTCTAATCTAATTATTAATAGTAGGGAAGTGAGCCTACCTTTACACAGGTAAATCACCTTTTCTGGCCACCTTTATTAGAAAAGGGTATATGTGCAGTGTCACATGTAATGCTGAAACACATATTTAGAAGGTGAGCATAGAATATCACTTACAAGCTGGAAGGCTGTTCAGAAAACCATCACTACAAAGCCACATACTGAGGCTGCAAAAAATTCACGTCCTTTGAGAACTGGGTAAAAGGAGAGACACACATCACACCTTGGACAGTGGATTTGACTAGCAACCCAATGCCCTGGTGGATTAAACACACTTCTTCCTCAAAGAATACGAGAACAAATCAACCAATCAGTTCCGAAAAGGCACACATTTTGCTCTAAATGAAGCCTCCAAATAGAAACCTTCACATCAACATCTCCATCACAATCATCCTTAATGGTGCTGCTTTGACGAATGCTTACTTTCCGAGGGACTAAGGGCTGAAGCGCTGAGTGCCTATAGACATTGTTTCGCTTCCTCTGTATTCCGTTTGTCAAGAAACAGCCCATCCTTTTCAAAGTATCATCTAGTCTTAAGTGCATCCAGCATTTTAGTGTAAACAACAAATCACTGCTTTGAGGCAAAGGAGATCATGAGGAACCAGCATTCTTTCTGTAATGTCCACCCACCCACCCAAGAAATCAGACAGGTTTATTGTGCAAAGTCTTCTTCTCCGTAACATCTTGTGAATCTGTGATGACAGTGCATCCTTCAAATGCAGGTGTTTAACATTCCGGATTTGACCCTGGGTGAACATGCCGACCTAATGTGTTTCATGGAGACCTGGATGGATGAGAGAGGATAGGCAAAGGGCTGAGGGGAATCGTCAGAATTTTATAGCAGGTGTAGAACATGGTCCTCTCAAGCTCTCTTGGTCTGCAACACTCAACATCCTCAGCCAGTATTGTAAATTGTAAAGAATTATGGGAGTTGTAGTCAAGCCACGTGGAGGTCAACCAGCTTTTACTCCTGCTTTTCAAAGGGAGGATAGGCCAGTCCTGCCGGTGGGTTGGGTAGAAGCAGTTAGCCAAGCACCTTCTCAAACTTCTTTTGGTGTCATCCACTCTGTAGGAGTCAGTACTCCGTGCATGTTCCTTGAGTATTTCTCTGTTCTGGACTTACTACCAAGTGCTACTACACCTAGGGTTTACCATGGGAAGAGGTGGGGGAGAGTTATTGAATGACAGTTGAGGCAATGGACTTGGATTTTGTGTTTTCATTTCCTACTAATCCAAGTGTCTGTCAAAGGGCTGTCATGAGGCAAGGCATCTTCCTCTTTCCCTCTCCTTTCAGACTCAAAATAAAACCTTAGAAGCATAGATTTTTACTGAAACTTGTCTACTTACAAAACAATATAAATCAAAGAAGTCCTTCTAGAGTGGCAGGATGCACATCTGCCCAGGTAAAGAGGTTCCTCTGTCCCTCCATTCAGTGGAGCATCTGACTCTACCCTCAGGGTGGCTCTGGCCTGCTTGAGGACTAGAACCCCTGCCACTTTGTTTCTCCTGTCAGGGTCTGGCTGGGTGAAGGAACTCTTGCTGCATCTGCTCCCACTGCCATGCTGGAAAAGGCAGGGAGGATCCACACACTCTTCCCGAGAAATTCCACCAAGTAACCTCAAATCAGACAGACCCTCCTCACCCCATTGCTCCTTTTCCTCCTCCTCAGAATAGGGCACCTCTATCTGAGCAGCCTAGACCGAGCAAGAACGGGCCCCCTCTCAACAGGGGCAGATGTTAAATTTAAACGACTCTGAATGGCATACTTAAGAGTTGGCAACAGAGCTGCTGTGGGGTGTGTGTGAAGTCTGCAATGATAAACAGAAGCAGAAAGAGCTGAGGAGGCCTGGGATTCCGCACAGCTGGTTTCCCACAATGCAACTGGAAACACCTGGGGATGAGGACACAGCCTCCTTTCTCGGAGAGAAGCATACACTCTCAGCTAAGCAAACAGGGCCCATCTGTTAAGCATGGCTACTGGCCATGCACTAAGTATTTCTCTCTCTGATAGAAAAATAAAATGCCGAAGAAAGCAGTGCAGAGGAGGCCGGGGGGCGGGGGGAGTCTTTCACAGACTATTGGGCACACAGTGCATCTCAATGCTTTTTTTTATAGACCACTGAAATAACATTGCTGCTCTACAATATGCAAGAGGAATTGGGACTTTAAGGGTCATTGAGTGCTTTGAATTTCCCCACCAAATTACAATTATAGAAATCGTGCTGAGGGAAAGAGAGAAAACACACACACGCTCACAACTTCGTGCTGATCCTCTGTGAAAATTCCCAGTGCTCACTGGCCCAGAAAATACTTTTTCTTACCTGCAGTGGTTTAATAAACCAGTGGCCGAGCATTAAAGCACAACATAAAGTACTGTCTGGTTAAAAGAATGAAACTGACTGGCTCTAAAACCACGTCTTGCATGCTGGCCTTTGTGCACCTAGCTTCCAAAGGGATAATCCTTTCCTTCTCATTGTACATTCAGGAAAAGGGAATAGCGCAAGCAAGATAATGAACTATATTAATGAAATATTGCAAAAATCTCTCTTTGTGTAAGAATCGTGTTGCTGGAGCAGGCCTTGGTCTGCTGTACCCAATATTCTGTTTTCATCAACCAGTCAGTTCATGTCAGGAGATTAAAAGCACAGGCTGTATCTGATGACCATTGCCTTTTTGTCCCCAGATAGGGATGCTCGAAAAATGTTATTTGCTCTGTATTTTTTTTAAGCAAGCTGACCTAATTCACACCTTCTAGACAGGTTATAATGTAGGCATCCTTTGGACTATGCATTCCTCCAATTTTATATATTTAGCTCATGGCTCACAAAGTGTATAAAATATGTATTTTAGGTTAAGATGTAACCTAAAATGTTTTAATAAATAAATGTATTCAAAATTGCAAGTTTGTAGGGAAATGCCTGCAGACTCCACCTATTAAGCACATATTGGCTTGATTCATCTCATCCTTCAAAGGGTGGTTCAAAGAATCAGGAAGGAGCAGTTGTAAGTCTAAATTCACAGCCCCAGAGGCAGCCAGACTGAACTGAGAGCTAGGCATTGTGGGTAGAATGTTCCAGGTAGGGACACACAGGCTTGTTAAGAATGTCCCATTTGCAGTTTGCCATGTAGCTTTCACTCGGTTCAACCTTTCACTCAACCCTTATGGCCAGAACGCGATTTTTTCCCTATTTACCAAACTTGCATTCATGGGCACGCATGCAAATTTGCATTTATAAAAATGGACAAATTCACCCAAACTGTGCAACCATCCCCCAAATTCATATTTTTGCATGTTAGCCTATTTTTATATGGATTTTCTATTTTTCTATGACTACATTTGCATACAATTCTGGAAAGTTTTTTAAAAGGCTGCAACTCCACTGGATCTGTGCAACCCAGGAAAAGCCAGCTCCCTGGTGAATCTGCAATCCACACCCATCCAATCCCATTGCAGATTTCTCCAGCATCTCTAGTGCCAAGAGGTCACCTGGATTGCAAGCCAGAAGGTAGGCGGCTGACAACAAAACAGAGGAGGGGCAGCTCCACCGGAGAGCCCCAACAGCCCCACAGCAGGAAAGCAACCACAGGAGTTCAGTGGGGCAGTGAAGGTGCTCTGGAGAGTCCTACCAGCCGTGCTGCCCCACTGAAGAAGATGCCACAGTGGGAGTGGCCAGTGGGGCGCTGGCTAGAGCGATGTCTGAAGGCCCCACTTCCAGTGTTGCTTTGCATCTCAGTTCTTTTTACAGCTCTAGATACTTTAGCAGGAAAGCAAAGATGTAGTAGGATTTACACAATGAAAGAGAACAATTGAAAAGCGTGAAGGGGCATACAGGAAGCCCTCATCCCATATAAAGAGCTACTTCATAATGACATGTTATGTTTTGCATTCCATAGAGACATGGGACTCTTTTTAATTGTGTTGCACTTTTCGGTTTTGTTTTCTGATTAAAGAAAGGTCTACTTCTATATTTCTCAAAATGGTCTTTGCTATCAGTACACAATAGCGTATTTTGTAGCCACAAGTGTAGCACTCCACATAAATGGCGCAAATGAAGTCCTCCAAGCACCGAACACCTTGTCATTCATTTTGCTTACAATTAACAATAATGTTAACATTAACAAGATCCAGCATTACAAACTGCCTCAGATGATGATCCCTCTGTTTATCATCCCAAGCAATGGAAGGTCGACAAAATGAACACAGCAATGTTACTTCATTTGGAGTTTCCTTCCTTCTCTGGATATTTCCTGTTTACTGCATGCAGTACAAGATTTCTATCAGCCTTGGAGATAGCTGACTTCATCAGCATTTTTTGTATAGATGAATGAGCACAGGAAGGGGGGACACAGCATGAACCATTCACTAAAAATGCTAGTCAATGTCTGAGGAAGTCGATGGCTTGAGAGGCAGATCTTAAATATGGCAAACGGTGTCCTGTTGCTAGGTATTGGTAGCGAATCTGTCAGTACACAAAAACAAGATCATGTGTAAGATTTACATTGCAGCTGCATCCATTGTTAATCTAGGTATGTATTTATGGCACATTTCTGTAATTTGTTATTCTTTCATTCTTTAACAAGTCCATTATATGCACTCTGTAAGGATAGTACAATATATAAAATTACTGTTCTTTCCTGTGTTGAGTCTTTCCTGTTTAATGCTAAGCAATACACCTTTCTTCCATCAGAAACAGTAAAATTCAGCTATTTCATACAGTTGGGTATGAAATAAACAACTATTACATGAGCCCATTTCTCAAAAGAGAATCACCAGAGGCATCTATCCACAAACATGCCTACGCTCAACCACAATAATGGTTATATCAAACAAAAGAGTATGAATTGCCACCTTAGTGCTAAAATTCTATGACAATTAAGGAGACAGCTTTGCAGCCAATGCCAGTACATGATTTTTTTTCCCCAAAAAGAAGCAGAGAGTACCTGGCCCTCTTATGCTTAGTGCTTCCTCCTGAACTATTGTCTTTGGAAGACCACAAAGTATCCATGACTTGTCTATAAGAGGTGGGAATCAGGAGAGGGCCTTATGATTAACACCTCTTCTCTCTCTCTCTCTCACACACACACACACACACACGCACACCAATAATTAAAATGCTGGCCATACTGCACAACTTTCGGCATTGGCACAAATCGCCAATACACTGATTTACGAATCCATTTAGGAGTCCAGTATGAGACCAATTTCTTTTAATAGACTGAAAAATAACAGAGAACCACAGGGAGTAAAGGCATTATAAAGTCCCAACAGTACTTCCATGTAACAATAATACCTTACCTTGAGGCACTGACACCCAGATATATTAACAGCACAATACTATGCATATCCACGGAATTCAGCTGAACTTACTACCAGGCAGTTTGTATAGGATAATTGCTGGACATAGTGCTGCAGTCATTTTGCGGTCACTTGTATTCTAAATACCAAGTAGGTAGGTATCTGAATTCATGTCTACAGCACTGAATTGCTGCTGCATCTGCATTTATGAAGGACCTTTCTTATTTATACTCATATCAAACATTGCAGCCATGCAAAATCTCTCAGATCATTCATTCACCTTTGCAGTTAATCAGTGCACACAACTAAGACTTGGCTGCCAGGAAAGCACTGGCACAGGGTGGGGCTTGTGTCTGGCTTTTAACTTAACCACTTAAAATAAAAATCCATACTAAGCTTCATTCAAAGTTCTTCCAGCGACAGCCTAAGTAAAATAAACAGTTCTGAAGTTATTGGAGTTTTGTATTTGCTGCCCAGTAAAACCTTATAGCTTCTGGCTCTTTATACAACTAAGATTTATAGTATCTATTCTCACTGTGCAGAGTCCCAAGATAATGTTAATAGATGGCTAGTTTCACCAATAAATCCCTCAGGAAGGCAAGTGAAATATCTATTTCAGATGAATTGTTCAGAACTAAATCCACATCCCAAATGGTATACAGTACTTAGGCTTAAGAGAGTCAGCTTTAAGGATGGGGAGACATTTCTCTCGATTCCCAGCTAACAGAAGCACCAAGAGAAAAGCGAGAATTGTAGGCCTCTGAATTCTAATGCTCTAGGTATTAATGGACTGAGGTTCTAATTTTCTTCAAAGGAATAGCTGTGCTTTGTGTTAAGCAAAAGATCAATTTCCCTGGGACTCTGCCACAATTTCTCCAGGGCATGAAGGAAAATTCTTGAGAGAAGTTCCAGGAATAAGCATAATTGGGTTAACTATCAGAAGGCACCCCAAAACTGCAAGGTACAAGCAGACTTTCAGCTTGGAATTAGATGGTAACACCAAAGCTAAACCGACATTTACTCCAATGCTTAAAAAAAAAACCCCTGCTGCTCTCAGAACATAGTTGTTATCTTACGTTGGGTCAAACTCCACAAAACCAGGAAATTGGAAATTTGGGTTGATGCCTGAACATCTGTGTCTTGGGATCAGTGATGATATTCAATGTCAGAAATTCTGCTTGTGTATAACTTACCCTCCCCGAGTCCACTCTTTTCCTGCATCTTTCCAACCTGAATCCACATGGGGAAGATAGAGTGCCTGGGATGAGCAAGGATGAGCCATGTTGTCCCGGCCTTGTATAGTTTTATGAAGCATCTGAAATCTTACTATATTGCTGGAGAAATTCTACTATGAGTTGACCCATGCCCATCTGCTGCTGGTAAATAAGCACAATGTGTGACACTATATTACTGGTCATGGGGCACATCTGAGTTAAGACATCAGCCTAGCCTTTCAATCTTGTGACTTTGTAGAGCTTGAGCCATCATAACCTTAACTCTGGTCTTATGCCAACAGGACTTTTGTTGTAGTAGTAGTAGTAGCAGTAGTAGTTGCTTTTTTCTGTTTTTAAAGGAAATTCATTATTACACTGTTTGGAAAAAATTAAAAATACAAACTTTAAAAAACTAATTAACTGAGTAGATGCATACAAATGAGTAGATGTAACATTATATGTTTGGAACAGGTTACTTCTGACTAAACCTGCACTGAATTCTAGCAAAGCTTACTATTTTCTGCCCTTTCGTCATGAGTGAAAGCAATTCCTTCAGACTTCAAAATCACCTCTCAGCGGAGCTCTTCCTAGTCCCCTCCCTCCCACACCATCTGAATGCTGACAGGAGCAATGGAATTTGAAACACCAGAGGATACTGGCAGAATTCAAGCATTTATTTATTTACTTGGAATTCTTATATGCCGCCCCATTCGCAAAAGCCTTGGGGCGGCTTCCAACACAAATAAATAGAAATACAAATACATAAAACCTGGAAACATTCTGGCATAAATGTAAAATCAATAAATAAATTCAGCAATTAAAATAACATTTAAATAAAAAGCATCAGCATGAAACTGAGCGTGCCCAGCACAACTTTGCCAGCAGTTGCTACCATGGCTTTCATGGCACGGAAAAACCTTGATACTTTTTAAATTGCTGCTCAGAATTTCAGCAATCCAATGAAAGTCACACCTCTACAATAAGCCAGAATAAAGTAGATTGGCAGTTTCCACCATTTGGGGGCGGGGGGGGGATGCTATGTCCAACTGCAGCTTGAGTAAAAAGTACAAATGTGCCAATGTTCAGTACTTTTGAACTTGCTATTTCTTTAAAAAGAGCGAGAGTTTTATACCAACTAAGAACATTTTTCCATCTGTCTTAGACCGAGTCAGACTCAGGTCTCCTTGTTGCTTAGTCTTGTACACACCACGGACAGCTAATCCAGTATCCTTCAGACAGTTTGACTCAGTGTTCTCATTGGCTATTGACCATGCTGATTGGCAATTATGGGCATTGTAGTTCGAAGGACTGGGAGGGCAGCAGGGTTCAGGTTTCAATCAAGGATCTTCAACACTTATGTGGAGGAGCTGGGGACGGAGGCCAGGACCTTCGGCTCTCCCTCTCAGCAATGGCCCTGCCCCAGGTTGTTTCCCAGTTACTGACCAGGGCTGTTCTCCTGGTTGTAATAATGTGCTCTCCAGAAGATTTTGAATTAACATCCCATCCTGCTGCTTTCCACTGTAGATAAGCATGGATGAAGGGCAAGCCAGAGCAGATTTTGTAGTCCTAGTTATGATAGCTTCAATCTACATATGGTTCATTTTGTATCCCCCTATTGCTTCATTATTGAGCCTTCCAAACAGATGGCACTTGCAAAAGCATCTGGCTTAGTATTTGTTCAAAACAAATCAAAAATGAGGACTAGCCAAATGGATAGTAATATCAGTGGATATTAACTAAAACCAATCCAAGCATATATGCATAAACTCATCATGGACCTAAACTTTACAGATTGCTACATCCAGCAGTGAAGACTTGGGACCAGAAAACCACATTACTGCTTGATGCTATTTATATAATATGGACAGATTATGCAGATACTGGGTACTGACTCAGTATCGGCACTTCTCACACTCTTCTGTTTTCCACACTTAAAACGGTGAACATGTTGGAAGTCTCTAATAAAATAATGATGATGACCAGGATATCTGATCCAGAGACAATAAACTTAATCTGGAATGCATAAACTGTGTTGAAAACGGTTTCCAGTGATCCAAGAAATTAGCCCCAATGTGATCTTCATAGAGCGACAGGGTAGATGTATAAAGCCATCCTTAGTAAGTAGGTCATCAAGTTTTGATTGTTTTAATCCTGAGATTAATCAACTAGAGCTTTAGATGATTGATCAGCTGCTGCCACTTTTAAATAGGAGTGATAGATAATTATGGGGAACAACAGTTTTCTGAGTCTATTTTCGAAAACTGCTTCTACTATGTTTAAGCAATATTAAAGATTATTATTTTATCATTGCACAGTTTCCGTTTTTAAATGGATTATTCACTCAATCATACCATATATTATCAGTGTCTTCTTTCTTTATTCCAGGGTGTGGACTTATATTGAAGTCATGGCAATATGCAAATTTGTTTATATTTAATTAATTCCTTTGGGTTAACTGAAATGGTTTCCATCAAAAACAGTTGTAACAATAATAATTTTTGAAACTATGGAACATCATATTAGTAACAGGGTGCTAAAGCTGGTGACATACAGCCCATTAAAAACCATGAACTTGTGTAATGAAAGGGAGACATATATGTAGAAGTCTGCTAATATCCTTTCTTTTAAAAAGAAGTATATGTACACAAATGGATCTTTAGGACCCATTTAAAGGCCTGCATTTGTGGGCAAGGCATACTTCTGGAACTATCGTGAAGATCAGCAATACATCTGCGTGCCATCAGCATACTGTTGACACTTCACCCTGAACGCCCCACATGGCTTCCATTTTAAAAGCCGTTGATTAATTAGCAGCCCTAGTCAATATTATGATTGTTCAGAATGCCCACGACTGCCTCCACTGACCAGCAAGTTAAGATCAAGGAGAAAACCTTTCGTCATGGTGACCATGGCAAATATCATGGCAGCACTTCAACTATGGAATTTCTTCTAGTAGAGATTCACCTATCCTCCATGCTGTTATGATTCTGGTATAAATATATAGTTAAAAATATATAGATTTGCGCAAGCTTTGGGAGTATAGCAAGAACGTATCTGCGATGCCATAGTGAAGATTGTACGGTGCATTTGTAATTTAGAGTTATGTAATTTGAGAACTGTTTTAACAGTGTTGTCGTGTGGCATTCTCTTTAGATGAATTGTGAGCACCTTGTGAAGGAGGGAGAAATATGCCTTGCATGTATGACATTAAATGCATTCTACCTTAGATCAGACCTTGGCTGCTTCATTGTCTGCTTTCTATTTTTAATTCCATTTAATTGTCTGCTTTCTCTTTATTTATATGGGAGGTGGGGACCTTGTAGCATGCAGGCTACATCCATCCCTTGTCCTACTTGCTTGTGGGGTAGCCTGTTGGTATCCAGAGAGAAAAAGGACTGGAATGGCACAGGGGTGATCTGAGCAATGTTGCAATGCAGTCAATTCTCTCATTTGTCTTTCTGGGTCTGGCCACCACTGGCTCTGGTCCCTGATTGACTTTTCCCATCCTTCCTCACATCATTAAAAGGTAAAAGGGAGAGAGTGAGACTGAATAAATCATGTACAAAACAGACCTTATGCAGCAAATTATTTCATACGTAAAGGGAACAAACCATGACAATTCAGAAAAAAGCTCTGATTATCTGTGGCCACCATCAACATCAGTTAATTAGCATGGAGCACAGAAAGGGTGTTTCACAAACACACAGAGAGGTATAATTTCATTGGTCCCCACCCTGGTAATATGTCTTTTGACCTGCTCTCACTACAAGTTGTAAAATAAATTATTAGCACCACAGGAGATGAAGCTAATGGGCTCTATCTGAGAGAAATGTGATATAAAATCAAATTGGCAGCTCACAAAGGGAATAGAACAAAGAAGCCAGAGGTGCAAGCAGCCAGAGATGAGAAGGGCAAGAAAAGTTATTCAGAGGATAGAGCCATGAACTGAAAGATATTTTATTTGCAGATACTGTGGAACAAGCCAAAGGACAAACACACCCTTGAACAAGATAGACATTCTCAACCTTCACATGTCGCAGAAATACGCCGTTCTGACCATTTCTCCAGAGACTATTAGAGCATTTTAGGTCCTCACAAAGAATTGCTTGATACTTGGAATGCTGGTGGCACTAATAATGTTACTCTCATGCATGCTGAAAGGACAGGCAGAGGAAATGCATTAGACTGAGTGCATCCTGCACCTTGTCTCTAATGATTTATTTTTACCACCTCCACATTCGAGATCACTACACTAATGAAGCTGACACTCTGTGAAAGAAATCAGATTGCATTCGCTTGGATTCCTCTTCTGCTGGCAAGACGGACGAAAGGAGAGCCTAGAGGAAGGCTACAGTCACGCGTGTTTCTTTCAGTCGGAATGGTCAGGAAATGTCTTGTCACAGCGCTCTGCTCTCGGGATCCAAGCAGCTGCTGAAACAGTCACAAAAGAGGAGGGCAATGATATCCAGGATATTAAAAGCATTCCTATTAATTGAGTGGGTGGTTAGTGCTAAGAACAGAAGTCCCCTGCTGGATCAGATGAAGGGTCGTGACAGTTGTTGTAGCTGTGCCCCATCGGTAGTCAAAAATGCAAGCAGTTCTGTTGGTTCAGATCCACACACCAGTTCTAGATGTTTTCGTCTCCCCTACAAACAGTTGTAAATGTATTGGCTCTCCATTGCCCTTTCAAGTTCAGGCCATGCTAAAACACTTTACATTACAATAGGAAGAGCCAACAATAGCTTGTTGCAGAGATAACCCATTTTCCCCAGCTACTTTGAGTGTTGCAGCCATGCTCAGAAGGCACATGGAAGCCTAAGGGGGTGATCTCACTATACCTGGCAATTACACAGTCACAGCTCTACAATTGGCAGGGTCGTTCTCAACAGCTTAAATCTCATAGACACCAATCCATGCCAATACCTTGTAAGCAAAATCCTCTGATTTTATTCTGGTATTTGAAATGGCTGGTGCTGAGATAATGGCTTGCCTGGAGCCTTCCAGACAATTTGTTCCTAATCTGAGTCTTCAGCTGGAGACATCCAGTTCATAACTCACCTTCTCAACCATTATACCACACTAGAAATGTACTGCACACAAAGTTGCTAAAACTCTCCTTACTGCATGAGGCTGCTTAATCGGTTGTGCCTGCTTTGGGTTTCATCGCTATATTGAAATCCAAGCACCACACGGAAAGCTTCCTGCTTTTCAGATATGTAGCAGTAACACAGTGTGGTTAGACAAATGAAAATGTACTTTATTTCACTTTTACAAATAATGCCACTTTCCCCTGCTCTTAAAAAAAACCTGTTGAAAGGGCTGTTTAATAACATAACCAAAACCAAATGATAACATCTAAAGGACCCATAAACAATCATGAGTACAGAAGGATGAACACAGAATGAATGTTGCATGCAGAGAAGCTCACTGTTTGGCAGGAAAAATACAAATGAAATCATTTCCAAAGTATCTTTATAAGTTGCCACATCGTAAACGGTTATATGCAGCCATTCTGGGACTAGAGGTATAGAGCAAATTCAGAACTGTTGGGAGTATAACTTTCCCCATTCAAAAGTTCTCACGCAATACTTCCTGAACCAGATCACTCCCTGAACAAATGCACAAAGTAGAAAGCAATTTTGCTTTCATTTTTGCACTTGTTTGAATTTTGTTATGCTCCTCTCGAATCCCAAAACACATTTTAAAAATGTACACACTGAAGAAAATTGAATACAAGGCATTCATTACAGAAATGCACTCACAAAAGATTTGTATACTCACATACACAAAAATGTGCTTGCCTTTTCATGCACAAAAACACACATGTGGAAAATGCATGCAAGCCATTGAGCAGGATTTACAAAACATTTGTAAACTGATGTGAAAACAGGATGGATGGAACCCACTGCTTTGTTAACTGCTCAAAGAGCTTGGGTGATTGGGTAGTATAGAAAAATAATATATGAAATGAAATAAATTTGTGTTGGTAAAATCAGGTTATAACAAGTAAAAGCTTTAGAAAGGAGGCAGATCCATCCATCCTGGCTTAAGATTCATTCCTGTGCACATAGGTACAACAAGTTTTGACTACTATCTACATATTGCTCTGAGCCCAAGCACCAAGTATGAAGAGATACAGGCGCGGATGCCAAATCAAGATCATTCTGTCATCAGTAATTAGATTCAAGTATCAGCCGCAGCTAAACACAGCAAGTGCATATCCATAAAAATATCCCCTAGCTGAAGACAAGGAGCCAGTGATGAGAAGAGGATCAGGTTTGAGTAGTTGCAGTCACAGAAGCCCTAATTAAAAAGGAACTAGATCCAGACCTAAATATCCAGAACTGAGAGACATTCTAGTTTATGTAGGGTTTCCTAGTAACTGAAAAGTCAGGATGAGGGGATCCCAGAGAGTGAAGGAATTTGGATGGCACTTAGCAGTGCTTTAAGTTCAACTTCCTTGATGTCGGGAAAACATGGGAAGTGGATGTTTTTGACTATGAGCTGAAATTTTTCAGCATTAGCTCTATGATGGCCCCTGGCAATATGGAGGAAAGGATGCCCCTATTAGCAATTATCACACAACAGTCCCGCTAACGTTCCCTCTTTGCCTCCTGTAGCATTGTTCCCAGAATGGACAGCTGTTCCTGGAATGTTCATTGTTCCCAGAATTCCTGAAAGATGGAGATGGTCTGGGTATGGCAGCCTAATCTTGGACCTTGTACAAGCAAGTTAAAATACATGAGACCGCCTTGCTTGCCAGGAGTTATAGTAAAAATGGCATTATTATTTTTATGAGGGATGCTGCACCTTTCTGAAATATCAACAGCCTGCAAAACCCTAAAACCAATTTTGAAGAGTTGATAGAGAAACTATTTCAATTCTCAGAAGTTGGCAATGAAAAGCAAGTGAGTCGTACCAATATTTCAAATGGACAGACACAAGGTGCCATTTTTACCAAGGACAATGACACCAGTTTTGCATTTAGTGAAGTGTGGAGACCCTGATCTTCGCACAGATACGCTTTCGGTCCAAAAATATAAATGAGTCCCGCAGGAATTCTCTTGTGGGGCACATTTCTTTAGCCTCCTTTAGTTTCTTTCAGCTGGCTTGCCTGTGTTTGACATTCTATGTTTTTATAGCAGCAACTATCCCAAGAGGTTAAACCCATTGTATTCTCTTCTCTGATAAGAAAAATACTGTGTGTGAAAGTATCTATAGATTGCCTTATTCTACTCAAAATATTCCATTAGGGCTATGCCAGAACCCATCCCCCAAGTGTGCATAATCCTAAATTAGATTAATACTTACCCTGAAGGAGCAGTAATTTCAAAAGAGATGGCTATATTATTACTTGGAAATTGGCTGACGAAAGTCGTACTCTTCCCTGGGGATGCACCCAAATACACAGGCTGATCAAGCTGCAGGCGGCAAACTCCATCTACACTTTGTCTGAATTATCTTGTCAACAGGAAAATATTCTCTCACTAAGTTAAGCTAACCTAATCAAATTGATCAGAGCTGCTCAGGCTCAGGCTAAATGTTTGAAACTTTATTGCCACGGGTTTGGCACTGGTGTGCTGCTCAGTTCCATTAGCCAAGACGATTTAGCACACGCACCCCTCCCTATTCAATGCAAATTCCTAGCAGAGGCAGGAGAACTCCATTAAGATTTTCTTATTAGGCCAGACGAGCTGGGATTTGAATCAAGAGCAAAGTGACAGTCCAAGGCTCTTCTCCCACAAGATGCATTAAGGACAGGAATAAAATGGATCAAATGCATCGAAACAAGATCTGTGCAGACATATACGAGTGTAACATTAATACCACACTTGGTCCCTACGTGGCAACTCTGGTGCAGACAAGGTTTCCAATTCCCCACAAAGCTCTGGAAAAAAGGAAGGGCTGACTTGTGGGTAACACCTGGGTAACACCTGCGAGGTCTAGGTAGCTTCCATGGATTTTAGGAGGAAGGTGGTCTCCCGCGGATGCATTTTTGCCCAAGACATCATCCAGAATGGATCTAGATTGGCCCTTTGCAAGTCTCCACTTCCCCTTCTGTGTGTGCTGCAGTGTTCAGAGACAAAGATGCACACCCAGAGGGCACACACATGGCTGTCCTTCTCTCACGAACATGCTTGTTACATAAATAATACAAAGGGGGAAGCAGAAAGGACCCCACATGTAATAAAGGGTTTGCACAAGGATGGACAGACTTTATTGCCTGACCCACAACCTGGTGTCTGTGCTAACTCAAAATTAACATTTTTTGGGGGGGGGAGGATGCCTTGGAAATCAGTGCATTTATTTAAGACACTAGCTAAGGAGTAGTTGTAACATCAGAAAACATGCCTGTAGAAAACACCCTGGAAAAGTAATGGGGCAATTCTGCTTACCCAGAACATGAGGTATGCACAGATCTTTGGATCAGAGCCTCAGTGTGCAGCTGAACAATTTTCCTTCAGGAACATTTTTTCAGGCCCTGACAATAACACCTATTTCATACTTCACATGCATAACCTCCTCTGAGTAGTTGAAATATTACTCAGATTATGACAAACTGCCACATCAGATACATTTAGCTCCTTGTTGAGTGCTCATCCTGCTATTTTCTAGTCATAAGGAAGAGAAAAGTGTCAAGAATATATTGTAACTTTGAAATGTTTATTTTAGGGTCTCATTTCAAATCCATTTTAATACCTGCATTTGTTGACTAAATGTCACAAAAAATTGTCTAAGTCGTGCATCTCACAAAAGCCTTTATTATCACTTCCAATACATCTATATTATGGATTCTGTAACAAGATCCAGGAAAAGGTTGTTGTTTTTCATGTAAGAGTTTGCAAGGTCTTTTGCAACCTTGAAAAACAATCATGTGCTGCTAATTTGATCACAGGTAAAACCATGCACTGTTAAGCTACTCTGCATTTCTGCTTAAGGGACGCCAACCAGTTTGGCATTACTGCTGATATAAATTACACTGTGCTACTCTAAGCAAGCGCTAGCACAATGCCAGTAGCATTTGCAAGCATGGCAGGTTTTCCAGGAAACCCACAGCACCAGCAAACACTATTGACATTGCACTAGAGGTCACTCAGGCTAGCATAAAGTAATTTCCCTTAGTGGTAGCTTGGAATTGGACACTGCCCAAGATGTACTACAGGTTCCCCCAGAAACTCAAACTTGTTAACTCTTTAATAGCTGAGAGTGATGCAACAAAGACAAGTTGCCTTAGGTATGCATTTGCACGCATGGGCAACAGAGCAAAGACGGAAGGTGGGTATACATGTGAATCACTACATTTTGTGCCAGATAAAACAGAACTTGAGTATTTCAGGGTTGGATGGAGACAGGCATTTGGTGCATTCTCAACACCACTGGAAAACTGGGCTCTCTAAGAGAAGAAAATAAGATAGTACACAATAGAAGAAATAAGCAATCTACTGTACTTACATGCACAGGACTGAATGCTTATTACCGGGAAAGCTATTGATTACACATCATATGAAAGGAATGAACCAGAGAAAATTACTACAGATGAGTCAGTTGTTCAAATTTGCCTTTTCAGAAAGGTTTGATTTATTGCCTGGGGGAAAAGGAAATAAGTATGCCAAGAATTCCATTTTCATAGTGAAACAGTAGCCTCAAGTGGCCATTTCAAATAATCCCAAAGCCAATGGAATGTCCGTGGTAATAGCACCAAAGTTTTCCAAAATATAACATCTCCAAAGTGCTTTTTCAGCTACTATCACAAATTTCCATACACACATACACACATATACGTACATACATTAAAAATCAGTTTGCCTCACTTTCCAAAATCAGTGTAGTGTTTTCATGCTTATACCATTTATCATGTCTTTAATATGCTTAAGTAGTAGGAATACCTACTACAGTACACTTCAGGATGGTTCACTGATCTCCTAAGACAGCCAAAAGGCTCTCAGCAGTCCTATGGTCACTGGTATGGTGTGGATGCCAACAATGCCTCCTCTTGCTGCCCACCAGGCTCTGTGCAGCCATCAAGTTTAATTTTATTACTTACCCTTTATAAATCTTTTTTAATGACGTTTCTTATGCTTGCAAGCAAGCTGCTCCCTCCAGTACCTTCTTTACTTCAGTTCAACTAAAAGAGAAGGTAACTTCTCTCTCCCACCAAAAGAGTCAAGAGGAGGGACAATTAAAGAACAGACCACTTTTTTCTTCTTTTTGCTTTTTTAATTTCTTAAGAAATGTGGGAGATGGCCTTTTTGAAAAGACTGGTTTCCAGGTTTGCACCAGTGAAATAAAATGAAAGCAAACAATATTAGGGGTTATACTCTTAGTGTTATAATATGGTTTTTATTTGCATATTGCCTTTTATTAATATATTTTATTTTTCTTTAAAATAAAGAATTTCAGTAAAGGGAAACAATTCACATGTATCTTTGAAGTTGGGACAATACTTGTCAAAAAGTGGTTCACCCTGACGAGTCCCTGCCAGGATGCTATAAGCCCCAGATTAAAAAGGGGCTTTCCCTTTGAGCTTTGGAAGAGGTTTTGCAGGTTGCTGATGACCTCTCTGTAGACTCCTGTGAAATGCATCCTCTATTCATGTTATTGCCTTTGAATATTCACACCACCTTTTATTGGTATATTTCATTACATGGCAGAGTGTCATGCAGGATCTCAGTTAATCAATGATAGTTCCAACCTATTTTTCTTCTGTCATTGCTATTCAGGAAGCATTCAGGGCAAGACTTGATTCCCTTCAACATTAGAGCTGCACTGTACATCTTCAAATCATCTTTCGGATCAGCCTTTCCCAGCTTACTGACCATCAGGTGAATTAGATTGCAACTCCCATCATTCCCAGTCTGCACAGCGAATGCCATTTTATCTTGCAACTAACTATACTTCATGAGGAGCAGAGAGGGAGGAAGACAAATTGTACCACAGTGGCATTTGTTCCAGACTTAGCTGAAATTGATTTCTTTTCCACTGCCAAGCCCTGTTGAAGTAACAATAGGAACCCATGGCTCTGTGTCCAGATATGTGTCCATGGCTCTGTGTCCAGGTAAACTTCAAGGCCTGCAGGTGTTAGTTTTGCTCTAGGGAGAGAGGTGTTTCCACATACCTGATTGGCTCAGCCTAGCCCAGCTGGCTTCTCAAATGGATGAGTTCCTGTTCACCAGACAAATTCGACATTTTCCTGGTAAACAATCATGTTCTTGGCTCTGCTGACTTTAGGTGGGTTACTGGCTTGGCCTGTAAGAAGTAGCAATGGCCAACAACTTGGATGGCTTTAAAAGGGGATTGGAAAAATGCATGGAGGTTGAGGCTATGAATGGCTGCCAGTCGTGGTGACTATGTTTACTTGCAAAGTCATGTCCAACCCATCACAACTCCGTGGACAACACTCCTCCAGGCTCTCCTATTGTCCACCATCCCTCAGAGTCCACCCAAGCCCACACCCACTGCCCCGATGTCTCCATCTAGCCACCTCAACTTCTGCCATTCTCTTCTCCTTTTGCCATCAATCATTCCCAGCATCAGGGTCTTCTCCAGGTTCCTCTGATATCTGAGGCAGTATCCTCATGAATACCAGTTTCTGAGGTATCCTAGCAGGAGGGTGCAATTCCACCTATGTCCTGCTTGTGGACTTCCCATGGGCCACTGTAGATCACTGTAGAAACAGAATTCTGAACTAGGTAGACCATTCATATGATCATCATGGTTCTTTTCATGTTCTTAGCCCTAGCTCCCAGCTGAAGGCTGCCAATAGCTCAAGGCCTGAGACCCTTCATAATGCTGGTGTAAACTCCTTCCCATAGCATCTTTCCAGAGTTTTGTGTGACATCAGTTGGGCTTTCTATCTCGTCTTTACACTAGTCACTTTGACTCACTTGTTCTCCTGTTACTCTGGCATGCAAGATAGTCATGTGGCTCCACAGCAGATGAAAAAAGGAAAGGATAGGAAAATAGTGGGGGAAAGGGCAGGGAGGTCAGCTGCTGCATCTGGTCTCCATACGTTGGAGCATTGGAAAGTATAGGCATATGTCTGGCAACCTCAGCTCAAAGCCATCCAAAGGGTTACTTGTTCCAGAGCATCCATCTGTCCTAAGTATCCTACCTGGGCAAGTATTTAATAGTCAAAGATAAGCAGAAGGCGATAGAAGCTTTATATAGAACTATGTCTATGACACTTATGTGCAGGATTCCATTTTATACATTTCAATCTCAGTTTTCAGAAATAGCACAGCCATAAATGCCATCTATATTTGTGCATTCATTTAAAACTAAAGGTTTATAGTAATTTACACAATTTTAATGATCAGGCAAATGAACATAAAGGGACCTTGCAGTCTGGGGGAAGGGCATCCTGGCATTCATGGTAAAGCTTTACTGTGCCTGGGATAAAAATCCTATGATGACAGATGTCCAGAAATTCTTGACAGATGCATTTAAGGTCCATGGAGGCCAGTGCAAAAGGAATTAGGATTGTGAAATATGGAAGAAGTAGAAATATTCATTGTACTCATCAAGTCACCTTACATGGTTTAGTGCCCCCAAAGTTTCAGCTTTCTACTACATTTCAAGAGGCTTAGAAGCCTTCGTAATGAAGCTGGTGACATTCTAATTTCATGTGAAATGTGAAAATTCACATCGGAGAATATTGATGAAAAGGCAGCTGCCGCCACAGCAGCTGTTGGATTTGGAGCAGGGCTGTGGGCCAAGTGCTCAACAGCTCTATTCCCATCTCTGCAATTGCATGACCTTATTAATAGGCCGCCCCTTCACAAATTCCATCAGCATGATTCTCTTGGGCCCATGTGGGGAACTAGGGGAAAAGAATAAGTCAAGCTTTAGAAAAGTTAAGTGACATGACTTTGTATAGAATGCAGGCACCAATGTCAAGACTGACTTATTCATTCAAGCTGATTTTTAGGATGTCTTTAAGGGCAGGGCAGTATACAAAATAAAAACAATAGCAACTACAGAAAAGGAAAACCATTTTTAAGCAGGGCATCCATCAATAGTCAATAGAAATGTTATGCAAACAGATAACCGTAATAAAACCTAGGACTATGGCTCAGAAACCAAATCCAACCTCATACCTTTTCCTAAATGAGTATTTGAGAGGTTAATTTAGAATTAAGTGATACAGTCAGTGCCAATAATACTAAGCTAGAAGGACTAAAAATATAAGGCAAATTGCTTTGTTCCTATATATAACTAGGAACAGCCAAGCCCTTTATGCAGTCTTTCACATTCCGGATGTTAATTGGGCTGCTTCTTCCCTTCCCATTTCTGATAGGCAATGCTCAGAATACATGTGGTAGAGAGACCAATCTTAACTAGGAGGGGTTCCAGAAAGTCTTGAGCATACCTGCCCATAGGCTTTGCCACAGCTTTGAAGACATTATCCGAGCATGTGACCCATAGGAGTCTGAGGCCATCACACTCCTCTCAATGGAAGCCTCCTCTGTAATTAATCCAATTTTCCAAAATTAAGTTCAAAGTAAATCAGGATGACTATTCTGTTCTTGTTCCCACTGCACACTTAGGCTAGTAGGAATTGAATCCCCCAGATTTCCGGATATGCTATAATTAGAGTGAGGAAAAAGGAAAACTCAAGAGAGAGTAAAAGGGGGTATCTTGCTAACAGAAATCCTTTTATCATTGCCTCACATGCTTCAGTTTGTTGTTGTTGCTGAAATACATTTTTCTTCTGTTAGATTTCAAAAACAAGCTTACCTACCTCATTTAATGGACCTCCGTTAGCAAGGAAATCCATGTAAATATATCAATATACATGTTACAAGTCTGTAGGACTGATCCCATACTTCAAAAATAATAATATAATAAGTACCTTTATTGTACAGCTGCCCATATGATAATCCAACCGCTAGATTTGTGTAAACCATTTCTGGAACACATCTCATTCTGTTGTGAGCAAGGGTTCCTCCCTTCATACATTCAAAGCCATTCTTACAAAACATACTTTATTGCCCAAAGCAATTTCCAGAACAACAGAACACCCAGAATGAATCTTTGAGCATGCACAGAGCTGTTAATTGAATCCAGCCTGGTGTTCATGTCCAGAAACTCTCCTTATGAGCAGGCCTGGCCCCATCCTTTTGGGAGAGGCATCTGAAAATGAACACACCTCCTCTCTGCACACCAATCCACTAATTGGCCCACCATCCTCTGCTGATGTTGTGTCGTGGCGTCAAGAGCCAGGGCTGCCTGGTCCCTCTCTGAGAAACTCTCCTGCTTTGAGCCTCATCCCACCAACTGTACATCTTGGTTATTCCCAGCAGCAACCTGCGCATCTGGGGAGTCTGGCCTTGAGATAAGCACCTCTGCTTCTCTCATCTCAATGTCTGGAGATGGACCACATTCCAGGGCCACCCCTCTACACCTCTTCTTCCTCCTGTTCCTCCTCTTCTGAAGATCAGCAGCAGCCCTTAAGAATGTGTGCCCAGAGTAGCCATCTCTCTTACTTCCTTCTCCTATAAATCACTGCTTAGCATTCCCATATTGTTAATATTACCATTTACTTTGACTCAGACCTGCACCTACCAAGCCAAGCTCAATTTGCCAGTGAATTGCTAATATCTTAATGGGTACCTACTTTTGCCATCTGCCCAGGGCTGCAAAACCAGGAACCTGACAGTACATAGCTGGTGGAATGTGCTCAGTTTAGCAGGTCATCAGTGGTGCTAACTTGCTTTCAATGAACAGAGAACAATCTTGAAGTCCTGAATATTTATTTACCCTTAGGGAGAAGATGCAGGGAGGGGGATTAATCCTAGTTTTAATCTGCAAGAGCTGCGTCCAAGTCAATCCATTAAATTTGTTTTATGAGAGAGGAAGGAAATTGTGCTGCTTCCAGGGGAGGAAGTATAACATAAAAAAGTGCTGTTATCAATTAATTTTGATTTCTAGCTTCTTCCTCTGACTGTACTGTTTGAGCATTACTGGCTGCAATTGGGAAAGTAAATCCCATACCTATAAAGACGAAACATGTATCCTAACACTAATATAAAGTCCATAGAACACTTCCATTGTATTTAATATTTTGCATGTATATTTTGCATAATCAATCTAGTTTAGAAGCTGATGGGATACATTTGGGAGATGGTTCAACCCAGTATTTTAGGTACCATTTTAACATTTTTAGAAATCACTGTATTGAATAATTAAATCTGGAATCCCTAAAAACACATGTTTTCGTTAAGTAGGAGCTAGTTCATATAACCTCCACTGTGAAAAGCCATTCCCCCACCCGACAACTTGCAACCAATAGCCAAAATCCAAGACACAGTTCACCATTCTTAGGCCCCATTGTGTTCTCAAATGTTCTTTCCTCTTTATTAGACTGTGACAGCCCTATAAAAATGCCACAAAGCAACAGAAGAATGAGAAATCAATATAATTGCACAAGGAGATCTGAGCATATATACAGGCATCCATCCCAATCCAGCTGGGAACCCTGCATGTTAATACCAGGCATATGATCACGTGTGTCTAGACAGACGGTTAAGGAAATGTGTTCAGATGAGTGTAGTGTGTCTAGTTCCTTCCCTCACCGGCCAAACCCACTGCCAGAACCATTACTTAAAAGCAACAAACTCCCAAAGTGCTTGGGAAGGAGAGCAACGGGGTTAGATTGCCTCCCCTATCCTGTCAGGACGAATGATTCAAAGCCTTGGCTCAGCAAGAGTTTATCTCTGTGCAAGTTGCTCCAGCTGCTCCCCACCAACTGCCTTGGTTTGGAGGCATAAAGTGGCATCATGCTGTGTTTCATATGGCCTATTTCAGAATCACTCACTCATCTACCTACTGCTCTCTGTTGGTCTTCAGCTCACTAACAGCAGCTCCTCCAAATTTGGGGCAGGGGTCTATCCCTGTCTCCTGAGAGCGTTTTGAAGGTGAAAGCTAAAGGTGAGCAAACCTAAAACAATCACCCCTGAGCTTTGGTTCCAAAGACGACTTCTCCACTTGAATTTGCAAGCCTGAGCTATTTCTTTGGCCGTATAAAGTCAACTGGTGGATGAGCTGGGCAGTGTGGACATGACCTAGTTTTATCCACCTGCTTACTCTGTACAGCACCAGCCCAGCCGAAAGGTGCCGAACAAGAGAAGTCTCCATGATTCATGAAAATACAATCACATTCACCAGGAAAATTTTCCATACCTTCCAGATAGGAAGATCTGCACTTTTTGTTGGGCCAAAAAGACAGCCAGTGTGTGCTGTTGGTGTACACCTACCCTATTATGCAATGGCCTTTCTGGACAAGCTGCTTGAACCAATCTCCAAGATAGTCTTGGAAGACCTTAGAAATCTGGTCCTGGGAGACTTCAACCAGTTCTGAACCAGTACCTGGATGCAGTTATGGCTCATGGTTACTCCCAGAATGAGTAACTTCTTTCCAAAGGAGTAACTGGAGTGCGTAATGTGAACTGGCTTGAGGGCTTCAGAGTGCAAGGGAAAGGTTGATTTTGTAACTGGGAAAAGGCTGTAAATCCAGGTGCCAGCCTAGTGGGAATCTGGTGCCCAAAGCCTTGGGAGTCATCCTCCTCCTTTTGTGAGGAGAACTATCTAACATTATGGCCTCAAGGACACCAGGGATAACAGATATGGCCAGCTAATGAGTGGTCCCCCATGGACTGGGAAATGAGCCATCACCCCACATCTCAGGGAGGGTCCAGTCTGTTGCTATTTCTCCATGCCAAAAATTGCTGTTTCACCCTGCATATCCTGAGCCTAGGAAAGGCAGAACCTCTGTCTGTATAGTTAAGGCTAAGATTTGGATTTCTTATTTTCTGTCAGCAACAGAGTGGGCCAACGAGGTCCTGGAAGCTGGGTTTTCTTGGTTGGCTGTAGACTGTAACATCGCTGCTGTGCAATCTCCCCATCCCCTGTTTTACCCTGTTTTATCCATTTAGCCTGTATGTTTTAGAACCCTCCACACGTTATTTTGGGTGTGCCATGTGCTGAATCCAGTGACTGGTACAGGATTGTGGGCCCAGGGACGTTTTGGGTGGGATTTGACCCAGTTGGCTGGGGAAACCCCTAACAGTTTCAGTTACGGAGTGATCTATGACATAAGAAACCCCCTGCCAGAAAAGCACAAAAAGGCTGTTTTGTAAAGTGCTTATGTTTAGTGTTCTAGCTGCCAGCCAGCCAGCCATATCTCCTCCAGAATGCTTTATTCCATGGGTCCTCAAACTACGGCCTGCGGGCTGGATCCAGCCTGCCATGCCTATTTATCCGGCCTGCCATAGAGACCACGTGCACCTGCGTGTGGCAAGGCGGGGGCTTGCTCATGCAGAGATCGTTTTGGACTCGCTCGCAGAAAAGGATCTCCTTGCAAGCAGGCCTCTGCCTCGCAGTGCACATGTCCATCGGCGGCTTGCTCACAAGGAGATCATCTTGGACTTGCTCTGAGAAAACGATCATCTTCGAGCAAGCTGGTGCCTCGTTGCACATGCGCAGCCCCCCGCCCCGCCCACATCGCCTTGGCAGCCCGCGCCTCCGCCAGCACCTTTCAACTAGCCCCCTCTTTAAAAAGTTTGAGGACCACTGCTCTATTCCATTGCCAGCATCACCCAGTTTTCCAGGTTCCCTTGCTCAAAGTCAGCCTATAACCACTGCAAACTGTCCTCTGGGCTTTTTGCATTCCCCATCCTCTAGATTTTTTTCCCTAGAGACTTTGTTTACTTCTACAAAAGCTGAGATTCTCCAAAGCATTCCTGATACCTTCTTTTTCTCAGTGCAGATCCTTATGGTGTCATTTTAGCTCCATATTAATCCACAGTCACTCCTGACTTTTAGAAACAGAGAGAATCATATGATGTCCAGAGGACAATTAGATAGATTTGTTTGTGCTTAGCAACAAGACTATTTTACACATATCAAGGCTGCAGTTGACTTACATGGGAGTAACTCTCACTTAATTCAGTGGGATTGATTTCTCAATTTAAATCAAATAGCTGAAGTGTAACTCCCACTGATCATAATAGAGTCTACTTCCCGACAAGTGTATCAAGGATAGTGGCCTTGGGGTTTCTTTAAAGACATGTCCATTACCTTCCAGGTAACTTGCTCACCTGGTGATGACACTAAACAAGAGCAGAAGGATGCTGGTGTGATCAGATGAGAAGCTAATGAATTCAGCTTTGCAAATGATCTCATTATTCAGAGAGAAAAGGGAGGGGAAAGAGAGAGAACAGCATCTTGCTACATGAGCTCACAGTGCATTCCTTATTACCACTGCATCTCATGGCCTTCAAGATTCTTTATCTGCCCATAAAGAATGACTCTTAGGCAGTGAAGCTTCTAAAGTCCCATTTTACCCATTAGAGAATTTTTCAGATTAAGGAAATAGGACTTTGAAGCTATGACATGAGTGGAACACTACTGAGGAATGATTCAGATGATCTTTTGAGCTCGTGGCAGCCCAGGCAGATTCCCACATGTGTTCATCCCCTGACCACATCTTGCAAGCACTTTGGTTTGGGGAATAACATGCCTGACAGTATCTCGTGGTGGAATTCTGGAAAATTCTTTGAGCTGGTCACTCAGGGCTTTTATTCTCAGTAAGAGGCATCTTGGTTTACTGCTCCTGAATGAATGTGTTGTATAAAAGCTCACTGCCAGAATGCACACCTATTTATAAAAAGGGAACCAAGGTATTGGAGAAAGTAATGACTGGGAAATACTTATACCAGTTGATGCACTGAGCAATTTTTAACTCTGTATGAAGTGTATTATCACAACCCTTATGCAGCTGAAGAGATACCTAAACTGTTTGATTTCTTATGATCTGTCTCTAGTAAAGGCTTGGGGAGTGAACATTACAACCCTTGAAGATCCTTGCTGATGTTTCAGACCATTCAGTTTGTGGGATAACCATGAGTTTGAGTATAATGACAGAAGGAAGAAAATGACTTTTCTATCGCCTTTCTTCACATCATGCCCATCCCTTTCATATCCCTCCCTATTTGCCTTTCCCCCCCAAAGCTAACCTTTCCTTTTATGGAAGTTTCCTCAGTCCCTTTAGCATTATTTTGCCTCTTTCTGTACCATTTCCAGTTCCTCCATATCAACAAAAAATTAAAATACTGCCAGTCTAGAATGACTAGAGTAGCAGCAGCAGGGAAATTACCCTGGATTCTTGCATAAAGAATTCTCAAGCAATCATATACAGCTACAAAATCCATGTATGATGTATAATTGGTAGTCTCCAAAGCAACCAGCTAACGAGCAGTAGATTGATAAATTTGGGAGACTGTAACTATATATAAATGTACTCAGCAAGTGCAGCAAGAAAGGAATCCTAATGTTAAGAAAAATATTATGGCACCGCCATTTTCATTTATTTCCTGAGTTGAAGCTCTTCAAACCACTGATTAAATTCTAACCAAGTACAGTTGCCAACATTTTTTTCTCTAAAACACACAAAACAAATACTGAAATACACTCCTGTTATATACTGTATAAGTCATTAAATACTGAGCACCCACTTAGCAGTTTTACTCTAGATGTTCCAGAAGATCAGTTATGGACTAAGGATTATAATTAGTGGATTGCTCTGTATCTTTCATAATCTTGATCCATTATTATGTTTGCTTTGTTGTTCTTTTGCTTGTTACATATATTTTGAAATAAAATACATTTCATGGGGGGAAAAACACAGACCAGCAGCCAAGAACTGTGGAAAAATTCTGAGAGAGCCATCCTATGGTCCCCAGGAAGCATCCCATGGACTATAAGATGTCTTTGACTGTCCACCCTCCTAAGTCAGAGGTAGCATTCCAACTTCAGAAGGAGTTGTTACAGATCCAACCCCTATTCCCTTTCCCCTTTGCAGCCAGCATGGAATATCAGAAAAGTAAAAATTCTATTGGGGAGGGAAGGAAGGAAAGATCAGGATATGAGTTATCCAGAGCCTCCTGGAGCCTCCAACCCTCTGCCTCTGAAGCACACTCAATCTACAAACTCATCCAGTAAAAACATGCCCAAAAGAGGGGCAGCAAGGAGAATATAATTCCATAGTTCATCCTGCCCTGCTGGCAAGAGGAACCTCCAACCATCCAAGCTCTGAAGTTTCAAGCAGATGGGATCCTGCCCTTACCTCTCGTTGGCAGAGTATCGGGAAAAGTAAACGAAGTACTCTAGGAAAGGATTTCAGAACCTGGGACCAGCCACCTCCAAGGCCTTCCAGTGTAGGTGGAACAGAAAGAAAGACCTGTCCTGAAGTTCTTAAAACTAACCCAGCTTTGTGTTTCTCGCTAAACCAGAGAATGCAGTTGCTCAGTTCATGTGACCCAAGCTATCTAGGCCATAATCAGCAATTTGAACTGAGCCCAGAAATGGTCTGGGAATGAATAGCGTGGTAACAAGGGAGTGATATGTTCCCTGTAAGTGATCCCAGTAGGCAATTTTGCTAGCATTTTGGAGTTGCTGACATTTCACAACACTCTCCAGAGGCAAGCCAATGGAAAGTGCATTGCAGTGATCTAAGGAGATGTAACTAAACCAAGTATCACTATGAACAGATCTAACATCTCAGGAAAGGGTACAATCAGTGCATTAATCTAGGTTACATAAATGTAGTAACAGACACTCCTCAAGTCTTGGATAGCCAGGTTTAAGACTGAATTCAAGGGATAGACAAATCTGTCTATTTGGTTTCTTCAAATTCTCCTATTTCCAATCCCAAATTCAGTTCTTTTCAAATTCTGAGAACTTAGATAGTCATAATTTTGATTTTTTTCTGAACTTGAGTATTCTGGTTTCTTAAGTGTGCCTAAACAATCCTGAGCATTTCTCAGCACATATCTCCAAATGCATGCATTTTAACTTAATCTACACATTTAAGCCACGTAGGAAGGCCAATAGCAGTGGTGGCGAACCTATTTATTATTTATTTATTTATTTATTTAAAACATTTCTATGGCCCATGTGTTGCAGTGGACACTTTCTGTCGGCACGTGAGCCAAGTCACCCCAGCAGCTGAGCATCAGATAACAGCGCACAAAGGGGTCATGCACATGCTCGGAAAGGGGTAGTGGCGTCAGGCAATGATGTCATGAGCCACAACTCATTAGCCGTGACTTGTCCGAGCTTTCTCATGGCCAGTCAGTGCACTGCCAATGATAGATAGATTTGCTTGAACTGGCTGTGAGTTGTTTTTTCTAAACTAAAATCTCAGTATTCAGGTTTTATTGCAGTGTTGGCACTTTGTGATAAATAAGTGGGTTTTGGGTTGCAGTTTGGGCACTCAGTCTCTAAAAGGTTCACCATCACTGGCCTATAGGAAGTCCTCGGCAGTTATAGGCAGCCTATAAATATGTGTATAAATAAATACAATAACCTTTGTGAATAATTTTCCTAATACAATGCACATCTGAACATCATTTTCATGAATATATGAATTTTGTATGCATATTTTGAGCAGAGAACTCTGCTGTGAAAGTGAAAGAAATGCAAATTTCAAAAGATCACTGAATTTCAGTTTGCACATTGGTTTAAAAATACAAAATGGATTAATTTGCATTATACAAACTACATGAATTTCCCCACCATACCTGCTAGATTCAGGAGCACACCTATAATGTCAACCTGAGCTTTCAATGGGAGTGCAATTCTTCCTAAGATCAGTTAAAGCCCTATTTCCTGAATGGCCATTGTTCTGAGTGGGAAGAACTCTTTCTGTTTAGGAAGTTCCCTAGCACTATCTTTTGGAAGCAACACCAAATGGTGCTTCCAAGTTCCATGGCAGCTAGATAGCCTAGAAGGATACTCTGATAGGTGGGACCAGAATCCACAAAGAAGGTAACAGAAGATATAGCATTCTATTCCCAAATCAATGTTCAAATGCAGACAAAGTCCCATCTCTATACTCCATCTATAAACAGGAAGACAGGGAACAAAATGACCTGCAAAAAAGCAGTGGAGGAACACCAGTCTGGCCATACAGAGATGCAAACACATTTGACTTTCAGCCATCCATCACATGCTTTAAAACAAGTCATTCCATGGGAGAGTTAAATTTTAATGGTGACACAAAGCAGTCCTCTTTAAAATGACATTAACCAGCTCCATATCCTGGTCTCTCATAAATGACTCTGACAATAACAAAAGAAAAAAATTCCCATGCAGAATTAATTGCTATTAATTGAAGCAGAAATCCAAACTTAGCAAACACCATTGACCTCCTGTTCATTGTCCATTTGCTGTTAATATTTAACTAGAGGTGGGGATGGTTAATCTAATTCTTCCTTGCCTCCTTGCTGCCCCAGCAAACTACTCAAAGATGTTCTATTGCTTCATAAACTAAAATAGGCAACTGCCTCTTTCTCTAAAGCTTTTCTTCCAAAATATACAAGACAGAAACCACCCCAGGAGTATTGTTATTGTGTAAGGACTATCTGAATATGCCACAAGCATGGGAGACATTGGGAGAGCTCCTCTAGCCCTCGGCTTGGCATCTTTCTGAGCAACACTCTAGACCTTTAATGCTGCCCCAGTTGTCGTCTCCTCCATCGTAAGTGCCTGATTCTTCCCTCTGAGCTCCCTGCAGAAGCTCGGAGAGCTTCGGATTCAGTTCCTTAGCAGACTAATAGGGAGTGTAGCATGACAGCACCAGCTGTGGCAAGTGGAGGTGACGCCACCACTTCTCATTCTTTTCACAAAACCCAGAGACCAAAATTACCCAGCAACACAGCAGGTTTTCTCACAGGGTGCCTGATTCAGCAGAGCGCTGCACAACCAACTGCTACCAAGCAGTCGCATGGTGCCCCTGGGCCTCTGAAGGCAGTGAGGCCCTGACCTGAGGTACAGCAGGTCAGATCTTGCACATCAGATGGAGCGCCTGAGACCTTCCTCAGTGGTTGATTCCTCCAAGCCCCTCTCTTGGACTGCACCTGCTCCTTGCATTAGCCATGAAACCAGATGCTGGTGGGTGCATCGCCTTCCTTGGCATCTGAGGTCCACACTAGGCTAGAGAACGGTGAACAGAGTTGCAGGACGACAGGGACTTCTCACTTTTTTGTATTCAAAAACACAGTCCCTTGTAGCACCTTAGTGACTTGCGAATATACCATAATGTAATATGCTTTCCTGGACAGCCATCCATTGTACAGAAAGTTCTTCTGAAAATTGTTTTTATACAACTGGCGAAAAATGGCACTTGTAGGACTAAAGGTGCAGAGGCGCTGCTACATCCAAGAACCCTGGCTTAGCTGGCTTGCTGTCCATATGAATGCCCCTCCTGCTGCCTCTCCTGAAACATTATGTCTCGATCTTTTGCTGACTTCAAATGTCCTCTCCTTCCCTCTCCACATATCCCATGTTACAAACAGAAGTGTCCTTGGAAGAGAGGGTTCTTTAAACACACATACATTTCAGGGCTGAAGACAGCTGCCTCAGAGAGTAAATTGTTATTTAATGTGTTCATTCTTGTTGTAGTTTCACTGTCAGAGAAGGGGAGAAAGGTGTTTGTAGGATTTGCTGCCTCAGAGGCAGGACTTGACTGGCTTTGAGTTCTGCCACATTCCTTGACTGGAGTTAACTGGGCAGGCACTATGGGATGCCCTGCCTTGGGAAATAAATTGCCTTGGGGCCAGAACTGTGAGGTGGGAAATGGCAGCTGAAATGCTACAGGAAATTATGTGGGGTCGGGAAACACCTGAGAGTAGAGAGATATTTGTGGATGAGGAAACATGTTCAGGAGTGAAGCAAACTTATATTGTAATCCTAATCATGTTTACTCGGAAGTATGTCTTACTAAGTTCAGTAGGCTTTGCTCCCAATTAAGTGTGTGTAGGATTGGAGTCTTACTCTTTAGTAGATGCACTCTGAGCTGCAATTTGCCTTATTCATCCCAAAGAGTGCCGATATCTGGATTTAAAGAGAAATGTGGAAACTGATAGATTTGGCAATGTAAACATAATTAGAAACATAGGTCACCATGTGACATAAAAATGCAAATTCTACAATTGGGCACTAGCTTCATTACAGACTTCAGGTAGTCCTACTCAATTAACCTTTTTGGTACTTTAAAGTTTATATGATGAGGAGCTTGCTAGCAACTTAATGTTGCAGCATTCGGTGGAGATTTAGGAATTCTGCATATTAGAACCTAAGAACTATAAAAAGAACAAAACAGGGAGAGGAAAGAGATAGAATTCCAGAAACTAACAAAATCAAATTTTTGGAATAACATGTAGCACCACCTTTGGCTGCAGCCATGCCCCCCACCTGTTCCAGGTGCGGGAGTAGCAAAACAGCATCCAGTCCCGAGGTCTCCGTCCAGGTCTGTTGTGCTTGTTGGTGGCAGGGAAGAATAAGGATCAAGAGAGGAATTTCCCAGAAGTAATTCCCACTGTTTAATGGGGTTACTGCCTCACCACTGTATAGGTTTACAGCCTAAAAGCATTGGCTGCTATAGTCAACAATACATTCCTACACTCTCGCTTGCCCATGTGCCATGTTCCATTGCTGGTTAACTGGTAAATATTTAAGGTCCTTTACATCTCTTTGCTGGTCCCAAGCTTTCCATCTGTTGCAAGCTAGGATTCTTCCTTTGTGCATTCAAAAGCCACAGACCCTTTTTTTGCAAAGCATCCTTTATTGACCCAAAAGCACAGAATGAATCTTTGAGCATGCCCAGAATGTCTGTTGAACTCAATTTAGTATTCACCTCCAGCAACTGTCTTTATGAACATGCCTGGACACCATCCCTTCAGAGGGGCCTTCTGAAACTGAGCGTGCCTCTTCTTTGCATGATGGTCCTCTAATTGGTCACCCTCCACTGCCCGTGATGAGCCATGGAGGCAAGAGCCATGGTCACCTCACTTGAGTCTGAGAAACTACTCAGCTCCAAGTCCCTTCCCATCAACTTGGAGGGTTCTTCCCAGAAACTGCCTGCCCACCTGGAGAGTCTGGCCTTGAGATAAACATCTCCACTTTCCTCATTTCAGTGTCTGGGGAGGACCCACATTCTCAGCCCCCGCCCCAGTTCAGCTTCATATTCTGATTCTGAATCCTCTGAAGTCCAGCCAGCAGTCCTTGAGAACAAGTGCCCAGAGCAGCCATCTTCCTCATCTAGAAAGACCAAGGAAAGTTTAGGACATATGGAGGGTAGGTTTTAAACAAGAACAATTTGGGAATTGATCCAGGCTGTCCTTAAAATAAGTGCAAAGTTAATCACCTCACCTTCTATGCATATGTTTGCATATGCAAATTGGTATGTGCAGATTTGGGGCTTTTTCCCCACCCTGTGGGACTGAGCCTTAGATCTTCGGAGTACCACCTAGTACTGCCCTGTTCCCAAGGTGCTACCCACTCCTGCAGGCTCCCTTTCGGTTGGATGCCGTGGTTTCAGCTTTCCATCTGGAACAAGCCAGCTTGATCCAAGAGCTAATTGTATTGACATTAACCAGTTTTAACAAGCCTAAAGTATCAATAAATCATTTCTTTAGTGGTTCTAGTTTTAACACTGCGTTGTTAATGTACTGTACTTCAATTGACAAATAGGCCGAAAAATCATTCATTTCCTGTAAGGTATGTTCCTTTCTCGGGCCTTCCCATTGCTGTGAAAGGATCTTTCCGAATGAGATTTTTGAGGAGCCCATCAGTGCTTGCATTACTCAAATTGTTTTAGCTTTAATGGCTCTCTTCATAGATATTTCATTCCTCTGGAAACTACCTAAAGCTGATTATGAATTTCCCTTGGGGGGAGAAAAAAAGCCCTACATAAAAAGATTTTGTTCCTTTTTACAAATGTGCATATGGAGCTATTCAGAGCAAATTCAGCCATTTTATATACACACCTCCTCTTGAAATCTTTTTTCTGGGGAAAAAAATGGAAAAATAATGATGGCAAAGTTGCACACCTTTTTATGCACCCATCACATACTTCAAATGAACGGTAATTTTTCTAATTAGCTACAACAGGAGCTAATTGGAATAAGAATTCACAGCTCTGAAGTGAGAAGATTGCTACTAGCATTTTGCATCAGTGAAAAGCAAAGCTCAGTTATTCGAATTTTATTAGAGACAACTTTTCCCCCATTCCATTACAGAATAACTTTAAGTAGTGGATATGTCGAGTAATATTAAGGGCCTACTCCAATTCCAGGAAAAAGGAAGAAAAAGCCTTCCATTCCAAAGCCCCATTTTTTGATCTGGTCAAGGCCCCATCTTGATTCTCATTTGTGTAACTAAGTTAAGACAGGGTTTTCTAACTCAAGCGCATCATGGCCATTAAAGGTGGAGCCCCCTGAAGGTAACAACTTTCCATATGGGGCAGCTGCATACTGAGCAAGGGCTCCCCTTTCTAGCCCCATGGCTGCTCTCCCTGGGAAGCACAAGAAAATCCATTTTCTTCAAAGCCCCTGTGACTGAGGAACACCAATTTCTAAGAAGATGTACTTAGGGGGGAAACTTGCACACCTCATTTATGGATTTGCTTTCACCATTGTTCCCTAGCTATTCCTACCCAGCTTTCCTTCTTCCTTTCTTTCTTTGCTGGCAAACACTTAACATTATTAATGGCAATAATTCCTGAATTCCGCAGACTGGAAGAAGACCTCATCCCAGGTTTGATGTTTTAATAAATGCCACTGTACAGATGGTCTGTGAGAGTCCATGGCTTAATCTAAATCAGTGCTCTGCTCCAGCAACTTCGAGTTCAAGTATTTATGCTTAGAAAATGTGAATTCCATGATTAGCTCTGAGCATATGGGGTCACTAAATAAGTATAACCAAAGCAGGCAAGCTTGGGCTGGTTGCATTTATTCCATAGTATGAGGGATTAGGGAGGCGATCTCAGATGTAAAAGCATGTAATAGCTCAGACACTATGTGTTTTCTTAAATTTGGGGTGCGGGAATTGGCAAAAATAATCTCATAGAACTTTGAGTACCATGGCACTTTAAAAATTAACAATTTTACTGCAGCAGGCAGGTGAGGCAGCCTTGTAAAGGCACCATGGGTCAGGAGAAGACATGAAGCAAGGAGCTGGTGTCTCCATACTGCTACACAGCTTCTTAACAAGTTGGCCATAGTATGGTTTTCGGTTCCCATCCTGCTTCCAGCAGCAAATGGCTTAGGACAGCAATGTGTAGTACAAGCATCCACAGACAAGAGTGGGAGATGCTCTTTCCTCTCTCTGATGTGGAAGCAGCAACTTGCTTCCCTCTTTCATTACACTTTCATTGCATTTTACTAGACAGCCAATGTGGGGTAGTAGTTAAGAGGTCAGGATGGGGACTCAGGTGATCTGGGTTCTAGTTGCTGTTCAGCCATGGAACCTACTGGGTGACTTTGGGACAGTCACAGACTCTCAGCCCTACCTCTCAGGGTTGTTGTTGTTGTGGAGATGAGATGGAGAGCAGGAGGAGAATGATGTAAACCATTTTGAGATCTTTGTAAGAAAAAAAGGAAAGTTATAGATCTAATAAACAAATAATGCACGTGTTGGCAAAGCTTAAATTCACACTTGTGGTCCCTCATCATGATTGTATACAAAATAAAACTAATAAGTAGAAATGGAAAGTGTCTTATGACGCGTACATTTCCAAGAGAGAAAGAAATACCAGTTTCCAAAACCATCCAATTCAACTTTCATCTTTTATACATTTAAATGTTTAAAATAAAAATTCACTGACAGCTCAGGACCTATTCCTCAGAACTTTAAATGAGATTTTATGATAAGAGCAGAAGAAAGCAGAAAATTTTCCCCCTCTAAAAAGCTCTTTTCAAAGGTAACCATTTATCAACTTAGATTCTGAAATACCTCCAGCAATTTTAACCCCACTGGGTTTTCATCCTTAACCCATTCTTATCCTAGCCACAAGTTCAGACCTCCAGAGAAAGCAGAAACTTCTAACCCAGCTCTGGTCCAATTATTTTGTAAAGTTCCTACTATTCCAAGTGTCTAAGAACTATTACAATTCAAGAGATTCTAACCAACCCCTTCCAATATCTACATTAGAAAGGAGAAGGAGAGATTGGCCTCCTATTACATATCCAAATACATTTCCAAAAATGCACATTGTGTGATAAATTGAGGAGGGGAAAGGATGAGAAACACTCCACACTACTCACTGCTCTGCTTTAATTGAATCCTAATCACAGATTTTAAGAATGTACTAATACTAGGGGACTATTCCCTGATATTGGGAATTCTTGATAGGGGAGCTGCCGGAGGACTGATAAGCGAAATGACATCCTCCTGCCACATGGACTTGGCCATCTACTTCAACAGAAAGGGACCGCTAGTGCTAGTGCTAAGCTACTTTTGTCCCTGAAGCGAGTGTGGAAGCCTGGGAGAGTAATGTCCACACTGCTCTGGGTTGGATCAGTGAAGTTCAGGGAAGATGACTTCATAGCTGTGAGGGGCAAAAGACTGCATTCTCTAAAGCCATTTTTTAAAGTGTTCCTTTCAAAATCACTCTTGAAGATGGTCTGGGTACTTCAATTGGTCCAGAACAGAGCAGCCAGGCTTTTAACAGGGATCGTATGCACATATTATACCAGTCCTTTACTGCCTTCACTGGCCTCCAATTGAAGTCCAGGCCCAATTTAAGATGTTGATGATGCCTTATAAAGCCTTAAACGGTCTCGAACCTGAGTATCTGAAGGAGCTTCTCTTTCCATCTCCCCATCCCCTAAGATCTGGGTTGGAGGTCCTTCTTCCGGAACCCTCTTTGAAGGAGATTAGAAGAGTGGCTACCCAGAGAAGGGCCTTCTCTGTGGTGGCACCCTGGCTTTGAAGTATGCTCCCCAGAGGTGTGCCTGGTGCTGACGCTTTACTCATTTCAGCACCAGACCAAGACCTTTTTATTTTCCCGATAGTTCCCAATATGTGTGGTTTTATTATGGGGTTTTATCTAGTTATCCATCTGATGCTGCTCTGTATTGTTGTACCGCCGTCCTGAGACCTTGGTAAAGGATGGGGTAGAAATGCTTTTAATTAATAAATAAGTAGATTATACCTGATAAAAATGCACTAGGAGTCTCCTCCCTTTGACAAGAAAAGGAAAATCATGATCTTTTGTCCACAGGCTCAGTTTCATTTCTTCCTGGATTCAAAGCTGATGTCCCTATTTGTAAAGGAAGGTAGGAATTTTCCTATTTTATCCTCACAAAAATCCTGTGAGGTAGGATGATGATAAAGATTTCCTGCACAGCACCATCTACATACACATCACTTTACATAGAAGAGGTGTAACAGATCCAAGGAAGGTCAAAATAGAGCAAAATGGAAACGGGAGAAGAATGAGTGATCATTTCAACTACTAGTACTGTGGCTTAGTTGCATCAAGGGTTAGGGACCAAGGAGGTGATCTAAAGCATTCCCAGACAAATGAGTCTGGGGGAGAGAATTAAAGGAAAGACGGGAGGTGGCTGCTAGAGGTGTTTGGAAGGCAAATCCAGGCATAAGACCCAGCATGGGGAAATGGGCAGAGCTGACTGAGTTACCTTTGGACAGTAGAGGGTGGATGGATGGATAACAGAGGTGGATAACTTTGGCAGCAAGGGGAGGGAGGGCAGGCAATGGAAAAAGACAAGGCAACAGAAAGACTGCCAGAATGTCGTAGTCTGGATAAGATATTTTGGTTTCCTCAATTTTTTAAAAAACTAGTATACATTTGGAATTATAGCTAGTTTCTCTCAACTTCCATTTTATAACTAACAAGGAACCTGTGTGTCTTATCTAAGGATTAAAACTGGTCTCAGAAACAGCTGGGTTTGTTTACAAAAATGGGGATTTTTCATTGTCTCTTCTTCCCAGGAACCCTTGCTTCTAAGGGCAGCTGGAAATCTGTTAGAGCAAGAATGTGCAACCTCAGGCCCAGGACCAAATCTGTCCATCCTGGAGACTCCCCGGTGGCCACACTCTCTTTGGCCATGTTTCCTGTCTCCCGGCTGGAAGTCTCTCAGTGGTGCCCCTGCCCCTGATTTCCCATTTCTTTTCCTCCAGTAGCTTCATTACTGGTGATTAACACATCGGCCTAAATTTTGCTGGAATTTTGGCCTTGTCTCTTTTGCCTTTGATCGAGCACTGAAATGTAACCCCTGGGAGCTTCTCTGAAATTGAATATGACCCTTGGACTGACTGAGGTTCTCCCCTTCTCTTTGCCTCCATTCCACGCCTTGAACATTAGTCACTTCCTCTTCCTCATTTTATATTAACTTACCATCTTGCCTGATGAAACGATCTATGGAACTCAAAGGCTTGCACCGTTGGGTTGGCTTAACAATGGTATTCTGATGAAATGGATTTTGGAAATTTTCTCTCAGTTTTTTTTTCCTTTGGACAACATGGAAAAATACTTTTTATGTGAACCATTTACAAGGAACTTTTGTGAGCTTTATAAACAAAAGAAAACAAAAGCCCAGATCTCTTCTAGATATTGGGAAAACCAATTATTCAGCCAAATATTTGTGAAATCAATTCAGTAATTTGAAAAGAATTTTTTCTGTAAAATGGCTTTATCCCTTTATTTTATTTCTCTGAATGATTTTTCTGATTTACTTGGGAGTAAGTCCTAATGAGCACAGTGGGGCTTGTGTCTGACTAGTCAATCAAAAGATAGTACTGTTAACCTTAGCATGGAGCAGTTTTTAAATGTTTGCATCTGCTTTTGAATATTGCTGCTGCTTCATTGGCAAAACATTATTTTCTTCATTTTTTAAGAAAAGAAAAACATCTGAACGGTTTTTAGAAAATAGTTCAGGTTTAAAAATAGGGTTGGGTAGAATGGCACATTGTCGTTTTATATTTTAACCTGCCCACTTCAATCACTGCCCTAGTTTGGAGAACTGTTTAGCCCTACATCTCTCAAATAAAATGAACTCCTGGGGGACTGAGCTCCCATCTACTCTATAAAAGTGTGTGTTTTTCTTCAGACATTCAATTTCTGTCTCCTACATTGGCAGTCCTCCATGACTCACAAAGGAGGCGGCCTTTATTTGATGATGGAAGCTTTTTTGGATGGCTCCAAATTCAAAAACATCTTGGAAGGGGGTTTTCCAGGGGTGGGGGACACAAATAGTGGCTACTCCTGTTTGCTTCCTCCCAAATGGTCACCACCACCACCCAAAAATATCCTATTTCTTTGAGATGGAAAGGGCTTAAAAATGGTCCTTGCTGATTCAGCAGAGCTGTAACCTTCCCAAGGAAATTAATAGATGGCCATGGCCAAGAAAGGTAGCAGCAGATGGAGGCAATAGAAACAAGGGATGCGGCTGCGAAATTGGTTAAAATTAGGAATGCAGACTAAGGGATTAAGACTGAGGCCTTGTGGACAAAGTGAGTTTTGAGAAAAGGTTTGGCGGAAGGAAGAGAGCTCACCAACCTTGCTTCAGAGGGGCATTTCCAGACATAACAGACAAGAGAAAATGAATGGAATAGATTCCGAAAACTTTGGGCAGCTGATGCACAGACAGCAAGATATTAGCATTGAAATATTAATACCATTTGAAATTTGGCAAACTGCTGAATAGCACTCACGTCCTATTTTTATTCTTCATGTTTTATTAAGCAAAACTGTCCTTCTCTAAGATATTTCCAGCCAGTGGATGCTGAGGTCCTTTCTAGTATCTGTCTGTTTTGTTTTTGACCCTGTTGTCCCCATTAGAGTGGGCCACAATGTATTAGCCTCCCATAAATCCAGGTCAGGCTGGGACAGAGAGAGACTGGCTTGCTTCAAAGGCAGCCATGTAGCTCGCGTGTTCCAAAATGTCACAGCTGGCTAGTTGTAATAGCTTCATTCTCTCAAGAAGGATTCTTGCTCTTCTCTGCCAGCAGCATCCTTCTAGATGCAGACATGCTAGAGAAACAGGGTGATTATTTAAGAACCAAAGAAATAAATATACAAGGGGGGACCAAGAAAAACCAGAAACTATCTTCCGGAGGGTGGGTCCCTTGTAATGCAGACTTCCCCCACTAGGTGAGTGTTTTGGGAGCCCACCTGCATCCATGTGCCTGGCTGGGTTGTTGTGAGAGGCTGCATTCAGTGAGTCTTTTTGGAGACTCTTTCTACGCATTTGCCCGTTTCGTGATGGCTGATTTACACGAACAATGTGCAGCGGTGAAATTTTGTTCAGCTGAGTGTTCAGCAGGTTTTGACCAAAAATGTCATGACCCTTGTGCCCCACCCTCCTTATTCACCCGAACATACCCTGTGTGACTCCCCCCCCCCCCCGCCAGATGAAAAAAGTCCTCAAAGGGAAACATTTTACTGATGCGGAAGAGATGAAACCAAAAATGGCAGGACTAAAAAGCATCAAAATCGACGAGTTCAAAACCTGTTTTGAGCAGTGGAAAAAAATCTCAACAGGTGTCTTTCATCAAACACAGAGTACTTTGAAGGTGACTGAAGTTTGAACATGTAAAAATAAATGCATGATTTTTTATAAATAAATTCCTGGGGTTTTTGGGTCTCCCCTCATATAAATACAGGGTGGGAGACAAACAAAGAGCTGTGTGTGATCAATGGCCATCTCCAGGTTTTACTGTACCGCATAGATTGGTTCTGTGCTCCAGCAAAGATGGCTGCCGCCACCTGCCAGCCTGCCCTTGTGCAACTCAGTCCTTTCCTTCAAAGCCCTCTTCCCCCAGGCATGTGGACCTTCTTCTGAGGCTCCCCACTGAGATAAATTTACTGCTCCTTTCTGTGCTGGAGGTGACCTTTCTCAAATGTCTCAACCCAAGAAGGGTTTCTGGGGTACTGGTCAAAATCCAACTGGACTCTCTTTGGTAGTGTGGCATTTGATATTCTTTCCATACCTGTTACTTAGGGGTGCTGCTTTCAGGGAATATTTATGTTGCTTCAGCCTGTGGTGATGTGCCTTGCTCTAGGTCTTCTGTTTTGAGTTACTGCTAATGGTTTTGCAGTACAGTTTTACACTGGTGTAAGTTGCAGTTCTGCATTACAAAGCATTATGAATAGGTTGCATTCGCTGCTAATGCTGAGCTTTGTAATCCTCTAGAGCAGAAGTAGGCTATGTAAAGGCCGTGAGCACTAAGCCAGTTTTCTTGGCACCTGCTGAGGGGTCCTGTTCTCTCGGTCTTAAGTTAACACATTTTCTTACTGGCAGATGTGATGGCTTAAGAGAGAATTCAAAGAAAGAGAGAACCAAATGGGGAAAGTGGGTTGGCTGGGGTACAGAAGAAAGGAAAAAATGAGTTTGCCTTGTCTGGAATGGGTTTCTCCTGGCACTGAAAGCTGTGGGTTCAAATGAATTGTGGGGTCTCAGCACCAGCACATGAAACATCCTCCTTGTACTTCATTCCTTGTGGCAAGTTCTCTACTGGGACTAGCAATGCCTCCCATGGCAGCCATGTTGTGCTGGTGCCCAGGAAAGTTTCTGAAATTGCCCTCAGAATTTGCTTACCTATATTCTAAGACCACATCAAACAACACCACAGATAAGCTGGACCAGTAAGTCATTTCCCCATGTGTCACATGCAAAAATTGCACAGAAGAGGGCTACCCCTACTCTGTCCGTTTGTTGCTGCAGTGCCCAGACACCCATGTTAATGTTCCCACATTCAGGATGACATGTGAAAGGAGCACCTATGTGCATACAGTAGCACGTGTGTAGGTACTCCACGCACTCATGACTCCCCCGCCGGACGGCATTCTTGTCCTGTGATCTGGACCGCCTTAGAGCTGGGCATGCTGGGATGTTTCTTCCAGACATCTAGGTCAACATGGGAGAGGAGATACTCAACTACAAGAATGAATATGTTACAGCCCAATCCTATCTGTCTAATAACTGCATGTCTTATACGCATGATGCTTACATGTTAAGGTGTATAATTCCATTTTCCATGGGAACTGAAGC
Source organism: Varanus komodoensis (assembly GCF_004798865.1). Taxonomy (NCBI): domain Eukaryota; kingdom Metazoa; phylum Chordata; class Lepidosauria; order Squamata; family Varanidae; genus Varanus; species Varanus komodoensis. The sequence continues at coordinate 5,903,477 of NW_025335409.1, forward strand.
TGTCAGGGGTACAGAGTTGAAGATCTCTAAACTAGCATACAAAATCCCCTAGGATTTGTTAAGAAAAGCTGTGATGGTTAAGCAGGCAGAACATTGTAAACAAGTTGCAAGTTTGTAGTCGAGACTCATTTTAGATCCCCAAGATTTATCTCAGATTCACTTTTTGCCCATTTTACATCAATGCAATTAGTGTTGTTGTTTTTCCCCTGAAGTAATAAAGTAAAATGCAGACAAGAGAGCTGCAGCAAAGTAGTTGTTAACAAAAAGGTCTTTCACCATTTGGAGATCGGTGTTGTGTAGATTTGGTTGTTAGCAGCTGTCAAATAAGGATCTGGTTGAATAAATCCTTGCGAACAAAGCGTTGGTGTTAAACAGAAGGAAACAAAGAATTTGTGCTTCGATGCTAACTAAGATTAATATTATCACCCCCTTCTGTGAATGATTGCAACAGTATTTTTATCCCATTTAAGGCTGCTGTCATTTAGGATTAGTTGTCTTTAGCCTCTGTTTCTGTGTATGAAGATTTATAGTGAACATGATCATTTGAGTATCATTGTCACACACAGTACACGTTCTGATAAAAAGAAGCAAAACTAGTCTCATTATATGGAGCAGGAAGCAGCAGCAGGAAGATTTTTTAAAAGAAAAAGAAAAACAAAACTGCAAAATGTGACTTCCCTTTTTAAAACCTAATTGCTTTTTTCACTGCTTGTTCTGTACGGTGCGCACAAAAGATGCAGGTTGACAAAGTCAGGACAAGCTGTGAATAGCAGACAGGATCCTTCCCTTAAAACACACTACAAATGTGCCTGGGTCTGCAAAACTGTTTTGTTGTGCGTGGTGTGAGATTTTGTTGTCTTTTGTTTTGTTTTTAAGAGATCAGGAAAGGTTGTAGAAAGCTCGTACTCAGGAACGTTAATAATGAAATAAATGTCATGCTGTACAGCAAAAATGGTGCCAAGAATGAGACTGAAAAAAGCTGAGAATGAAAATTTTAGCACTTCATTAGCTCTTTTTAGTCTAGCAGATCTACTAAACCTATCAGGGTTGCTCAATGCTTTAGACATATAAAGTGTTCAAGGATTTAAGAAAAAAAGCAACAGCGACAATCACATTCAAGTTCTATTCCACCCTAAGTGACTGTTTTGCTCCAATAGCTCTCCCTTGTGAAACCTGAAAGTTTAATGTAACCTTCTGAAAGAGATGGTCATTTTAAAAGGATATTAAACTGACCCCAAAAGGAATGTACTTTGACCCAGTGAAAACCAAATGGGATGAAATATAGCAAAAAAAAAAGGGGGGGGGATTCTGTCAGCCTATTCTTTGAAGCTTTGCTTTCCCTAGATAAATCTGGCCCAACAGGTTGTGTGTAAGTAGAATGATTCAGCCTTGCTCATACCAATGTACAGGCAGTCCCAGAAGTCCCATTCCTGGGAAAACAGAAATTTGTCTTTAAGTTGAATTTGTATGTAAGTCAGATCGTGTATAGTTGGCCTTCCATATTCACAGGGGTTAGGGGCACAGGGCCCCCATGAAAGTGAAAAAAATGCAAATATCTCTAGGTTCCCTGTCCCCCACCAACTCACCTGCACCTCCTCTTTGCAGCAAGGAAATGCCAGAGAGAATTCCCTCTCTAGATGGGAGGGCAAAAAGGCCTGCTTCAGAGGCCTCCTCCTCTCCGCCGTTGCCTCCCCTCTCTCTGTGGTGAAGCTTTGTCGGCCCTCCCTCTCTTCCCTTTTGCTTTTTCTCTATGGTGATGACAATTTTCCACAGTAATTCTTTTTAATTCATAGGCTTTATGGCAGTTTGTTCATTAATATGGGTTTTTGTAACTCAGACATTTGTAACTCAGGGACCGCCTGTAGTCACAGCATCACCCTCTCTTTGGCGTGTGTGGGATGACCATCTTGTGACCATTGGAACCCAAGTATGGACATAGCGAGCATTGGCCCATGGCCATCCAGGAACAGCCCAGCACCATGCGCAAGCCATGCGTGCTTCCACAGGCCACCTAACATGGCATAAAGTCAATTGAATTCGGTCCATAGGATCAGGTTGCCAATGCTCTAAAAGAATCTTGTGCATGATGGTGGCGGTATAGGACAAATTGACCACAGCCGGGATGCCCCTTCATGTTTCAGATGTGGGAAAGGGGTCCTATTGAGGGTAGACATCCAAGTCAAGGACATTTACACAGGCACTTGCAGAAATGCAGAGGTGGGGTCAGCAATATGGCCTCACTGCATGAAGGGGGCTGTCCTCTTGGGCAACCCATCCGGAGCCCATCAGATAGGAATCATTGCTGATGTGCTTCCAACGAAAACTGTGGACCATAGTATAAACCGCACATTTATACATATTTTTAACAAGGTGCTGGGATATATTGGGTGGAGTATTCATGTACCTGCCCAAGGTCATCTTCTGAGGTCCTCCTCAGGAATCCCCCTCCAAATGAAGTGAAAAAGGTGGCTACCAAGAGAAGAGCCTTTTTGGTTGTGGCACCCCACTGTGGAACCAGCTATCCAAAGAGGTGTGCCTGGCACCTGTTTCTTATTCTTTTTGGCGTTAGGTAAAAACCTTTTTATTTGCACAGTAGTTTAATAGTTAACTTTTATTCTCAATTTTTATACTGTGTTCTATCTGGAATTGTTGCTCTACCTCTAGACTGATTTGATTGCAGTTGCCATGGGTCTACTGTTGCCATTTTATCTAGAGTTATTGTTTTATTGACTATTATATATTGTTTTATTTTTGTTATATGTTCTTTTTAACTTTGTGAACCGCCCAGAGAGCCTTTTGGCTATTGGGAAGTATAGAAATGAAATGAAATGAAATGAAATGAAATGAAATGAAATGAAATAATGGAAGATTGAATGAATGACTGAATGAATCAATGAATAAAGTGAAATAAAATTACTCATCTGTCTTTTCAAGGTATTGTTCAATTCTGTGCATTTTCAGTCTTCAAAAGTCACCCACAGATGCTTACCTTATTAAAAACAAAACAAGATATTGTGTAACAGTACAGTTACAAGTTATCCATAAAACAACATCATTGGAAGGAACCAGTTTCTCTCCACCTGCCTAAGCCAAGCAGTGGCTGAATCTCCCTAAGATTTCCACACACTGATACAGCCAGGATGGAATTGATGCAGCAAAGGGCCACAAGGATGGTGGCCAGATTGCAGGGAAAGCCTTATGTGGCAAGACTGAGGGAACTGGGTCTTTTCAGCCTGGAGAAGAGGAGACTCTGAGGAGATCTTTTGGTAACATATAGGTATGAGAGAGGGAGTCATGCAGAGGTGGATAGAGACCTGTTTTGCCCTGCGGAGGAAGGCAGGATATGTTCCAATGGAGCAAAGCTCAGGGAACCAAGGTTCAGTTTGGATGCCAGGAAGTACTTCCTGACATTTAAGACCCCAAGGTTATGGAATGGGCTTCCACGGGAGGTGGTTGAAGTCCCATAGATGAGAGTGTTCAAGGATAGGCTGGGCGTGCTCGTGCAGGAAAGACAGGCGCAATCTCAGCCATCTTCACCCTGCCCCCATCCACAGCACGATCACGGCCATCTCCCCACTGGGCTGGGAGGGGAGATGGCTGCGATCACGGTCGCCATCCAATGCGGAGTTTATGACCTGGGTCAAAATTTTTATGAAATTTTTGTTTGCTACTCAATTTGGTCGTGAACTGAGGCATTCGTGAGCCAAGGTACCACTGTACAGGATTAAAGAGAAAACTTGTGTGTATGTAGCTGTAGGAGAACTGCTCCTAGATAAGAGAACAAGAAGACAACAGGCCAAGGATGAGAGTTTGAAAGAGTGGTCCTTAGATAAGGTATGGATGGTGAGAGGAAAATTTCCAGCCTCAGGAAGGGAGGAGGCCTTGTCTAATCCTCTGAAAGTTCTCAGAGGATTAGACAAATTATAAAAGCATTGTTCAAATTGTGTATTGTGCTGTTCCAAGACGTTCTGCCTTACACATGTAATAATTTGTCAGTTGCCTTTCTGTGAAGTATCTACAAAGATTTTACTGGCAATTCAGGCAACTTATTTACACTGAAATTTACCTTGCAATGGGGAAGACAAACAACAACAGCAACAGCCCTGCACTCTCTTTCCCAATTGCTATGCAAATACAATGACTTCCAAGCTCAGCCCATTAACTAGCGGATTCTCCTGCCACTGCAAGACATCTCAAGTGGGTGGGGGAATCAGCAACTGCAACACTGTGGCTGTAAGGCAGCCCTGCTTTGGGGGGCCTCAGGTGGAACCAGGGCAAGAACCAAGGAAAGAGATCTCAGTTGAGTGGCTCTGCCTCCAATGAGCCCAGCTGAGCACCACGTGACTCAGCAGGCCTTGCCCTGCAAAGGGCAACTGCGTTCCCATTCCCCCTTTGCTGCACCTGCCCAAGTTACCACAGCTGGTAAGTGGGGAAGGCCACTTACTACCTTCATTTTTATCATGGTGCAACTACAGCAGGAGTGGGCATGACACGAGGTGGGCAACATGGGTGGCATGCTGTGCCCTGGACTTCTTTATGGCCCCTGCCACAGCATTTTGCCAACTCAGGGTACAAAAAACCTGTGCTTCTTCTCAAAACCAAGACATGCCTTATTCTGAAGCAGAGTTGTGCCTCCAAAATCATCCCAGAAGTGCAACGCTGCTTCCAGATGAGGTGTGCAACCCTGAGATGAGACTCAGTACCCATTCAGATTGAGTGTCAGGATGGGTCCAAACTGTAGGCATTTCACTATGTAAATTCTGGGATTTGCCATAAGGCAAGGTGGGCTTTTCCCTCTTACTCACTTCTAGGCAAATTCAGAAGGACCAGGTATGAGACAGGGAGAACCACATAGTGCCATTGTTAGGGCCGGTCTGAGGAGATGTGGGTTCCATTCTCTTCAGCCATAAGGCTCACTTCAGACCCGTTACTGACCTGTTGTAAGGATAAAATGAAAAGGAGGAAGACGATGCAAGCTATTTTAAGGTTCCTGGCAAGAGGAAAAAAGGCAGGAGACCAATTTATCATCATCATGACCCTCGGAAGGTGGAAACAAGTCTTATCCCCTTTTACATTCTCACCGCATGACTGGCATTCTGCATTACATGTGGCTGTCTTGTTTTAATGATGCCAGCTTCTCTACCTTCCATGATGGTGGTATCACTCAAACTTAGGAACTTGCTCTAATTCAAAAGATTAAGTAAGCTCTAAATGAATTGATCAAATTGATTGCAGATGAGCCGCTTCTCCACACTTAAAATGAATATTTTAGCTAAAGACCTTTCTTTATTTAACACATTGCCAATTAAAATTCCAATTACAACACTCAACATGCTGCAGTCATTAATTATGGAATTTATCTGGGAGAAAAAAAAATAAAAGACCTCTTGTAAAATGTGCCACCTTATGAAGGGGAAAAAATATTTTGACAGCGGCATGACAACACCTACTTTTACACTGTATTACTCTGCAGCCCCACTGAAAACTCTTACATCTTGACCTGATGATAACTTTAGTCAAGTGTGGTATACATTAGTAAGACTGCCAACCACCTTGAAGGAAAAATTGACCTGTCTGGTTTTTTGTTTTTTTTTAAACTTCTCACTGGCACTGTTACTATGTGAAGGAAAGGATTTCAGGGTTTTCCTCCCCCCATACACATTTTACACCTCCCTAAAATTAATGCTGTTATACACATTGAGTATTCTTATTCTGTATGTATATGGGGTAGGGGTAGGGGTACAGGTTACTGTTTTTGAACCCTTAGAGGCCACAGCATGACCTGTACCAGCCCTGTGTGACCTCCCTCCTTTGGAAGTAAAACATTTATCAAAAAACCAGCATTACTACTTGCACTTTGATACACAGATGCTACCTCAAGGCTTCCAAATTTCTCCAGTTCTCCAGGTTTGCCTGCATATGGTCTGACCAGAGACTATGAAGAAGCAGCAGTGGCGGCGGAAAACCCTGGAAAACAGCGGCAGCTTTTGTCACCACACTGCCCTATTTCAGTGAATGAGGACCAAATCTCCCGCTGACGCCTCCCAAGAGATTCAAGTGGATGTTACGATATGGGGAGCAAGGAGGAATATGCCTGAGGTCTGGGCTCATCTCCCCACACCAGACCAGAGTCAACCTCATTGACGAACTGAAAGTTAACAAATTATTGGCCCAGACAATAGAGGCTTAAAGGACTCAAACATGAAATCGCTAACAATATTACAAAAACGTGTCTCTAAGATCAGCCTCTGTAGCAGCACAAGTTTTAAAAAAGGGAAACCCTTTTACAAACTGGTTAGCTGGTTCCAACTCATTTGGTTGAAAGGGTTATTAAAGATAGAATCAGTAAACATATAGAGTGACAAATCTTGCTGAAAAAAGAATCAACATGGTTTCCACAAAGGTAAGGCCAGTCTCACTAAGCCTTTAGTGACCTTTGAGAGTGTCAATAAGGACATGGATGGGGTATTCTGGTAATTTTTGTTCACTTGGACTTCTAAAAGGCCTTTGACAAAGCCCCTCACCAAAGATTCCTAAACTAACTTAGCAGTCATGGAATAAAAAGGTAGTTCCTCTTGTAGATTAATGACAGGTTAAAAAATAGAAAGCAGAGAGTGAGAATAAATGGTAACTTCTCCCAGTGGAGGGATGAAAACAGTGAGGTCCCACAAGGTTCCATATCAGAACCAATGCTTTTCAACTGGTTCATAAATGGTCTGTAATTCAGAGTAAACAGAGAAGTGGCCAAGTTTGCTGATAGCACCAGACTATTTGGCAAGGTTAAAACCAAAAAGGACTGTGAGAAGCTTTCTCCAAGCTGGGAGAATGAACATCAAAATGGCAATTGCGGTTCAGTGTGAGTGAGTGTAATGTGAAGCAGACTGGGACAAAAAAAAATCCCAACTCCGAGCATGGCCTGATGCTACCTGAGCTTGCAGTGACTGACCAAGAAAGCAATCTTGGAGTTGAGATTGGCAGCTCAATGAAGATGTCACCCCAGTGCGGCTGCTGTGAAAAAAGCAAATTCCATTTTAGGCATAAGTAAGAAATGTACTGAGAAGAAAATTGTCAATATTATACTCCCCTTATAGATGGCTATGATAATAAACTTAGAATACTGTGTGCAGTTCTGATTGTCACACCTGAAAAGAACATTGTAGAGCTGGAAAAGGAGCAGAAGAGGACAACTAAAATGACCAAAGGGTTTAGCAACTCCTCTATGAGGAAAGGTTATACGAGCTAAAAAAACAGAGAGGTGGGAAGTAAAAGCAGACATGATAAAGGTGTTCAAAATAATGCATGGTGTGAAACAGGAGGAGATGGAGATGTTTTGGTCCCTCTCTCATAATAGTAGAACCAAGGGTCATCCCATGAAACCGTTTGGTGGAAGATTCAGGACAGATACAAGGAAGTACCTTCACACACAGCACACAGTTAAGCTATGGAATTTATTTCCTTCCCTGTTTTCTGTTGGTCCTCTGTTGACCATGAAAGGGTGGGGTGGGGTGGGGGAGGAATCCAGTTTAACAGGCTCAGGAGTCTTCTTTCCCTCTCTGCCTGCTTCACTTCCTTCAAGCACTGGGAAGCCAAAGTCCTCCTGGATGCCTACCATGGAAACGCTTCACGCTCCAGAGGGAATGTCCGGGGCACACACTCTGTTCACACAGGTAGGCCTCTTTTGCCTCCCCATCATCCAGGGTCATCTGATGCCAGGAGGAAGGATGAATCCAACTCTCTCCCACAACACTGCTCATTGCAGGGTAGAGCTGCTTGTGGTAGACAAGCACTGAGATGTCTGGAACACAGTTTGAAAACCACTGATTTAAGGCATATTTTCTGCAGTACAAATTACACAGTAATAGCCTAATTTTTCCCTTCTTTTTCATCTTCAGAAACAATTGTCATAAATTTAAAGGCTGTAGATGAGAAGAGGGCTGCACTGGCAACGGTAGAAAATCACAGGAGGTGAAGCCAATAGGTGGAGATACTATTTTAATGAACACACTGGGATTCATCTTGGCACAGTTCATTAAAATTATAGCTGCATCTATTAGTTTCAACTCTTACATTTACCCATGCATTTAGGGAGGCATTTAAACAGGCCTTTCATTAGATAGCTACACACAGTCTATTTTAAACTGTGGATTTATTTTGATGATTGCTGCATTCCTTTCCCCCACAACACACACACACAATACCAAGATTTCAACGTGCAGTGTACCTAGAATTTATTGCAGGCAACCTGCCACAAAATGCCTGAAGTTAAGCATACTTTTTCAGTCATGAGTCCCCACAATTAGAATACTATTTGCTTGCAAGTGTGCTTATTCCAGGAGTCCAAAAGCTGTGTTGTCCCATTCACCTTTGTCTGAAATAATTCCACTGGAAAATAATAGCTGAAGTACTATGTGTTTTCCATTCTCAGTCTTTCTCTACAGAATGATGGTACGGAAGGAAGGGTCAGGGAGTGTCAGAAAGTTGAAAGTAGGAAGCCTGCTGTGACTTAGAGCAGAGCTGCCTTGTATGAAGGAAGTGTGGCAACGCAGCATTTAGTGTCAGACTTTCCAAGATGGGTTATGGGCCCAGGGAATAGTTATTCCTTTTTTAATAACTAAAGATTGAACGTAATGTCTGAATCCATATACACAGCAAAACAAGGCTTGAGTATTGTTATTTTTTTAATTGGAACCCTGGCCAGGAGCAAATGAAATGCAGAGAAATCTCACAGCTGATGTTTCAGAGTGAGAAAGGCAGCCGGCATGCCTGGAGCACAGGATAAAGAGAAACCTGGGTTAGGAGAAGAAGCAATTATGAGATGGGTCTCCAAAGATGTAAAGGCAAGCAATGTATTAATATGGTGGCTACCAAATAATCAAACTGTGTATATAAAGGGAGAAGGAGTGTCTCCAGCTATGCTTAAGGCACTGCAGACATTATATGAGGATGATAAGATGCAAAGCAAGTTTTATTGTAAATGTTCTTGACAAACTTAGAGGAAGGAGAGGAGGCTGATAAGCATATGTGCAAATCTACTAAATGTGGTAGATAAGTTGGCCATGTCAAGGCAACTGTTAAAGGATGGGCTGAAAATGAGGCTATTTCTAAACTCCCTTCCAGTCCACATTTATTTCGACACATAATGCAAAAAGAATGTGATTTACTAAGCTCCATAAGAGCAGAAGGCTTAAGACAAAAGTCTTATGAGGAAACTGAAACACAGAGTGGCACAAACAAATGCCCAAAGCAACCCAAAAGCAGGCATTTTGAACGCCAAACAAAGGCAAAGCAAGCAGACAAAAAGAAGAAAGAAATGTATTAATACATGCACCTGTTTTAGATGCAAGAAAAAAGACCACCTACAGAGAGCGTGCCAGAGCAATTTTAACTCCGAGGAGATACGGAGACAAAAGATTTAATAATTGGCATAAAATAAACACAAGAGAAATTTTAATGTCTCCCAAACCAGAAATGCCAGAGTAAGATTGCAAATTCAGAAGAGAATCTTCACACATCTCCTCTGATGCCAATTTATTCCAAGAACAATAACCAGATGCCAATGGGAGTGTGCATTTAGCTCAGGGGTCTCAAACTCAACTTACCTGGTTGCCGATGGAAGTAGAGTCTGGGTGAGGCTGGGCCACATCAAGTATTCCACCACCGTGGTGGTGGTGGGCCGCTCATCCTGCGGCCGGCCCGGGCACCGCCGGCACTTTGAAGGCCGCAGGGCCCCTCCCCCATGCCCCACCCGTCCCGGCAATTGGCCCGTGGGCCATGAGTTTGAGACCCCTGATTTAGCTGATGGAATTCATGGTGCCAGAAGGGGTGGAGGAAATATAGCCCTAAGAAGCAAGCCTAAGAATGCACACAATGGCATCACAGCAGAGGACTTGTAGCTCATTCCGGAACTAAAGACAAATCTGCTGAGTGTATCCACACTGATGAGAAAGGGTTTGATGTATACTTTAACAAGAAAGGCTGTACAGTTTCTTTTGAAGGTCAACTATATGCCACAGGCTTTGAGAAGGAAAGTCTTTGAACTTGACTGCCAGGAGGAAAAGGTTAATGCTGCCAAACAATGTACAATAGAGGATTGCTCTGCATTGTGACACAGGTGGTTCACACATCACATGAGTGCCGTTCTGGAGCTGGAAGAGGAGGACTGAGCAAGAAACATGGATATAAAGGAGTGCATTGTAATTAAGATCTTAAATGTGTGATGTGCATAAAAGTGAAGACAACTGGACTGTCAATCCCAAAATCTGACATGCTTGAGAAAGCCTCTTAAGCTTCTCTGATCTGTGTGATCCTGTTCAGCCAGCCTCAGCTGGAGAGAACAGATACTTACTTTCTTTTACAGATGACTTTTTTCCCGATGCCGTATAATAACTCCTGGCTAACAGAGAAGTCACAAACTGCAGTGTCCAACAAGTTCAACAGGAAACGTCAAGGTATCCAAAGCAACGACGGTGATGAATGAATAACACATTACACGCAGGTATATCTGAGAGAGCAGGGAATAAAGCATAGACTCACAGTTATATTCACCTCAGAACAAAATGAGGTTACAAAGAGAAACAACAACCCACTAATTGACATGGTGAGGTACAGGGTGGCACAGGCAAATGGGAAATTTCCAATTGACGTTCAATGCACGAATAACACATTGCAAAATGCACTTTAGGATGAAATGGATTGTACAGGATATGCGATTAATGCTGGTAATAGTCATTCGATATTCGTTTTATGTATTGAAGATAACATCATGAAGGTGTTGTCCATTTCTCCGTAGACACTCTGAAATGTTGTGGAAATTCTGTATTGTTCGATATAGCATGTCAAGAGGCATGCCAGCGATTTCCCCTTCAGTCCTTTTTAGTTCAGCAAAGGTTGCAGGACGTGTGTGGTACACTTGGCTTTTAAGATGTCCCCGCAGAAAAAGATCACAGACAGTGAGATCTGGGGATCTCGGAGGCCATGGAATGTCACTGTTGCATGGAATGACGTGCCTTCCAAATGTTTGTCCAGTAGTTGCCATCGAGTATGTGAAGTGGCTCCATTGAAGCTGTTGAAGCTGCAGGTTTGAGTTCCTGCACAACCTGCAATTTGTAGAGATGTAACTTCAACTCGCACAGTATTCTTTGCACGCTTTGTCACCCCAAATGTAGCAATGATGCGTGTTGTCGAATGGAGCAGTGAGGACTCCTCATGACTGCAGCTTGAACAGCCTCAATATTCTCTGGTGTGAAGGCCATTCGAACACCACCTGGAGACTTCTTTTTTAAGGCTGAACCCATTTCTTTGAAATTACGCTCCCATGTTGAAATCGCATGAATAGATCGAAATTCCCTTTGCGCATCAGTCACACTATCACAATTCTTATAAAAGGCTTTTACAGCAAACACTTGTTGAGCACCACTCCACTGCTCCATTGTAACTAATGGCAAGGGGTTCTAAACAAGGTCGCACTGGTTCCAAACAATTGCCGATGCCCCAGGGTTGCCAACTCCTAGTTCCAAAATTTCCCATTTCCCTGCACCACCCTGTATATATTGGGTGTGGAACTTCCCTGCAGTTGATGCTGTAATGACAACTTACAGCAGGCCACTGACAAAACTTGACTATGAGTGAGTAGAAGGTGAGCACGGCACACCAGGGAGTGTTTGGAATCTGAGTCTATGCTCACATTACAATGGATGGAAGAACCAAACCAGACTAGGCATCATGGCTGGCTATGTTCCAGGAAGCAAGAGATGCAGACAAGACAGACAAGGCAACCACATGCCAAGTAAGCTGGAGAAGGAGCTCCAAAGAGCATGGAACCCAAAACTGGTCAAGAGTCTGACCAGCCAAGCCTTTCCACAAGGTAAAGCAGGCACCTGCCTCTACATGCATCATAGAAAAGGCAGATGGACCTTTATATTGACTTGTATCCATGACTCAATTATATGCCATAATGATAAAAGGACAGTAAGGAAATTGTACTCCATGTAAACAAAGAGGTAAAAATCAAACACCAAGGAAAAGCCAGATACTGTTTATCACACAGACTGATAGGGAAGGAGACGGCAGTTATCCTCATAATCAAACACTAAAGATCTTAGACTTGCCAAGGAGCCTAAAAGATGCTAATCCAGGGCCCACATCAATGGAAATTGAATTTAATAACCCACTAGAAGAAAGTAACAGCTATGGAGAAGCTGTAGAAAAGTTTCTATATAAAGTCACCATTACTAGACCTGACATAGCCACTGCAGTAGACAGACAAGGCAGGAAAACTAGTTCACCTAGGAAAAGGGTAGCAAGATATTTGAAAGGGATGCACAGAATCAGATTAGTTTGAAGACATTTCAGACTAGAAATCCACTAGTGGACATTCAGTTTTTCTACGGGACTAAATCCACGGTCTGCTTCCATAGGCCACAATCATTCACTCTTCTGCTGAAGCCGAATCTTTATCAGTTGTAGAAGCCTGCAGAGAGATCTTATGGATTAAGCTATTACTCAAAGACTTGGAAGTGAGTGAGCCCACAATTAAACACATTTATGGGGACAACCAAAGTTGCATTAGAGTTTATCAGAGAAAAACACTGCATGCACCAAACATGTTGACTTTAAAACATCATATAATGAAATACGTACAACATGGGCTTGTTGAGTTCCATGGAACTCTTCCATGGAAAACATGACTATGGATACACTCCTCAAGCCATTAAGCAAGGATAATTACCAGAGTCTGCAAGAAAAACCAGGTCTTGTGGACTCTGAAGCATGCAAATGAAGAAGGGGCATGTTGGATACTAGGAACAACTCCACATGCCAAGGAGGTGCAACAGAGACACGGGGGTGCAATAGAGAACAAGTTTCAACAGCTGCATGTCTGATTCTCCCTTGTTGTCCTGTAACTTATTTATTTATTTCTGATTTATATCCTGCCTTTTTCCTACAAAGGGCTCAAGGCAGCTTACATCCTCCTCCTCCACCACCTTATCCCCACAACAACAACCCTGTGAGGTAGGTAGGTTGGGCTGGGAGTCTGTGACTGGCCCAAAGTCACCCAGTTGGCTCCATGGCCGAGCGGGGACTAGGACCCAGATCGCCTGAGTCCCAGTCCCGTGCTCTTAACCACTACACCACACTGGCTCTTACTCCTTCCACATCCAATTTGCCTGTGCAATAGGCAACACATGTGCTCTTCTAGATGGAAGCAGGAAACCTTTGCTGGTTTACACTCACACACCCACCTCTAGGGTGTGCCTAGCCGAACAGTGCTTGTTAGCGATGTGTATAAAATCACACGTCAAGCAATTTGATTCACACTTCTTCAAAAGTGGCTGTTGCCTGTGTTTATTCCCTTTAATATTAAATGCTGTGTTGCCACATTTCTCTCTCTCAAGCAACTTTTTCGTAAGTCACCCCAGACTTTCCAAAAGAAAGTACAGGAGATTGTTAAAACAGGAGAGCCAGGTAAGAAGAGCAATAATGACTGCAATTGCTTTTTAATCAGTATCTCATAGGAGTGTTGATTTGTAATTCTGCCTTCTCTTTTGATCTGTTTCATGGATTCTTTTTGAACTTCAGTCGCTGCAAGTCTGAAGCCTCATTTCATGATCTCCACATCTTTTCACTATCATCCTCTGAGGTAAGTGAAGCAGAAAGTCCTCTTTAAAGTTCCATTTAGGACCAGTTCATGATCCCCTTGATCCTTTGTGATGTTGGCCACGCTTTCTGGCACCCATTTCCAAGTATCACCACTTCTTTTTTCTCTGGTAATTTATTCATTTATTTCATTTCTGCACCACCCAATAGCCAAAGCTCTCTGGCAGTTCACAACAATGTTAAAACCTAAAATGTATTATAAAAAGGTAAGAGTTTATAACTACCTTATAAAATAGAAGTAAAAGCCAAAGTGAAACCTAGCTGCAATACAAAGATTTAAAATACAGTAAAGGATTTGAAGAAAGAGACTGAAATGCTAAATTTCCTGGGGAAATACGGTCTTCACCTGTCCCCAGAAGGAATGGAACTGTTGTGAGTGAGAAGGATTGTTCTCATGGACTGCTGGCTGCATCCCAGACAGTTTGGCATCAGAATGTGAAGCAAATTATAGTGAGATCGCAGAGGATGGGCTAGGGCTGAGATGAGGGAGGCAGAAGTGATTATCTCAAGGCCAGGTGCTTCACCAAGCCAGGCAGTTTCTGGGAAGGACTGAGATGTATGGCCAGTGGGAGGGGTCTCTGAGGATGCAGGCCGGACCCCCCCCCTTCTCTTGACGCCATGGCAAGGCATCAACAGTGGTGGGAGGCCCAACTGAATTAGTGCACAGAGAGGAGGTGTACTTGCCTTCAGAAAGTCCCTCTCAAGGGAACAGGGCCCAGGCATGTTCATAAGTAGAGTTCCTGGAAATAAACACCAGATAGCATTCAACAAACTGCTCTGGGCATGCTCAGTCACCCATTCTGGGTGATTTGTACTTGGAAGCAGTAATGAAAATCTGCAAGGAAAATGGTAATTGTTTGAAGGAGGAATCTCAGATCCTCCTTCAGGAACTGGAACAACACAGGAACAACACAGACACCAGATAAGCCTCTCTGGGAGTTGAGTCTACAACCACGATGCCAAAACAGAAAAGACCCTCTTCTCAGTAGCCACGTGACTTCCCATGGCAGGGCTCCCACACCAGAGGGCCACCATGATATAAAGAAAAGCCATGATTCCATCAGGAGCTACTAAGTCCGCTACTAGCATCCCAAAAGATCATAGATGGGTCATCTGTGGCAGGGAGAATGAGCAGGTCACACTAGAGACTGAGGGGGAGCAAACATTTTGAGGAATTGTTAAGAAGACAACAGACTACCTAGACTATGGACTTGTCTACATAAGGGATTTGTTGTGCACTCATGATTCCTCACTAAAGCGTTTTACTTGATAGCCTCCTTCTCCTCAGCTTTACATAATATTGCCATTCCCCTGGGCTTCACCCATGCTTTCCAAATGCTTCTGCAGTTTTCTTTTTAATTTAGGCTGAATAAATTCTGGAAATAGCAGAATGAACTGGAATGAAAAATTCACGTGTTTGCACCATTCTGCAACACAGCAATGCCACCTTCTGGATGTGTAATGGAGCCTAGAGAAGGACAGAGAAAGGGGAAAAATGGGGGAAACCCAGATAAAAAAGCAAGTCACAGAAATCTCAGAAAGAAACGAGAAGCAGAAGGCTTGGTAAAGTTCTGGGTTAAAAACCTCACACTCAGAAGCCTCACTTCAGCATCCTACTGGGAATGCATACCCCACTAGTTGAGAACCACTGTGTAGCACGCATAGACACACAGACTTCTACTTCAGGTACTAAGGCTTAGCATATATCACCTATACCATTATACAGGGTGACTGACAGGAGTCAGACATTTTTAGAACAGGTCGTACACAGTAAGTGGTGATGGGAGGGGGATGAGCTAGGCATCTTTTCCTCCCCTCTGGAATGCCAATTCAGTCACAATGAAGCAGTGGACGTTACAACATCGATTGTTTGCTTACGACAGCTTTGTTCGAAGTGGTGAGTCTATCACAGCAACGCAGCAGCCATTTTGCCGAGAATTCAATGTTGGTCGACACGGGGCTGTTCCCAGTCGCAACACAAACCTCAGGTGGGTTGAACATTTCAGAACAACTGGAAACACTATGAATAAGAAACCACCAGGCCCCGCACGCACTGCAAGGATGCCAGAAAAAAGTGTAAGGGTGAGAGAGGCACTGGATAAGAGCCCAAGGTCTCCTGACATGTCATCATGTGATTTCTTCCTATGGGGGTACATGAAGAGCTGTGTGTACACTCACAAACCCTGTAATTTGAACAAATTGAAGGATACCATCCGACAAGAAGTGCTCACAATTGATCAACAGCTGCGGGCCCGAGTGATGGACAATTTCAAGCGAAGGACTGAAAGCTGCATTCAAGAGAATGGTCACCATCTAAATGACATTATTTTCCATAACTGAGTAAGTCACTCAAATGGCATGTCTTGACCTCTGTTTTTGTAAAAAATAAATCCATTTCAAGTTGAAAAGTACTGTTTTTTTCAAAACCATCTGACTCCCGTTGGTCACCCTGTATGTCCCAAACTGGGGGCAAGAGTTCAATATAAGCAGAAAGCAGCCTGATCTTTCATGTATATTATTTAACACACAGGCTTATAAATCTCCACTCTAAAGCCATCATTTTATTATATGCATTGATATTAGTTGCTGCCTGGTCAGAGACCATCCTGAAGAGGAACACAACACATGGGTCCAGGGTTGTAATTGCTTTGTGAAATGAACCTTTAACTGTCAGTGGGACTGGTAATCAATAATTAAATAAGGAGTGAAAATGAGTAACCCAATTAGCCAAATCGGTTTCATGGCTGGCTGAAAATATCGATGACTCAATTTTCAGGTGAAAAGTGAAAGCATGGTGGAAACAGAATGACTGGATACACTTTTCAAAGCACTTGGCTGTCAGGAATGGCCAGAAGCACCTACAACAAGAACAGGTGGATTCATCGGAAATAGCCCCCTCTCTCCTGGGTTCATACTTGCAGTGACACAGATTTAGAACACAAGAATGAAAAATCCAGCCTTCAACTTCCCTCTTTTGAAAAGAGCAGTCAAGGTGTTTTTCCAGGAAGACCAATCTACATTATTATGCATATGCATCCTAAAGAGACATATTGCAAAGAATGTCACAGCTGAACGATTCTCATTTTTATCCATTACTTCTGCTTGCACCTCCAAAAGTCGTCTTGTAGATACCCTACGCAGCACACATTATGGAAACAAATATGCCTGCTGGCCAGGCTTAGTTGAATGCAAGTCTTATTATTTGGATTTAATGCTTCCCAACAATAATTTAACTGGAGGAGCTGGCAATTATAACTGGGATCTTAGTTATGGAAAGTAACTCTAAGGAAAGTGGAATTGGAATAGATTCCCTCGCAAAGGCAGCATGGGGAGAGAGTGTAATTAAAACGACCAAGAGTTGCTGTCCTATCTAGGCTTAGACAGAAGAAGAAGCTGCAGGTGCAGGGCAGGGGGATCCTTCTACAATCCTTAGTTTTCCCCAGCCAGTCATGTTGGCTGGAGAATGCTGGGACTGTAGGACCTATTCTGTCTAAACAAACATAGGATTACACCCTAAACCAGAATGCCACACCAATTTGCACGTTGCATTTCTCTGACACAAACACATTTTATGTTAATGTCATCATTGCATTTATATCCCACCGGTTTTTCCTCTTGCCAGGCAACTTCCATGATATTCCTCCTCTCCACTTTATCCTCACAGCAAACCTATATGGTTAGGCTGCAAATCTGACTGACCCAAATGAGTCTCTGCTAGTGAAGACTAGAACCTGGCTTCCAATTCTCTAACACACATCGGCTCACTAATAGTATGTAGAAATCTAAACCTGAAGGTGTTGCTTTGTTAAGTTTTACAGGTGAGGAAATAAACTGCACAATGGAGATGACTGGTTTTTACAGTCCAAACATAAAGCTCCTTAAAATGTGAGATTCATAGAAACCTATGGCCTGCAACCATTCATTCCTCATACTTACTGCAAATTCAATTCTGCAGAAATAGCCCTGTGGAATAGGCTTGCCAAAAGTGTCTTCCATATTTTTTCAGCCCATTTTTGCTGGTTCATCATTTCATATGCACACACACACACACACCCCTGAACCTCCTAAAACCTGTTCCACAGGATCAAGGAATTCCATCTCCTGGATAGCACCAGACTGTTACAGAGGGCTACCTGCCAATTCACATATTGATCTGGGGACTTGGTATGAGTTTCTTGAAATATAAACTGAACAAAATGATCCCCCATGCCAAAAGGGGTGCTACCGCATCCATGTCCCACTTGTGGGCTTCCCACAGCAGCGGATTGCCCCCTGTGTGAACAGAACATTGGACTGAACAAGCTTTTGGTCTGATACAATAGGACTATTATGTTCTTAAACCTCCACAAGAGAAGAAGGATGTTTCCCAAAGGAATGACGTTGATGAGGTCTGACTGGGTGAAACAAGCATGAAAACAGCATGAAGTGATAGCTAGATAATGAAGACAGAAGGGGTAGAATAGCTGGGGAAAAAGAGAAAAGCCATGGAGACTCGCTCGTAATCGACTTGAAATCTTAAATCACAAAGTCCTCTTCCGAAGCACATGTGCCACCATATTTCTAGGACAAAGAGAAGACTGGGAGATTGCTGGGCCTGGGGCAAAGTGAAACTCATTCTGATGATTGGGGAAATGACAGTGGCAAATGTCTCTTGTACATTTGAAGGAAGAATGTGCACCCATGTGCGCACAGGCCCGCGCACGGTGTTCTGAGTACAACGAACTTTCTGGTCAGTTTGGATGCAGAAGCAGGACTTGCAGCTGTCAACTGGCAAGATGGAAGGCCAGAGGTGGATTCTTCTGAAGCAGCAGCAGAGAAGGAAACAGCAAACAAAACCATAAGGGGAAAGAACGGTAAATGCACTCCGCTGGACAGAAGCATTAATCATATTACAAGGTTTATTCAAAAGCCACTTTCTGTTCTGAGTCCATGTAATGTTCTGAGTCCATGAACAGACTTTTTATTGCGATTGCAAGTATCTCTTCCAGAGCGAAACCTGTGTGGGAGCAATCGTATTTCCCATATGGACCCACAAGGAGGAATCTCCAGCTCCATCATATGTTATTCATGGATGCAGCTCCAGGCAAAATAGCACAATTAACCCCCACACAGCATTGCCCTATAGAGTCACTGAGGTGCTTGTGCTCATTAACAATGGACATTATGTCAAAATACGCCCCACATCCTTTTATATGTTTCCCAAAAAAGATGTATAGATACCCACAGAAGGACATGTTGCCCCTTCAAAAGATAGCACAGTGGGGGATATTATACACACTGCCTCGAAAAAGCCATTTATATAATAGCTAATGTTGATCTTTTTCCAGAAATGCAGAACAGACTCATACATCTCAATTAAAGGGGATGATATTATAACAATGAAAAAAGTAATCACATTGCTCTCAAAATCACAGAAACAGGTGACTATGGTTACCATTTGTCCCACAGGTACCATAACAACCAGCCCTTCACAAGTGTCATTGCTCAGTCAATGAAGTTTCTGATAAGCCAGCTTTTCTAATGCAAGTCATTGAGCCTGGGCAGGGTAGGCTTACATTCTGGAGAGTGATCACTCACGGCAGGTGGCTCCATTGGTTCACCTAACAGGCCGAATTTGCCCTGTTAACATCACCTCTCCCTGGCTTGAAAAACATGGATTTGGATTGTACAGGCTGATCTGTGGGACTTTTCCATCTAATTTTCTAAAATTATTCTAGCCTGTCTTGAAGGGTGTAAACCTGTCAAGGCAGCATGCAAGGTAAAAACCACATAAAGAACATGCAAGAGAAACATACCCAATAGAAAATCCATGAACACAACAACCACCAATTCAAATCTATTAAATCCAAGCTTCCTGTTTGCTCCTCGGGTGGCTGATCTGATCCTTGCAAAGGACAGATCTGTTTCAGCTCTGGGAGTCCTGTGAGCTTTGTGGCATCACGACATGGAACCGGTGCCGTGGGAGAGAAACCGAAGGGCAGCCCAGCTGGAGTATGCAGTAACTATCAACAAATCTAGAGAGGATGGCATCCCTAAGCAGCATGGCTTCTCAGCAGCATAACAAGGCAGCAGAAGGCCTCTCTTAAAAATACACAAAGCCAATTGCTGCTGACATGGCCTGAGTGGATAACCACTCTAACAACTGGGGAACAGACCTACCTGCCTAGCAAGGTAGAGGAAATGCATATCCTATGAGCACAGAGCATCACAGACATGCTGCACATTTGAATGATGCTGATCAGCACACCTGTATTCCAACTTCTGATCCAGCAATGGGCTCATGTTTGGGACTGCTGCTTAAAACCTCCAGCCAGTGCTACTGATACCAATACCATTTCCAATCTAAAAGTCCCTCCTTTAGGAATGGAATAATCTGTCAATATCAGTTTCTCTCTGTTTCCCATTTTTCATACCTGAAGTTGGATCCATTCCAATTTCAAGATTTTTTGCAGGGTTAGGTCTGTTTCATTATGAATTTTGATTACAATTCCCTATGCTTTTTCAGTGGATTTCTCCGAGCATATGTATTTTCCCAATGCAATCAGTTTTACTAATACAATACACTTTGATGTCATCCTCACTGATTTTCACTTTCATGCAATATATGCATTCTTCTGCACATTCTTGTGCACATTGTAAGATTGTAGGACTCTTTTCCCCCAAAACAGGAAAAATGAATTTTGAAGGCCTTCCACTTCGTGAATTGTTTCAAAAGTGTGATATTAGTGACATTTGCATGAAAATGCAAATGAAAAGCTGGATCTAGGGTCTGTCCTGCACAAGAGCAAGGGCTTTCCTTGAAGATGTTTCCACCCCACTTTTTTTTTTTTTTTTTTTTTTTTTTGGAGAGTCCCCCTCTACCCACACTTCATGACTTGCCCCATCAGCAAGCTTTCCTGACTCTCTGTGTAGCATTTTCAGGGGGGCAGGGCAGCTGGCATTAGGAGAAAAAGATTGTCCTGCTCTGGCTGGCAAAGTCTCTAAGCAAGGCAAAGATGGGTTTTCCTGAGAGATGTCAGAGATGTACTCAAGTTCTACCACAGAGGACAGCAATTGAATATAATCCAAGTTCCAAAAGGCATTCTCAGGCAGAAGACTAACACAGCAGTCCCAACACTGGTCAGAGTACAAGATACAAGAGCTACAGCAACATTTCCAGCACTAACTAGGCTGAATTTGCAGGCTTACAAAAGCAAGCCCCTCCTGAGTCCATTCAGAGCTCAGCCGCAGTTCATTACAGCCCTCTGGCAAGAGTCCTACTCATGAGGAGTCCTGTCCTCTTGGAGGAACCTTCTCTAATTGAGCACTCTTTTTCAAAGGAGCACTGCTGGCCTGCCTCTTGAGATGTTGATGCTTCTCAACGCGAAGAGGCGTTCAGCCTCAGAGGTGGACTCATCTGTCCCTTACAAGGAAGGATATGTGGCATCTTCCCCCCCAGGCTTCTTCTGGTCATCCACCAAGGGCTGTTCTGGAGTGCTCTTGATCTCTAGCCGCTCTCACTCCACCTGTGGGGAGGATTCCTCCAGTGGGGACATGACAGGGATGGAGAAGCCCCCTTACGCCAGTGCCATGGCTTCCACTTAAAATCTGGCTCCGACCCCAATTCAATTCCCCCCCCCCATCTCTATCCCCCTGGACAGGCAAGTACCCCCACTGCACTCCCGCTACGACATGCCCAGGTAAACTGAGAATTTTTGTATGCCTCTCTTTGGAGGGCCCAGCAAAGAGCACCTTCAGCAATATCGGAGACATGTGGCCCAGCTTCTTTTACATTTTGGCCATTAAACTGTGTGCCAGTTCCTATTATTTGTTCATCTGAAGTGCCACAGTATGCAGCTTGTCATTTCGAATGTATTGTTAAAGTGCTGCTTGATATACTGAATTATGCAGCATATCAGTTTTGAAATAGACTTTAGCCTGTCAGCATAATCCTTCTTACTGAACTCAAATAAAACTGCACCGACCTTGGATCAAGATGGCTTAAGGAACTTATGGGGTTTTAATGCCACTGCCATGTCCTATTTGTATTTATTGAGCCTTTCACATAAGGACCCAGCAGGATCTGTTCCTCATATATGTGCATAATCCCCTCTATTGTCAATAGAGTTAAAGGAATACACTGAAAGAGGGTGTGTGTGTGTGTGTGTGTGTGTGTGTGTGTGTGTGTTCGTACAGTTATTTAATTCTGTGTCTTTTTTAAAAACAATGTCTTATGCTTCCTCCAGTCTGTAACTATTACATGTTTTAGGAGATAGTTCAGGGCTTTTCATGTATCAGTATAAAGGCATAATAGTTTTCCTGCTGTTTTGAGAGTTTTAAATTCAATGGTTGCTGCTTTGTTTGATAAACTCCACAACTATTCCTGTGACATGGAAGCCCTCGGGCAGGTATCTGCAAATCTATGCACCGGTTTGCTTGGGGCAAGCTGGACACCTAGCAGCACACAGAACTCTTCCCTGGAGTTCTCATTTATGCTGCAGCTTGGAGAAGGTACCAAATCAAAAGCACCTCCTCCTCTTTCCAAAGCCCTCCAGCCATGACAGAAGGTTTATGAAAAAGAAGGGACTGGTGATGGCTTCAGATAATACAAGTTTGGTATGGCAAAACAATATTTTTAGATTTAGATTTAGATTTAGATTTGGATTTGGAGAATACACCCTACATTTGCTAGGTAACCAGAACAACTGGGTTCAGACAACATAACCCAAACTCAAGGGTTCTTTATGACTTGAGCGTGGGTTGTTGTTAAACAAGAGGTAACTGTTAAAGGCTGTGTTTGCATGTTGTCTGAGCCCACCTTCACTAATAAGCTATGTCTTTCTAACCACAAACAACTCATTAAGAGAATCCATGGTTTGCTGTCTGGTTGTTCACCATGATTTACCGCATCTGGGTTCAAGACAAGACAAGAATTCATGTTTCATCCACAACCCACATGCAACCCATATTTAATGTCTGGCTGTGGGCTCTCATGTTGTCTGAACCCAGTCAATATATTTCAAGAAAACCACTGCTGACCATGTCTAAAGCAAAGTATTGGGAGCGTTGTTAGAAGCAATGTCAAGCAATGGCTGAGTAATATCCTTAAACGGCCTCTGCTTTGAATATCAATTTTCTTCCTTCCAATGACTTGGGAGACTTTCCCTACACAGTTCTTCCTCATTTTTTATCACTGGGATATATCAAAATAAGCACATAGGAGCTATTATATGATAACGGGCACTTTAAGGCCAAGCCAAGGAAGACTAAGCCACAAACAGATGTTAAATTTTTAGATTTATGATCTTCTCATGAAGCTACTGCATAATGTAAGGAAAGCTCATTAAAAATTATTTGACTTTAGGATGCATCACATAAGGCCTAGATGGCAAGGCAAGTTTTCCAAACCAGTTGATGGATTCCAGAGAGAATCTTCTGATCTTAAATCCCTTTCTGAATAAATGCTCACAGACAGATCTAGTGACTTGGATCTGCTAGTCTAAAAGCATTCACAGACAAGTTACCAGGAACTAGAACAAAACTCTTTTGATACACAGACTAGGGATAGATGGAGAAATTTGTTCTGTTCACATTTTAATGCCAACATACCTAATTTCAGAGTTTTAAAGCAATACATGAACAAAAATTAGTTGTCCTTCAAATTCACACCTCTCCAAATTTACAACGGAGTTGTTTGCCAATTTTAAAAATGCATACAAAGCTACATATATTGGGGAAATGCACACAAATGAGTAAAAATAATGTTCAAAATGCAGTATATAGGGGAAATTGTTAGCAAAAATGTACATTAGGTGAAACTGAATGCCAAAAATTTATGTATTGGGAGAAAATACTTTTCCCCAATTTTCATGAAATCTTTTAAAAATGTATGCACACCAAGTTGAAGATAAACCAAACTTAATATTACAAGAAGTCTCAATGCTTGGGACTTGCTTGGGACTTCCAGCCAAATTTAAAACTGGAAAAAGGAGAGAAACTACTTTCATAGAATAATCTGTCCCTAGAAGAATCTTTTCTAATGAGCTTCAAAGAACATCCAGGAATGTTACCCAGGGGCTATCACCAATTGGCTCACGTGAATTAACTCTTCAACCAGCACAGGTCTCTAGGTCAAAAGGTGTGAGTGGTCCATGAAGAAGAAACATATTTGAAAAAAATCCATACAAAATGGCTAATGACAGAAATGAGTGTTATGAAAATATGTTTTCAAAGGCCTCAGTCCTCAGCTAGTCCTTCTTTTTTAATAGAATCATTCCAGCACAAGTGGCTTGAGAATTGGATCTTAAATGTAGGCAGAGTCAACTTTGACAGATGAACAAGAGAGAAAATAATCATTTCACCTGCCTGGAGCATTGAAAGCAGTCACATCTGGCCTTCCACACTATTTTTATGTTTGAAAAATATCTTAGCAATAGCACACCAAGATTTAGATGTATTCCACATCACACAAGTAATCCAAGGCTTACTCTAAAAGACAGCAAACCAAATATCTATAGTGAAGATTCCCTGATGAAAGTTTAGCGAACAAGAAATTAGTTATGATAATTTTTGTAAATAAGTAAGGGATTAGCAAACTCCTCATATATCAGTGATACCAATTATATCTACTTCTAACTCTGGAAGAATCATTCATTTAGTCTGCTTCTTTACATTTTAAATGGAGCAGTCAAGCATCAGCCTCCCACTCATTTGTTTTAACTCCAGTTTTTTAAGTTAAACACGGAACTAGTCCCACAGAGTGGAGTAAAGTGTAATTGCTTTTCTTACTTTCTCCTGAAACTAAGCACAACTTCAATTCATAGGAAGACCATGGCACTTCCCTCAGAGCAGAGAGTGGGGGATGGACATTAAACCTTCTCCCCAATTTTTCCAAAATTTTGAAAAATATGCAGATATCTCCTAACTACATATTTACCAAGTAAACTAAGACTTGTTCTGTTTAACCATTCAGGGACATCGATACATACAGTATAGAAATTAAGCCTTTTTCCCTCATGCAAAATATTTTTCTCCTCCCTTTGATTATATAATTATGGCTTTCTCAATATCCTGAAATGTAACACGAACGGTGGCTGTTTTTTAGTTTCCAAAGATGAATTGGCTTACAGATCCTTGACCCCAAGCATTCCCTCTGAAGCATAAAGTGCTTAAATATATGCTGGTCACTCGTTCTTGCACTGTGCAAATATTTCAGTTGTGCAACCTGAGCAAAATGCCATGCAGTCTGCCAACCCTGGAACAGGATTCTGACTACCCCGAACCATTGAAAGTGTTGGTGTCAGCACCAGTATGGCAAAAGCAGCCATTAAATCAATCTGCAAAACTGTTTTCACATTTCTCTGTAAAATGTGTGATGCTTAAGGACACATATGTAAAATCAACAGTAGGCTAGAGCTGTAATCTAAAGAGGAAGGATGTGGCATACACATTATACCTAAATAAATAATAAATATTACAAGGAATCATGTTTCACTCAACTAATGAAATCACATATGCAAGCTTCAGATGCACAGGTCATTGGCAAGCTAAAATTGTTCCTGAATTGTTTTAAACTATATGCAAACCCTACAAGAAGTTGCTGGTTTTCATTATGGTTGCCCACCATAATAAGAACCAAAAGTTGTTAACCACAACTAGGTACACACGGCATGCCAAGCAAGCAATGATAATAGACGATAGTTGCTTGTCCTATCATAACTATATATTTTTGCATTTCATGGTCCGGCAGTAACTATACTATGTACCTGTATCACAAGCGAACATTTCATGCATCAAATGAAATGCACTGGAATACACAGCGACCATTGGTAGGAATAAATGTGTTAGTTTAAGATGCCACAAGAATCTGTTGTTCTTGTAAACCTGCTTCAGAGTCAGCTTTCAGACTGTTAAAAAGACATTCAGTAATCATAGGAATTTCAGCTAGAAAGCTTAGAAAGAATTACTCATGGGGAAAATCAAATATACTATGGAAACCTGCACTATATGATGAAGAAAAGAAGTCCCTTAGATACACTGGATATGTCCTTGAATAATGCAACATTTGGTAGAACAAAGATTTATCCACAAGTGCTTATTAAAATCTATGCCCTTCTGAACAATCCTAATTTCAATAAAAATAGCATCCATATCATTCGGTTGGAACCTCTTCTACAATATGAAGCATTCACATCCTTAAAAGAAAATGTCTTTTCAATTAAAGTATGGAGTGTTTCCTTGTATCCTTGTGTTCTTGTCATACGGAATTCACAAGAATCAATCCTACCCAATTAAAAGCATTCTATTGGCTTTATTAGTAATATAATCAACCCCATAATGTCCACTGGACTTTGCAATATGTTAATGTTATTAAGTGTTGTTATTGAGTTATTAAGAGATTGATGCTTTTTTGACTTACCTTCTTTGATGCATGTGGCTTGTAGACATCCATCTAAGATTTCAGTGCAGCTTCACAGCATGAAATGCCCATCATCTGTCATATTATGCAAATTTAAATGAGGAATTTGTGCAACTAGTAATATTACACATCCTTTTTGGGAAGACCTACATGATGAAATATGCCCTATTTTTGAGAGAACATTAAATATAAGGATTTTTCAGTTTTCCCTAAAGTAGCATAATTATATGAATAAGATGGTGTTCCGATAACTATTTATTTTGGTTCTTTATTGAACCCAATTTGAGAAGACATGCCAGGTGGCAGAAGCTAGAATCTGTTTCTGAAAAACATATGCCACAGGGTTTTTTTCTTTTTAATGTGTGCAGTACTATCTTAAGTGCCTTTTTTAAAATAAAGAGTGAGGTTAGATGTGTGTTCCCGCACTAGGTAGGGAAAAACCAACTTTTAAATTCTTCTTCCCAGTGACCTTTCACAGCTATGTGAATCATCTTTACCTGTTTCAGCTTGCATCAAAAGGAGGATGGTCAGCTTTCTGAAAATGCTTTCTGAATGGACAGCTTTCTGAAAATGACAACACATATCTACGTTGCCAGAAATAATATTTACGATAAAGAGGGGGAAATTTCCAAATCAGGGAGGAGGGAATTACAAAATACAATAGCCTTGACAGGGCACTGCTAGCCATATTTTTGCCAAACTTTTTTTTATTAAGTCATTCACTATTATACACAGAGATAAACTTTCCTATTTATGTCCTACAGAGGGCAGCACCTTCAAAAAGTGTTTTGAACAAATATTCATTGTTCTAATGAAATCATTTGCAGGATTTGGTAGGGGCCTAGAAGAGTCCCAAAACTGCAGGCCAGTTAGGATTCTTAATGGCAATGTGTGCTCGTGAAGAAGTGATGCATTTTCATAGGTGTAGTGCTTAAGACGGGCTACAACTTGGGAGATCCAGGTTCTAGTCCCTGCTCAGCCATGGAGCTCACTGGGTGACTTTGGACCGGTCACAGGCTCTTAGCCCAACAGAGTTGTTTCTGTGAAGATCAGACAGAGAGGAGGAGGAGAATTGTGTAGCTACCTTGAGTTCCTTGAAAGGAAAAAGGAAAGTGGGATATGAATATAATAAATAAATAAAATATTAGAAGTACTATATGCAATATATTGGTATTATTATTGCTGTGTGTGCCTCCCTCTGGTTTGCTTTCCAACGGAAGTAGTGGCTGACCATTTGGAAAGGGTTTTTCAGTGTCATTGCCAGCTTTACAGAAAGCCAGAAAGCCCTCTGCAGGAAAAGTTGCTTGGCTGACACTGCACACTCAAGTGGGAATGCTAAGAATTAAGATGAGGTATCAGCAAGCTCAAGGGGACTGCTGGGCTATGGAAGAACACCCCACCACCACCACCACCAGCAAAATGTCTACAGGAAAACAGTTTGAAGGAAATACATCAGCCAAACTGCCAGATTTACCACAGTTTTCTAAGTACTGGGAATGCTCGGTATTCACAGAATGTTAACCATTAGATGGAGAAGAATAAAATGGAAAGGAGGAAGTGATCAGGTTCACCTCGTTACATCTTACAGTGTCCTGAAAGAAGGCATGACTGGCAGGTGATGGTGCCTGTTTTAATCATACTTAGGCTAGACTCATTGAAAACAGTGAGACATATGCTGGCCAGAACTAAGTTAAGTTCAACTGATTGCAGTGGGTCTTCCTTAAGTCTGAACAGATCTGGATTCAACCCCTGAACAGGAATCTTGAGCAAGTAAGAATATAACACAACACACAATTGCAGGATCCACTTTTATTGTCCATTTTTATTCTACACCTTTGCCCTTCTGTTTTACTTGTGTGTGCGTGTATTTATTTTTTTTTACTGTTTATTGACCACCTCTTTGAGTTCACTTTCTAGGATAAGTGAACTGAACATTTTAAAAATAAGTAATAAACATGAAAATATTGCAAGTACCTTCCCCGGAGGACAGTATTGTGCTGATAGAATAAGAAGCAAAACTTGCAACACATGAAAAACTACAGCGTGTGTATTGCATAAAAATAGATTTTGCAGAGATGTCCATCCATAAAAGCCCATATAATCCAGTTCAGACATGGAGTTGAACCAAAATGTCTCCAAATACTTTTTTTAGTATATTGCAGAGAGTTTTCATTTTCCCATCCCAATAGAAAAAGAAGTTCCCTTTGCAGAGTTTACTCTCAATATTCTTCATCAGATGTTTTTGTGGAACCATCATCGCTCACAGACACACACACACTCAGTGCCACAGAACAACACATACACATATATGCATGCCTGCTTATAAGAAAATATGTGAAGTTAGAGTCATATCAAACAACCTACTGTGATAGCTGATAGAAATACTTCACCCTTTCCCCCACCAAAGTTCATACGAAATTAGAAAGTCTGCATCACATCTGGAAAATACTTGGTATGATCAAGTAGGAAGTAATTCCACAGTTATGGAGAAGAGACCTCTATCATCTTTGTAATTCCCTTTCCATTGTGGCTACTTGCCCTTTCAAAGCATTTGCCATGTGTCATTCGCATGTTTTGGGTTTACTATGATGTGTTGTAAATATATGAGCAGTTTTGCCACAACTCAGAAATGCCATCAGCAAAAGTAAACTCTAGGAAACAGCAAGTTTTGGTGGGAAGACAATAACCATGGTCTTTGAAACTCCTTCAGGAACAGGTTTGAGGATTAAGATCTAACACTCCGCTTAGACCTAACTCAGGCCTTCTTCAAATTACATGCAGCGACTTGCTGTTTTTCCTGGGTATGACCTGCATATCTGCAAGCTGCTCTCTGTAACCCTGGAACATTTTTGTCATGGAAAGCAAAGGTCTGAAGAACTCAGTGCTCTGCCAGATATCAGATTATGGTCCCTCAAGAAGTACATAACGCACACTGCCACAAATTCCTTTAACACAAGCAAGCATCTAGAGCTAACAGGCAATGTATTAACACTTTCCTTGAGGTACCAAGATATCTTGTGAAGAGTTTTTATAATTGTAAGCAGAATGTTTTATGCGCATACAGAATATTATGAACATTAATGTATGTGGTTCCACCTCCACCACACGTTCAAGAAGGTACCAGGCAACCTGGTCTGAACATCTGCTTTCTTTTTGGCAAAATGCCTTCCGATAGGAGCGAAGGTGTTAGTAAGCAGTTGACAGTTGGTGATAGTGGACTAGAAAATAAATGATAAGTAATGAATGGTGAGGCTGTTCCAAGACCAATGAGCTGATGACAGATCTTATGTCAGGGATGTTCTTTGTGGAGTCCTTTAAGCTGAAGCTAGCATTTTCAATCTTCCATTTTTCCAGAAAAGAAAATGTAAGCCTTTCATTACCTTTACAATTCATATATGCCATAAAAAGCAAGTATCTACAAGCACTATTAGACTCAATATTTTTTCTGCCATCTTTCCTTTCAACCTTTTGGTCTCTAGATGTGCAAGATACATTTATGTGAATATTAAAGACCTGAAATACAAACTGCTTTGATTCACCTCCCCCAGTGCATGACATTAAGTCCGTTTTATGACCAGCTGAGCATAATTTTTAGCATCAGGTTTCCAAAGAATGCTCGCACTTAGTGATGGAGATTCGATTTCTACAAATCCACCCCACATACCCTCATTTTTCTTTCTTCAAATGTGTTGTTCCCAAGATATTGTTTTAACTGGTCAAAATTTTCTTGATGCGTAAGAATTGGGTGCCAAATAATCATACATTTACTTCCACATACTCAAGTGGACTTAGCACTGGGGATCCCATAATAGCAGTTTTTAAATGAAGGTGATATTTGAAAGGCAATTGTGATGCAGTGCTATAACAGGATGTCTGTTCTTCAAGGAGGGAATGATTCAAAATCCCATTGGGAATTCCTCAAGGATTAGAGCAATCCTAAAGTGCATTTCTGGACTCCTGCCTAATTGGTTAAACATTAAAAAGGTGACACTTTATTTTTATTTAAGTCAGTACTGCTGGATTTATTTATTTCCTTCAACTTGCTTTAGATTCTATGTACAGAATGGTCTGATTCAATAGAAACACGTTTGTGTTTGTGTGCAGAGAGACAAAGTACAGTCCTGCTGTACACAGATCTAGCATCATGGAGAGCTGGCTTGTCTTCCTCCATGGTTCCATTGGGTTTGGAGAGCCTTTCCCCTTATTTATTTAAGACTTTTCTATATCATCATTAGATTCTCTAGAATTTAATGGTTTATACCAATTACGGATACAACAGTAGAAGACCACTTTGCCAGTCCAGGTGACTCCCTAGCCTTTTTGATCCAGATGTGAACAAAACCATTCTCAACTCCAGTCAGTGGGAAAATCAGTGCCTAAGTCTAAGTAAGTATCATTCAAGGAACAGTGTAATCTTATTCATACATCTCCTTGGAAGTAAGTGCCATTGAATTCACTCGTAGGTACCTGAATGTAAGTGTGAGCAGGATTGCACTCTAAGACTTAACTAGGGAAAGTGTATTTGAATGCAGCCCAGTTCAACCCATAAAAACAAGCCTCCACCCACAGATTCTCATACAGAGATTTTGAAGGACTGGTCACCTTTCCTGGTGAACAGAGGCCATGAGGTCATTCTCTGCAACAGGGAAACAAAGCATTGCATCAAAGCAGCCATTTGAAAAAAGACGCATCTATGATGCCTATTTGTGGTTGCAAACTCAAATTATACCCCCTTTCTGGACAGACCAGTGCAGTGTGGTTCAAGCATTGGTCTGGGGACCCAGTAGAACTGGTTCTAGTCCCCACTCACCCATGGAGCCAACTGGGGGATTTTGGGCCTGTCACTCACTCTCAACCCAGGCTCTCTCAAAGGGTGGTTGCTGTGGGTATAAAATGGAGCTATGTAGGCTTCCTTGGGTTCCTCCCAAGAGGAAAAAGGGTGGGATATAAATGCAACATAACAACAACAACACAGTCCTAGATAAATCAGTTATGACAGAAGATGCACATATCTTGATGGAACACATAGTAGCTGGAACTTGATAGACCAGGAGTGGGGAATCTCTTTTAGCCCAAAACAGATTCCAGTTTCACAGAAACTCTTGGGGACTGCACAGCAGTAGTGAGCAGTAGTGAGCAGGTCTGGAAATAAGGGGTTCAAAAAGGTCTAAAATAGCAGCATATTTGGTGAGCAGGCCAGGTTAGGGCAAGGATCCCAAGAGCGACAGATTTGGCCACTGGGCCTGCAGTTCTCTTCCCTTCAGATACATGAAGGGGCTAAAAGGGTTGGCCTGAGCTAAGCTGACGACTTAATGCATATCTTGCACACCTGGAAAGCCAAAATTCAGCTGAGCATTGACACCTAGAGTCAAGACCTTCTAGCACTGACAGGCCAGGAAAAGATATTTTGCATTAAATTATAAAAAGATAAAGAATGCCAAACATTTTGGTCTAGCTTCTTTGAACTATATGCAGAATAAAAAATCCGTGCCAACAAGAAGTAGAATGTATCACACCATACAAGTTACTAAACAGCTACCTCCTATCTCTTTTCCTTCCTGTACTTTCTTCTCTTTTCCCTCCTTTGTCTTCTTCCTTTCTCCCTTTTCCACAAGAATTGAATTACAGCATGCAACAGGCACTAAGTCAAAACATGAAGCTGCAAAACACAGCTAGGAGTAAGGTGGGTTGTTGGGGTTGTGGGGAAATCATTAAATGGTAGTTAAAATTGTAAAAACCTGAAAAATCAGAAATGACCTTCTAGGTAATTTATGTAATTTGTTTAAAACTTTTTAATCCCATCAAAAAGGATACCAGTCTGATCAAAGGTCAATCTGATTGCATGCAGGCCTGCATGTTACTTGTGGAAGGTTTTACTTGTTACAGCTTCTTTTTCCATGCACAAAACATTACAGAGATGAAATACGCATGACGCTTGCTAGACCATCAGCTGGTGCAAGGAGAGCACCTCACTCGCCCCACAAATTTAAAGGACAGGAAAGAAGATGGTGTGTAGATTAAAACTGTAACAACTCATCCCTCCTGCTGCCACCACCACCACCACCCCCCCACCCCAGGTTAAAGCTGAAAATCAAATTACACTGTACTCCCTTCCCCTGCTTGCTGCCCCAAAGCCTTTTTTGCAAACAGGAGAGCTACATAGGGGATGACATGATTGAAGGATATAAAATGACGTATTGTGTAGAGAAAGAGGTTAAAATAAGTTCTTCTAACTCTCTGCTAACACCATAGACCAGGTCATAAAAACCCAAAAGATTTGCTGAATAAGAGAATACCCCTCTCTAGTCCACATTCTGTCCCAGAATGGCAAATCAGATCCTATGGCAAGCTCACAAGCAGGGGATGAGCCCAATGCTGCCCTCCCACTCATGTTCCCCAGCAACTGTATACAGAGCCATACTGCCTCTGGTGCTGGACATAATATATAATCACCACAGCTATGGCCATTAATAGGCTGATCCTCCAGGGAGATAAGCATGGAGCTACTCATGCTTCAAGGAGAACAGGATTCTTTGGCTCATATATAATATACCTCTCAAATTATTTCAGTTGTGCAAATGAAAATAACTGTGATGGGACCCTATCAGCTAGAAAAGTCTAGATTCTCCTTTTCTTTACCTCCCCATGAACCCCACACAAAAAGATGGTTAATTTTTTGCAGCCTGACTTATTTACATTTTAAATAATGGAACGCTTACCCAAGAGTGCAGTGCCAAGTTCTTCTATATTGCTGTTTTGTGTGGTGAGAATAGTAATAACATTGATATTAATATTATTAATATTAAGTTGGGAAGGATGCAGTAAAATGTTACTACATGTAAACTACAAGTGCATTATATAAGGAATAAACCAAGATTTCCTGATCCTCCCAAAAATTATGTAACAACATGAAGAAATAGCAATATGTACATTTAAAATATTTAAATGAAGGAAAAAATCATAGGCTGTTAATGAACATGAGATTCTTACATGTATTTCTTACTAAAAGTATGAATATAGTAAATTTTGTGAAACTAAAACACAGAGGTTGATTTTAGTGAGGGGCAACTGTGGACACATGGAGAATTTTTGTTCAAAACACTGATTGCAATACATAGTAATGGTCTCCATTCCTGTGTTTCAAAGGTACTTAACTGGCAGCTCTGATTATAAGAAAGTCCTCAAAAACAAGAATATTGTGGCATACATTTGGTATTTATACAACGGACAGCTATGAAGTTGGATACAGGCATAGTCATGCTTAGAGCAAACCCACTAAACCTAACAGGACTTAAGTTAGGTCTAGAAAGGTTTATTTATTTATTTATTTATTTATTTATTTATTAAAACATTTTTATGCCGTCCCATTCGCCGAAGCCTTGGGGCGGCTTACAACAATAAATTAATATAAACATTAAAAATCCAAAAAATACAATATAAAATAAGCCGCCCTGGCCAGATAAAATCAGTTAATACTAACAGTTAAAATACCGCTTAAATAAAAAGGTTTTCGCCTGGCGCCGAAAAGCAAATAACGACGGCGCCAGGCGGACCTCTCTGGGGAGCGTGTTCCATAAGTTGTCAGAGGAGGGCCAGGATCTCTTCTCAGACATCCCAGAGTTCAGGACACGGAATAATAGGCTTAATTCACAGGAAGCCAGATTGCAGCTGAACATCAGGAAGTGTCGTGCCTGACTCCTCAACAGAGGCAGCACCTCACGAAGAAGAGTCAAACACCCAAATAGAGAATCAGACATCAGAACAGGAGGACTTATACTTGAGGCCCTGTGGCCAAGTGACCCTTCCTTGGGAGTAGCTGAACAGATAGCCATCCCTCATCCTGACCCTTTACCCCTTGGGCAAACAGCCAAGCCTCTGGTCTGACCACGAGGGCCCCAAGGGAAAAGACACTACACGTTCTGCCCCTGAAGAGCATGGGCAGGATACCCCCTTCCTCCTGATGCTGAGTCTCCTGAACAAGATACAGAAGACACAGGAGGCGGGATAGATTTGTCTCGCATGACTTTTAGACATAGTTTACGCCGACTGGAACAAAAGGAGGCTTTGTCCCACCTCAGGAGGGAAAGGTGGGACAAAGAATGCTAATCCCACATGGGTTCCCTGAGAGACGTCACTAAGAAGATAGCAACTAACTTGTAAAGGTCATTGCAGTAGAGCTTATTCGTAGCATCATAAATCTTGTAGAACAGTAGCAACAAAAGACTTTAGTTTTATTGCCTGCATAAGTGTGGGTGAGCTGACATCTCACAACAGGAAGCACTTCCTGACTGTCAGGACAATATAACAATGGAGCCAATTACCCAGGAAGGTCCAGGGCTCTTATGTGTTCAGGAGGCAACTGGACAATCATCTGAGAGTGATGGTTTAACCTGGAGTCCTGCACTAAGCAGGGGTTGGGCCTGATAGCTTTGTTGGCCCCTTCCAACTTTACTGCTCTATCATACTATTTCCAACATGCCCCACTATTTCAATTGGTTGACTCTAAGCATGACTAAGTCTGGATCCAACCCGTTTTCTTCAGGAAAAGTTTCAGAATGAAATTTGTTCAGCACTCGTATACAAGGTAATAACTTGTGGCTTGTTCTCACATAAATGCTCATCATTTGACAGCTGCAGGATTAAAGTGAAATGATGTATGAATGAGCCATTACAGATCTAACGGAACAGCTAAAACATTCATATCAGCCAGTGTTACTTCAACCATAGCATGGTTCACTGCAGCCTCCCCTCACATACCGTTCTCTGTCAACTGCTGAGTAACCAAAAGGTGTGATGTGCATGCATGTGCGAACAGCTCTATGTCACTGGTTTTCCCAATGGGCATATTTGTATGGAATGCCAACCTGGCACCATTCGTGCATCTGAGGAACCTCATGACAACCAAGCTAGGTCACTATTGTTAGAATCATTACTCTCACTTCGAGAAAGAAATCTTTGATGCAGGTAGGTGCTTACTGTTTTACAACATTCCACCTTTGCTGCGATCAGTCTTGGTAAGAGTGCTGGACAAAGTCACGCAAAGATTTAGAGGCCTTCTTCAGCGTCTCATTTGCAGCAAACCAAGCCCTAATTTTCACAGCACTGGTAAACTTGTACAGTGCAGACACAAGCATCATTTCCAATGATGAAATGCTTTCCAACAGACAAAGAAAAAGCACACACATAAGATTTTAGGAAGAAGACTCCTGATGTTGAGTATGGGAAATTGCGGTGGCAGTGGGAGAGGACTGGAAGAAATGGCATCATTTTAGTTCCCCCTAGAGCCGAGACACAGGTTTATCACTTCCATGAAAACCAGGCCTCAGTTGTGTTTGCAACTGCAGAAACACAATAAACACAGAACGAAGGCAAGCCAATTAAGTGGTGATGGGATGCATGTTGCATGTCTTGGGAGACGATTAGATCATGAAGGGGAATTATGCATTGAAGGGGCAGCAGGACCACAGCAATGGACTTCTTCCAAGGTCCTGCAGCTTCCCACCCCAAACTCTTAGTGCCCAAGGATTAAACATGGGGTTTTGAGTTGCAGAAGCCTATGCACATAGACCTCTATGAAGACAGGATTTCTTGGAAGCTGGAAACTTTTGTCATCACATCATACTTATTTTTCAGCATGTCCTCTCAAAAGACTCAATAGAATTGATAAGGCCCCCCAAGGACCCACAAACACTGATGGTTTATTAACCTGGGCCAGCAAAACTGCCATTTGTTGATCAACATGGGTCAGTCCTCCTGGGATCCCAATCTGAGGTTCCTAAGAAGGCCACGTCATCTTCTCCTACCCCACCTTCTTTCTCTCGACCAGCAATCATTTCATGATTCCCCAGCCCTTTTACAGTTTTTCCCTCCCTAAATGATTGAAATAACCCCCTTGAAGCCTAGTTACTGGCAAAAGGAGTTTTGAGCTAAACTGTGTTACTGCCTGTGGTATTTTGAACCTGACCTATTTTTTCTTTGGGCCCACCTAAAACTGGAGTGTGCACCTGAGAGCTTCTCCAGAACTGAATGGGCCCTCAGACTCAAAGAGGGCCAAATTCAGGCTGCAGTTAAGATTCACTGGACCAAGTTTCTATAGCTAGTTATAGAAGTCCTTTCAGATATCAAGTGATACATATATTAAAAGGGAGGAAAGATAGACAGAAACCTTCCCACAGGAGGCCTCTGAAACAGGAGAGAAAGGTAAGGAAAAAATATTTTTTTCAAACAAAAAGTCCCAAATTTGGAAGGAACAAGTGCCAGTCTGCCGCAGTTAAAAGATGATACATGGTACATAAGAGAAAGCCAGGGGCTCCTAAGTAGTCTTCTAGATGCGCTTAGCTGCACAATTTTGCAACTCCCGTAAATTAGGGAGCTGAGAACTATCCCCAGAAGAGTGCTACCAACAGTGCAGTCCAATGAACTATAAATACTGCCTGAGTCATTCACAAAAGCATTGCCTATGAAGATTTGCATAATGCTGAATGAATCAGATCCCCAGTCGAGCTGCTTCTACATGAGGAATTACAATGAGCCAAGCCGCCAGCTATGGGGCACTTCATTAGTTTTCTCCAGGAAAAAGAGGCAGGGGCAAGCAGAAGAGAGCTGCAGCGCCAGAAGAAGAAGATGAGGGAGGAAGCAGGAGGGGCTAAGACCGACAGGCAGGCATGCTTGTCTGAAAGGAATATTCTGCTAGCAACCCTGCAGCACTCTGAGCATGGTGGCGTTCTAGTCTCCCACTTCTTTTAGAAACCCTGCCAGATGAAATGGAAGAATGAAAATAGCAGAGAAAGGGGGATGCTACTTGCAGAACACTCCCTATCTCTTTACTCGCTGTGATTGATGGCTGGTTCAGCCAAGCATCTAGAGGTGGGTATGGGAGCAAGCCCCAAGTTTGCACATACAGAAGGAAGTACACACAGGTGCAATACATAGCACACACGTCCTCTCTGTACCAGCCACATATACTCTGGAACATTTCACATGGATGGGAGTTGCATGCAAACAAGCCAGTTCCTACACACTTGTACAAAATATTAACTAGGAACCACACACTGGACATGTAATGCTTGCAGCATGGCTGCCACAATTACTCACGGATTGGTTGAGGTGACAACAAATTTGGTGGCTCAAAGGTCCACCCGGGATCAGTGTCACTAAAAGAAGACAAATAGGTAAGGGCCCTATTAGAAGATGACTAGCTAGAGGTTCCAGCCAGAAGCAAAGACCGGTCAGCTGGAGACAGTTGGGCATTGCTTGGAAGAGGTCCTGAAGACGTGTGCTAGTTCTGCTGGAAGGCAGCCTGAAGATCAGAACTGGTAGCTGAGGAGAGCAGGAAGCCGTGCCAGCAGGTAGTGGTGAATGTTCAAGCACACAGCAGAGCCCAGCAATAGAAGGCCTCGAGCAGAGGAGACACTTCATCAATCAGCCCTTGAAATAGCTGAACAATCCTAGAAGTCGGATGTAGCAATCGGAGCTTGACGTAGGGGGAGCGTGCTCTGTGTATTTGAGTATGGCTGTGAATGTCTGACTGGGCTGAAACTCAGGGTAAGCTGGCCTGCAAGGAAAGCTATTGAAAGCTTTCCCATCTGGGAAGATTCTTATACATTAGGGCTTCAACCTAGAAATATGTAACCCTAGATTACAAAAATGCATATACTTCAGCCATATCTTTCTACTGTCTAAAAGGCAATACTACATCAACTTAATATGCAATCCTATGCATGTTTAGATAGAAAAAAATTCCTACAACTTCCAGCATTCCCTGGTCAGCATGGGTGAAGGTATGGGCGGATAGGTGCAGGGGCTGGGCAGGTAAAATGTACATGCATTTTTCCCCTGGTCCATTGCACCAAGGTCACAGGAAGTATGATAAAATGGGGTGGAGGGTGATGGATGTGGAATATTCCATGACAGATGCATTAGGATATAAATATCCAGTATTTTTCCAGTATGCCTTTGTTGCTACACATAGAATCTCAGAGGTCCCACAGATGCTGCAAAAGCCCTTTCTATGTACGATTAGACCAAAAAAGTCTGCCTGGCTGAGGAATGCGGGGAGTCGTTGGACTATGTATACGACTGTGTCCCACTTTATTTTCCAATGTATAACCTCTTCTCTAGTTGTCATGCCAGGCCCAGGCTTATGCCACAGGAAACAAGCTAAAGATTTTAAGTCAGGGTAATATTCCCTACCCAAGATGTCTATCCAAATATTTTATTGGATACTGGTACAGCAAGCTCTATAAATTCAGGTCTCAGAGGCTGGAAAAGGGAAAATAAGTGAGAGTGGTTTCTTGCACACTCAAAAGACAGAAAAGAGTTCTAATTATAGCTGTAACTTTCAGAAATGACTACCCTGGTGTAATTTGTTATTTTAAATATGATGCAAGAATTATTCTGAATCAGGAGGACAAGTAGTCCCTAACAGGGAATTCTCAGCTTTTCACCAAATGACTAATTGGGATTCTTCAGGGAGGCCATGTACTTGATGGATTGATTGGATTTGTCTATTGCCCATCCAGGAAGTGCCTTCAGGGCAGTTCACAATCATAAATACAAACAACAACAAAACAACTATCAATCAATCATTCAATGCAAGTATCAAAATAATAAACATTAATACATTTTTGAAATATTTTAAACACTGAGGTGCCAGCACGTGAACTCACAAATCAGGAGATGAAACGTTAAATGCTGGCTTCAAAAGGAAGCTGTCAAAGGGTGTAATGAAGTGCTTCCAGCTGCAGAAGCACATGAGCCATGCATTTCTTCTAGACATGCATTTTCAGCCACTTACTCATAGAGGAAGTGCTGGGGAGGAAAGGGAAGAAACCTGGAGCCACCTACAGGAAATGCCACAAGCTGTCTACCCCAGCCGCCTCCCTCCTGTCCCTGAGGCACCCTGTTTCCACCTCTCTGAGGCCTGGACGCATCCTCAAAGTGACAACCAGAACAGTTCTTTCAACACAGATTCTATCTGTGGACATAACCTTTGCAGCCCCATTTCCAAGGGCATGGGACCTCAGAGCTAGATCCCTATGACCCTTCAGACAATTTCAGGAAGCAATAGCTTCATGCCCTAAATGTGTATAGTGAAAACACCAGATAGTGCCACTTCTGCTACAGAGAAGACGCTTTCTCTGGTAGCCATCTTTAGTGGTGGTATTGAGAGAAAAACTTCCAGAGTTGATATTAGCCATCAGGCAGTAACAAGAAGACAATGCCCCTTCCAGCTGGCTGGTCCTAAGCCTTTTAGGGCTTTAAAAGGTCCACAGCAACACCCTGAATGGGCTCAGCAACTGACTGACAACTAATGCAGCTGACAATGTATGAGAGTAATATGTTCAGAACGGCCAGCCCCAGCAAACCACCCAGCTGTTCTATTCTGGACTAGCAGAATTTTTTGACAATCAAAACTTCAAAGATACCCTCACATAGAATGCACTATAATAATGCAAGCAGGAGCTAAACTCCCATAAAACTGATATAACTTTAGTAGTGAAGATATGCTGCCTTTTAAACACTCTGCCATCACAAGTTCTACTACACAGGACCCTTAAATATTTTGTGCCTTATCTGCTTTACAGCTTTTTTCTCTTCACCTTCTATACTTTACCTATTTCCCTGCTTTCATTGTAACATTAGTTTGTCTCTGCAGTGTAGGTTTCCTGGTCTCAAGTTTCTTTTTATCTCGGTTGTAGGCCAGCAATTTTTCTTACTTCAGTATCTCAACCCTATAAATTATTACAGAACATATTGCAATTTTCCTCACACTTCTAGTTGTAGAAAATACACACTGGTCTTAAACTTGGCACACTGAAATATCATTCCTTGATTTCTGATTTTTACAGGAAAAAAACAGAACTCCCTCAACTTGTTTGTGTATGTGTATACACTCATGGAGAAAGACAAAGACTGACCATTTGTTTCCAAGAAGTATAGATATTTCAAACAACATTCTCTTTCTTAACTAACATAATCACTGGCTTAAGAGTTGCAATTTAAATATGCTGTTTTGTTTCCCTCATAATCCAGTTACGTCCTAACGGTTTCATGTTAATTCCCACAAATTCTCTCTTTGGAAACATTTAGATAGGAAATAGCCTGGCAGAGAAGAAGGTAGATCACTCCACACGCCCCACACTCCAGTGTTGTAGCACTGATCAAATTTGGAGGCCATTTCAGCTGCATTAGAATAAAAAAGAGAAATGCTGGGAGATCGTGTATAATGTATAATTTGGAACCAAGATCCAAACTGCAGTGTTTGTGTAACAGGAAGCTGAGGCTTGTCTTTAAACAAAAACGAAAGGCTCCTCTTGTTCTTAGACCCAGATTGGAGTAGGACTATTGTAATTCTGGAGTGGAGAGTTAAATCATCATTCAACCCTTCCCCCCCCCCCCACCAAAATCCACACACACACACACACACACACACACACAGGGAGGGGGAGAGAGAGAGGATTAACAGAAAAAAGTTTCTATTGGCATCAAACAATATTTTCCTCTGTGTGTGTACCTCCCAAGGGAGTAATTCCCACAACACTCAACCTAGTTATACTAAAAGAGGCAAATTCATATTGTTACTCTTCCTGCTTAAAATGCTGAAGCAATAAAAAAAACCCACCAGTCCACAGTCTCTGATGATATGCAGCCTCACAGAATTTAGTGTCAAATGCAAATACAGACAAAAGACCACCTGGATAATGGAAAACATTACATAAGTTGATATTATCCATTTTCCAGCACCGAATTCATTACTTGCCATTCAACATTTCAAGCAGAATCCATTTTCTCTGGTAGCCTATTTCTATTAAAACAGACAAACAAAGGATAATGCATAGTAATAGATTGTACAGATGTGTGAGATAGTCATTATTGCACATGTTTCCACTGTGGCAATTGATGAGAGGGTGTGCAGTAGAGAAGGAGGTGGTCATGAGACCAGTGACCATCCTTACATTCATAGCTGCTCCGACATCCAAGGCAAGGTCTTGCTCATCTCCGACTACTCACCACTGAAGGACAGCAAAATGGTACCTTTGTTTTTATTTTCATGGTATGGCTGCCATCTGGATTTTCCTGCCTACAGGGAAAAAATAACTTTTTAAGCTTGTAGCTCATTTACCAGTTTTATCTGTTACATTAAACCAGGCATGTCCAAAGTCCGGCCCAGGGGCCAATTGCAGCCCGTTTTCAAATTTCGAGTGGCCCACAGCCTCTTCTCCCCACCGGTTCAGCCTGTCACTCATCCCCGCTGGCCTGCGTTTTTCCCTTCACCGCACAGCGGTTCCACAGCTGTCCCCTGCTGCCTCCTGCTCCTTCAAGGCTGGTGGTTGTATTTCACCAGAAGACGGCACTAGACCTGAGCCAGCACTCTCGCCGTGTGACCCTTGTGACACAAGGCTTGTGTGCCCATTTCTAAAATGGCGACTGTAACTAAAAAAAGGAAAGTTGACAGCGAGGGCCGCCGCTTCCAGGACAAGTGGAAATTGGAGTATTTTTTCACTGAAATATGAAACAACTGTGTCTGCCTAATTTTCAAGAGACTGTGGCTGTTTTCAAGGAATTCAAGAGGCACTACCAAACGAAACATGCTAACTACAACAAGCTAACTGGGAACAAACACGGCGAAAAATTGAAGGAACTGGAAGCTGCTTTAATGGCACAGCAGCGCTTTTTCACAAGAGCCCGTGAGTCAAATGAAAATGCCACAAAGGCAAGCTACGAGGTGGCAACACTGATTGCCAAGCACTGCAAACCTTTTACTGAGGGTGCATTTCTTAAAGACTGTGTGATGAAAATGGTGGAGAAAATTTGCCCTGAGAAGAAGCAAGAGTTTGCCAATGTTTGCCTGGCTCGTAACACTGTGGTACGGAGAACAGAAGACGTTTCATCTGATATTAAGAGACAGTTAGAGGCAAAAGGAGTGGAGTTTGACTTTTTTTCGTTAGCCTGCGACGAAAGCACGGATGCATCTGACACCACTCAGTTATTGATTTTTTTGAGAGGAGTGGACAATGACTTGAACGTGAGTGAAGAGCTACTTGACCTCCAGAGCCTTAAGGACCAAACAAGAGGAACAGATATATTTGTTTCTGTTTGTTCCGCCATAGATGACATGAAACTACCGTGGAATAAAGTCACTGGGATTATTACAGATGGCGCACCTGCCATGGCTGGCGAGTGAAGTGGATTATCAGCCCTAGTCTGTAACAAAGTCAGCGAAGAAGGAGCCAAAGCTATAAAACTCCACTGTATTATTCACCAACAAGTTCTCTGTGCCAAACATCTGAAATATGATCATGTTATGAAACCGGTGATGAAGGCTATTAATTATATTCGCTCCAAAGTCCTGTGCCACCGCCAGTTTCAACAGTTTCTACTTGACATCCAGGCTGAACATGGAGATGTTGTGTATCACAACAAGGTAAGATGGCTCAGTCGGGGGTCTGCACTGTAGCGCTTCTACTCTCTTAGGGAGGAAATCGGACAGTTCTTGGCAAAAAAGGGACAACCGATGCCAGAGCTATCTGATCCTGTTTAGCTGGCTGATTTTGGATTTTTAGTTGATATAACACGACATCTGAACATGCTGAACACGAGCCTTCAGGGGCAAAATGCAGTGTTAAGCCAACTGTATTCACATATCAATGCCTTTGGGACCAAGCTGCTACTTTTCCAAAGGCACCTGTCACAAACGCAGCCCAATACCACACATTTCCCATCGCTGCAGGAAATAATGACCAGTTTTCCACAGAACAATATGAGTGCGCAAATAAGGAGGTATGAAGCAGACATCTCATCTCTGGCTGAGGAGTTTCAACAGCGCTTTCGGGATTTTGCAGCTATTGAAAAGGAGATCATACTTTTTTCATTTCCTTTCTCTGTGGACCCTGATGACGCTCCAGACCACCTGCGGCTGGAGCTCATTGAGCTGCAGTGTGACGCCGAGTGTCGCAGTCGGCACCAACAGCTCCCTCTTGTCAACTTTTACCGACAGCTGGATAAAGACAGGTTCCAAGAGATTCGAACATTGCTAAGAAAACGCTGAGCTTGTTTGGTTCGACATACTTGTGCGAGAAGACATTCTCGGTTATGAACATTAACAAGAACCGCGTGAGGACGAGACTAAGTGACTTTCACCTGCGTGACATCTTGCGCATCAAAACCACTGTTTTTTAACCAAACCTAGCCTATATAATGCAGTTGAGATCTCAGTATCACCCTTCACATTAGTGCAGTTATTTGTTTAGTCTTTCATAAAATAGTTTATTTGCATTTAATGTTAATGGTTCAAAGAATGTCAGGCTGAATGGTCGGCCCCCACACATTTTCACCTCACCTAATCTGGCCCTCCTTGCAAAAAGTTTGGACACCCCTGCATTAAAAAGAAGTTTAATTGGCATAGGCCATGAGTAGAGAACTGACTCAAAAAGAAATTGTAGAAATATTTCTGCTGGATGAAGAAATTTGGGTGGTTTCCAAAGTGTTCAAAATATGGGAAGATGTAGCTATATTTTGCACTCCAGAGAAAGACCCCTTCCTTATACCAACATCTGCTTTTTATTTTCTAAAATGCTTGTGTCTAATCATTTAAAAGCTGCATTTGGTTTACAGGGATAGACAATCTACTGCTCTTTGTGGTCTGTGGTTCTCTCCCAAAGCCCAAACATCAGCAGTTTACAAACTCCATAAATGTCCAACTGACTGTCCTTAAGTGAAGTGTTTTTCCTTCAACATGCCTCAGCCTCCAAACTGAGTTGGGCCTTCTTTGCTTAAAATGTCTAGTCCCCATCCCCACTGAGAGAGATTATATAAAACCTTTGGAATTCAAAGAAAAATAGTGGGCATGAAAGAGAGAGGATGAAAATTCCATCAGGCAGCTACAGACAGCCTTTGTGCTTGTGATCAGAGAATGGGCCCCAGATGCACCTAATATCATCATCGTTCACAATCAGATTATATTAAATAGGAATAATCAAATGGTCTGTGTCAATTTTGCATATGTTCAGTCTGCTCAGCCCACTTTTCACAACAGTCTGCAATAATAGGCCAAAAAAATGAAAATCTGCATTTATGTTGGCATTCAGTTTTCCACAACCAACACATTCCCTTGCTAATTTATTATGTACTTTTGCATATATAAGTTGAACTTTTGACAATGTTTAAGATGAGAATGACAGGCAGAAGTGTGGAAACCAAAAGGTAAATTCCAAACTGCATATTAGTTAAGGAAGTGCAAATTGGGTCAGTTCTCTTAAAAATGCAGCCCAAACAAAAAGTTGCCATGCCAAGATCACCAGATATGGAATCAAAGTAGCTACCACTGGATCACAAGAGGTGA
Organism: Varanus komodoensis; assembly: GCF_004798865.1. Classification (NCBI taxonomy): domain Eukaryota; kingdom Metazoa; phylum Chordata; class Lepidosauria; order Squamata; family Varanidae; genus Varanus; species Varanus komodoensis. Next base: position 5,947,873 of record NW_025335409.1, read on the forward strand.
TGCAAATAGGAACCAATCAAAAGGATGCCATCTCTTCAAGTTTAGAGAGAGCTATAAAGGAGAAGTTGGTATTGAAACACACATAACTTTGCTTGGCTCTAGGCAGGAGCTTAAGAATTAGCAGAAACTTCAGTATAGCCAAGTGGGTGAATTTTGCAATATTTCCCCACATAAGATAGTGCCAACACATGCAAAAACTAGCATGCTAGAGAGAGAATTCTAACGGCTGCCTTTACTATATTCCCTGTTTTACATGCAGAGAGACTGCTTTATGTGGCGATTCAAATATTCAGTGCCCACCTGCAGGTTAAGAATAGTACAGCCCTGAACCAACTGCATCAGGTGGCTTGTTTACTTACAGCTCCAGACCTGTTCCGAGCATTTGTAGGCATGTGCTGTCAAGTCATTTCTGACTTATGGCGACCCTAGGGATGAATGCCCTCCAAAATGCCATCTCCTTCACAACGCTGCTAAACTATTATAAATTCAAGCTGCGGCTTCCTTTATGAAGTCAATCCATCTCATACTCAGGCTTTCCTTCCGTCTTCTGCCTTTGACTTTTCCTAGCATGATTGTCTTGTCCAGTGAGTCTTGTCTCCTCATGATATATCCAAATTATGACAGCCTCAGCTTTGTCATTTTTGCTTCTAGGAAAAGTTCTGGCTTGATTTCATCTAGGACCCACTTGTATGTCTTTCTCTCAGTCCAGATTATTCACAAAGCTCTCCTCCAGCACCATGCCCCAAATGCATCATTTTTTTTTCCTGCCAGGTTTCTTCACCGTCCAGCTTTCACACCCATACACAGTGATCAGGAGAATGAATAATAAGCATAGAAGCAAGCAGCTTGGGGTCTCTGTGGCTGATTTTTGTGAGTACTCAAATAGTAGCCAGCATTCGTTTTTTGACAATTAAGCAGCCTAACAACACCCTCCAGACATTGAAACAAAGAGAAAAATCTATTCAAACTGGAATTAACTGTAGGGTTTCTTTAGATCTGAGTTTTTTAAGCCCATATTGATTTTCTACAGAGGACAAGCAATACAATGCTAGGAAGAGTTTAACACTGATTGTTGCTAGAATGTAAAGACACAATGACTAGAAGTAATGGTCTCTAAACCTTTAAGGGAAGCATCCAATAAGTAAGATTTCTTTATTGACGGAACCATTCTAACCAAAACACCTGAAAAACATTATTGATTAGGCACAGAGGCCGGCCTAAACTCTTGGTAACAAACTTCATTTTTTTTCTTGAAAACTCCACTAAATGTCAGTATACTGGTTCTAGTATTACAATAAAAGGTGGAGATATGGCGATCTTGGTTGGAGTGTAAGAGTACAGTCTAACTTTGCCCTAACACTAGTGCTAGTGATACTTCACTAGCATAAACCAATGCTTGTGCAACATAGTGCTTGCTGAGCCTTTGAGAAAAAAGGTAATTCACTGCCAAACTCTGGCAGCCTCACCAAATTTCAGTGGCAAATCACTGCTTTTTCCAATTGTCCTAACAAACACTACTTAGCTTGTAACATTAGCACAAGAGCATTAATGCTATCACAAGGGCACAACTGAATATTAACTCTAGAAACTGCATACAAGACAAGTCTGCAGCATACTAAAGTCAATTCCATAGGAAATGATGCTGAAATCCATTTTCTGTTCAGTAAAGAAGTCACCCAGAAGGTAGCAAGGAGGAGAGCACTTGAATTTCACCCAAGAATCTCAGAGTTTCAAGAATCACCTTCCACTGTGTGTGTCCAGTTCTCCAAAACGTATTTAGGCACTAAAGGAAGTAAGGGGGGTACATTAGCCTTAGCAAGCAGTATGAGGCCCCATAGTGGGTTAACTTTTTGCAAGTATTAAGAGTTTGGTCTTCTGTCTTCGCTTCATTGGCAGAGCAATGCTACTGCTTCTGGCTCTTCAAATTGTGGGGTCTACATCTTCACACTCAAAAGCTGACATGGGATCCAACACTGATAGACACAGGATAAGGTAGGAGTATGGCCACCTTTGGCTCTTGTGTGGGCTGACAGGTATGTCTATGCAGCAGTTTGGAAAGGAGCCAGGTGTGCATCCAATGCATATACCAGCATGGTAAGAATGCTGTATGAGCTGGACTGGACTTCTCCTTGCCCACAGGTCATGAAGCTTCCGTATAAGCATCTCACAGTGTCCCACACACAAAAAGCTGTTTCCTGTGCCAATAAAGGCAATTCAAAACTAAGACAGGGTAACTAAAAATGGTTCCAACAGAAATGGCGTCACAGCACCATTTCCTGTCCACCTTTTCCCCCAACCAGAGCAGCAGATTCAAGAGTTAGATGAAAAGAACAGCATTTTAGAAGGCAGTCCACAAAATGGCTACACCACCAGTATACGTGGCAACTATTCACCATAACTTTTTCTGATTGTCCTTCCATTTCACCCCTACCACATCTTTAGAGTGTAAGCCTCCAAGAAAGTGTTTTCTAATATTTATTCAGAACCTAGCGAATGTAGACACTCTATAACTGCAGCATCTGCATCATCTGACATTTCTGTGGAAAGCAAAAGGATGCTTTGTTTATTATCATGCATTTTTAGGACCCCATGATGTTATCAATAAATTATGTGTTCCTTTAACACAGAAATATTGTTCTCTACTAATTGTGAACATAAAGCACAGAAAAGGCATTATAACATGTTGCATGCACACAGCTTTTGGAAATAAGAGTACTAAATTATGCTGGTGTATTATTTTGTCTAACTATGTACAAAACTGTTTCTGCAGCAGTGATATATTGAATTAATACACTTCCATGGGCCTGGAATCTGAATCAGTGAGGTATATTTTATTGTTCACTGGGAGGAACTGAAAACAGTAGGTTCCTAAACATGGCAATAATTAATAACTATCTGTTTATTTCATTCCAGTGAATGAGTATGTTACATGTAAACAAGTATATTTTTATGTAACACAACCAATTTTGCTTCCAAGGTGATTATGTTCTCAGGGAAGGTTGAATGCTGACATTCTCTTTAACAGTTTTGCCTTGGTTAATATGAAGGCTATTCAGAAAATATTACATGTATTGGGAAAAAGGGAAGGGAGAAGGGCAGCCAATTATTTAACACAGCCCACCCCATGTGTTTGCTCCAGTGGATACATTTGTATTTTCGAGGAAATATCATGAGGGCCCACACAAAATGGCTGCCATGGGAGTTGCCCATTCATAAAATGTTTCCCATGGTGGGCATGGCCAGTCACGAAACATTCATTTCCCACATAGTCAGTGAGACTATAAAAAGTTACTTGCCCAATAATTTAAGCACAAGACAGAGGTGGGGCCTAACCTCCAGAACACAAGTACTTTGTACCCAAAGAAGCATGAGGCTAGAAGGCAGCACTTCAATTTGCACCATACCAGCTTTCCAGTTAAAAAGAAATTAAAAATCTGGAAAAAAGAAAATTAAAATCAGGAGCGAGGGGAAGCTGATAGAGGTGTCAACTACAAGATGGGCACCACACTGAAGACTGAAAGTATAACTCATGGGGGGCAACCATAGCCTGACCAAGGAGAGAGTTAGCATTGGTTAAAATGGGGGGGGGGGAGTAGGAAGGTCAAAGGGGGAGTTTTAAACTATGATATCCTTAATGGACAGCTCTACTGGCTATCTTCACTTAAAAATATGACTCCTCTGCTTCTGTACCACACAGCTAAATGCTTTGTGGCACATAAGCCTCTTGTTTCTCCAACAAGCCCCTTGCAACTGGTACCACCCACTTCATTCTTGATCCAGAGCCACAAAGATGCAGGCAAAAGAGCTTTCTATGCTCTTTACAATTTAAAGGCCAGCTTGAGAATATGTTGGAAAGAGCAACAGGAAGACAAAAAAACTGTCCTAATACAAATCCAATGTTGTCTTCACTGAGCAAATGAAGAGAGACCATTAACTCTCCACATTGCCTTTAATACTCTGGGCATGTCAGAGCGGCAGCATAACCCTATTAGTGAGAAAGTCGGGGAAACAGAGTCTCTTCGGCTTTCTTATCGAACAGTATTGACCTACCTTTCTGACTGATGGTGAGGATAAAACTGCAATGCAATTTGCAAATTAAAAGGGTTATTAACATGACCATCATGATAAAATCCAAGTCTGTGAAGCTCATGGGATGCAGCCCAGGTCCTAACATGGAAGCCGTTATGCACACAGCGTGAACTCAACTGCAAACGTAGGTTGATTGCAAGAAAGGACAGCCAAGCTTCATCTGCCCCAGGCTGGATGTAATCCACTGGACCATCCTCATCTTTTACTAGTTCAGACATCTTGATAGTTCCACTGCAGATGCTGTGATATATCTATATCTGAATATATCTTTAAGAAGTCTGAAGCCGTTGGTTTCCTGTTTTTTTCCAGAGGCCAAGTCTCTTTGTGTAAACCTTGGAAGCGGGAGCTGGTGTGCAGCTCCTCAGAAGTTAGTCTCCCTCATGAATATTGGGCTAAAGAATGCTGCTATGAGAGCTTCCAGATCTGAAATGCCAAGCCTAGGAGTAAATTGCATGTTGAACACTTAAGCTCCTCCCTTCACACATATCAAAAACATGCAAGGGCCTTAACTGGATCCCAGTCTATTTGCTAGACCCAAGTCTTGCCACAAAGCTCACATAATACTAACAGTAAGTTTTGCCAGACCATCATGGCAGCTGACAACCACAAAGCTCTTCACTCCTGACCCCTGGGGAAAAAATGACAAACTGAAGTGTGCCGGCTTCTGCTTTCTGTTTCTGATCCTGCTGCAGATGTTCAGCAAGCAGGAATAATAAGTAAGTCAAAGGAGTAGAAGGGACAGAAAGAGCAGAAGGAGCTTAGTACAGAAGGAGAAAAAAGCAAGGTAAAAAGTTATCAGAGAGAAATAAGCAGACTAGAAGCTGGGAGTGGAGAGAAATGGCAAGACCAAGTGTGTGGTGGGGGGAGCAAGGATCTGGAAGGGAGAGAAAGACAGCTAGGGTTGGAGAATGGAGAAGAAAGGGATTGGGGGAGAGAAAATGAGACTAGAGGCTGTGAAAGAGAAAGAGAAAAGGTCTGTGTGGGCAGAAGCTACTTTTTCCATCCCCCACCCTGCCCCTTAGCCTCTAGCTTCACTTTTTCAACACCTGCATAATCTCGTTTAGCCAAGTCCCTCTGATAGCCATTATGCAACTAGTCATATCCACTGTGGGAGTCATGGCATGGAGGTACCTGCAGCTGTTATTCAAATCCCTAAATGCGCCCACAGATCCAAACAGGTTAGGGCCCCTGGTGTAGCGATTGGGAGCATGCACTCTGCTTTCTCCTGTGGGGCAGCAAATGTGCCAAAGCTGGCTGTTGAAGGGAATCAGCATCCTTTCTAAATATCTGGGAATGGATTGGAGTTTCCATTTCTGTAAATCTGTTTTCTTTCTGAATTTCAACATATCCCTAACTCCTTCAGACCCCCAAAAATGCAACTTAGACAGTCCTCTGTGTTTTGCTTTGTGAGGTTTAGCAAAGCAAAGCACAGATAGAGTTTAACAAACGGTAAGGCTCAAAACCTCTTACCAGTGCAACCCAGACAACTGAAGGCCAGTTTACCTCAGTTTACAGTTGCGACACTGAGGCTACTTTCAGTTGTTCCCCCTAACAGCCATTTCGTGGCAAGCTGTTCATATCCAGCAGTTCACCAGGGAAATGGGCCAATTTTCATTGTGCCGCTTCAAATCTTCCTTTAAGGTGAATTGCATTGGCACAGTGCCCCAAACTGTTAGAATTTGCTGCCTAGTGAGATTCACCAATTCTCATCCCTGCTGACATCTAGAAAGCTATGGAAAAAAGCTTGTCCTCAGAGTCTCTCTCTCTCTCTCTCTCTTTCTTTTTTAATATATTGGTCTGGTGCCTGGTTCCTCAAGATGAAACAAAACATGAATTCTGCACCCAATATGCACTTGAACGGAACAACATCATGGGCATGGCCCCAAGCACAAGCACACAGACAGATACAGGCACAAAAATCTAACCCAGTACTTGACATAATGTGCATCACAAAATGTTTAGGAAAGGATATGCTTTGAATATGCAGCAACATATAAAAGAGATCATCCAAAACAAACAACACCAGCTGCTTAGTGGATAAACAAAGCAGGCATGTTTTGTTGTTGTTGTTTTTTAAGGCAACCCACTTCAGCTCACTGTAAAGCAGATACTGAAACATTCATCTCCAACAAAATGTTGATTGAGGCTCAGATCCTGCCATTTGTCCGTTTGTTTTTTTGTACCAGCCACACCACTTATTTCCTGTCTCTTTCTCCTGGCGACATGGAGCATACTAAATACAAGGCTAGGAGAGCCTGTCTTGTGAAGCCAGTGATGGGGAAACACTGGGAAGCTGACAGTAACAAAGACAAAGACGTTTTCGCAATTAATTTTCAATGGAGGAGATTATGCTTCATGAGCAGATAAAATGTTTTGTGCATTATGAACAACTAGTGAACAGACCTGGCTTCACACAGCTTGGAATGGCCCTCAGCTGAATACAGCTAAGCCTTCAAACAAACTGAACAGCTCTCAGGGTTGGACACATTTCCTCACTCTGTGTGAGTGAAGTCATGTGCCCTGACACCTCTTGGCAAGGCCCTGTCCATGATGCACCTCTGTTGTCCATGGACAGTAGGGTATATCCCCTCCATTCCCCTGAAATAGGCTGCCCCACAGTGGGGGAAGAAGCAGGCGTATATCTGTCCCTTGGCCTACGAATTTCCCAGATTTTAAAGCTCTATTTTAGTCGGGGAAGTCTGCCCCCTATTAGCTGGCGATGCTGTGGGAGACTTCAGCCACATATCTGAAGGTGCATTCTTACAGACTGCACACGGACCACTTGGAAGCCTCTGGAGTCAGCAAAGCAGAAGAAGCAGTGGAAGTGATTCTGCCTCATCCTCCTCTATCTTGACTGTTCTTGCACTAGGCAGGCTTTCTTGCCCATCTAGTTGAGGAGCTTCAGGGGAAGCGATGATGGCAGGAAGAGATTCAGGTTAATTTGCATCCTGATTTCGCCAGTCTTTTCCCATCATAGCATACCATTTCTTCTCCTCAAAGGTCACTTTTCTGACCTCAGAGGGCATCTTGCATGGTGCTTTCCGTGGCCATGATGAAAAAACAGAAGACTCTCCAATGCCCCCTTTCCAACCCAACTTGCGGCCCCTGGATGCACACGCAGGAACCAGAGGAATTGTAAGTTACATTAATGAATGCATTAAAAATAGAGTCCTTTTAGTATGCATGCTGAATTTGAGGTACCCATGTTTCATGGTCTTGGTGCTATGGAGATGATGGGCAGATACATTCTGGTTTTATTATTATACATAACATTTGGAAAGAGCTTTTCCAGTTTTCAGAGTGATTCACATACTTCATCTTAATAACAATTCTGTAAAGAAAGATATCATGATGATTTACATAGTACAGAAAGTGTAGCTTCAGCTGGAAAAAGTAGCATCTTGCCTGCAACCAGCTAGTGAGCTCCCTGGTATTTATTACCAAAATCTAGTTCTTTCAGTTTACTAGTATCTCCTTCTATTTGTCAGTTCTTCTAACATGATGCTGTCCAATCCTTAACATGACCTCTGCTTATCCATACTATATGAATTAGGTCCGCATACCTACACCACTTATCCCATAATGAAACAGAGATCTCTCCAGAAAATCCAATGAGTTGAAACATTTTATTGCCACATTTCAAAGTCATGTTCAATTTGCTAGCTACACTCACCCTCTCTGTTGTTGTTGTTGTTGTTGTTGTTGTTGGTCTTGTTGTTGTTTCGTTAAGCTTAGCTACTTTCCACATCTTTGGATTCCACAAAGTATTGTTTTTCTCCATACACATTAGCTTTCCTTTCTCCCAACTGAGTAGCATGTGGCTTTGTTTCACCAGAATCCAAAGCTTTTAGCCTTCTTTGAAATGAATTCCACATTCTCTCAAGTTGACCAAATGAAAGCAGTTAACCTCCATCCAAAGAAGGATTGCATATGATTTCCAGCACATGTATGACTAAGTATTTAGAGTAAAGTACAGCAATTTGTCCTACAAAGAACCCAGAATGGATTGCATTGCTTTAGGCAAGATGTTTTCAAACTGAATTTTGTTTTCATCTTCTTTTTTATTATCCCCCCTCCACTCTGGCCCATAAAAGATAGTTCAACTTCAAGGAAAATCTACTGCTTCAAAGGAGAGTAATCTGGAAAACAAATGCCTTTTAGAATGTCACTTTTGGAATGTTCATGTAATTTTATTGGTGGCAAAATATTTCCAGACTGAACAATCCAGAATGTTGGTGTGTTCAGAAAAAATGGAACCAAATTGTATTTATTTAAATAGAAGCATGTCCCTTGCAACAATTTACACCTTCAGGGAATCATATAATAATAAAAACAGAGTCCTTATACCTTACACATTGAGAGTAATAGAAACTTCTGTAGGAGAAACAAAATAAAAGCAGCAAAGTAAACCGTTAAAACTTATTCAAAACCTAATAGAATAAAATATATTGACTGTCTAAAAACTAAGGGGATGTATCAACCACAGGATTCAGTTTCAATCCCAGTTTGGCAAACAGTCTGATTCCCTTCAGATTGACTCAGAAGCAGCCCAATTCAGCTCAGAAGCCACACCTGGATTCCAATTTTGAAATCCAAAATTCTGTACCTACAGTTGCTATCACTGAAAAGTAACTGCAACATTCATTGATCTTTGACAGGATTAAACAAAATGTGTAAGAGTGAATTAAACCTTCCAAAATCCCAACAAATAGGTGCAAGAGATTATGTGAGCAATGTATATACATGTTTAAATGAAATTTTATTCCTTGAGAAAACTGGATGAGAATTGCAGGAATGGTTGCTTAGTTGATTGATTTCAGAGGAACAGGTGTACAGGGTTCTGTACAAGAGCAGGTGTTATGCTAAAGCAGCCACCCAAGTTATGTGCACCATCCCCTATGTCCTTTGCAGGCAATTTATATGAAAATGGTACACAGCCACGGCAGGAACCCAGCAAAATTTTTATTAGGATATATACAGTGGACTTTGCAGCAGGAAAATCTTTGAACTTTCCCTTTATTTTCCCTCATCTCCTCATCCTCTGCCTCTCTCTTTCTTTGGGACAGAGAGACAATTTTTATGAAAGTACCATGAAACATATAGGTATTCCTAGGAAACCTGCAAACTATCAAAAGAATAGGTTCGGGATACATGGCATTACAATAAATGCAATACAGTTTAAAGTTCTTTTTGCTCTTTGATTTTTTTTGGGGGGGGGTGTCTTCTGCTCAATGGGCATCGCAAAGAAAAGTGCAACAGAGCAGGCATACATTATGGATGTGGAGCATTTTGCAGCTATATTCAGACATACCTAAACTGTACAGAGTTAACTCATGAGGAAGGACCTTTATTGGCTTTTCCCCATGTGTTTTCTCTCATTCTATACATACAGGATGGTGCTCTGAAAAGGAGACAATCTTTATCTATGGAGAAGTGTCCGTGTAACTTTGAATGTTGATTTACCACAGAATTTTGTGTCAAATCTCTTTCGGCCCTTAGGGAAGCCCCATGGTGGCTTGATATATCGCACAGTGAATTGTCTGCTATTTCATGAAACAAGCAAGCATCCATACGCTGCCTAATATATGAGATGCTCTTGTTTAAAACAGACAAACAACAATAAAAGGCCATGAACCAGCAGTTCTTGAGGATGTGCTGGTCTAGATCAGTGATGCAAAAAGGGGCACCCCCAGCTTTTGTCAATCCCCAAAAAATCAGTATGGAGGAAACACTTCAGGAACAGGCTCCTTGTTGGTTCATCCTAGAGCATCCCAAGCAGTGACTGAGGATTCAGACCCATATTCTGTGACACTGGAGGACTGAGCTTCCTGCCTCATGGTAGCGATGGCAAAGCCTTTTTCTAGAAAGCTTTTCCTTTCCTTTTGGCAATTGTTTTGGGGTGGGTGGGGCAGGAAAGGGACTTTTTTTTACCCTGAAGCAGTTACTGAAATAAAACCGAGATCTCTCGCTGCTGAGATGCATGCAAGTGTGTGAAGAGGGTTTGTGAGCACCCATTTTTGTATGCAGCAGAGACCCAGTGCAGAGACCCAGGTTTGTCCAACCCTGTTCTACACTCTTGGTGAAAGGCAGAAATGGGTGAAATTGGGGCATGAATATTCTGAGGAACCCACCAACCGAAAGCCACCATCTTAATGGCGATACTGGCAAGGTGCTGCACCAATTACAAATGGACCCCAAAGACCTCCTTGACAATGCAGAGAACTCCGGGCGCCCTCATTTTTATATGCGTTCGGTTTTTAAATGAATAGAGCTTTCCAGTCCATCTGCATTTCACAATTTTCAATGAACACCCATGCAGATTGTTGCAAACTCTTAAGTTCATTATAATAATTTGTAGTTTATTTTTATAGATCTCAGAACATATTGACCACATCTTTATGCATGCATATTTTGTCCTTTTTGCAACCTAGTTTTTTCTCACAACCCAATTTGGTTTCCACTTGCCTATCTAACTAACATCTCTCCTCCTACTTCCTTTTTTGTGCCAGCATTAACTCCCTCCAGTCATTCTCTTCCTCTTCTCTTCTTTCTCAACTGACCAGTCAAGACAGCGGTTTTCTAGGTGGCTGTTGCAGGAGCCCAAGGACAATTTTCATGCAGCCTGCAGAGCTGTCCCAAGTGCTTCCTGAGCAGAGAGATGAGTGCTTTGAAAGCACAGATCAAGCTGCACCTGTGCTTTCAAAAAGCATTCCTCTCTGTGCAAGAAGAAAGCAGTCCTCTCCCTCCCTAAGCAGATGCTGGTGCCAGACTGGGGAAACTATGAGAAAAGGGAATGGCAGAAAGGGGAAAAGAGAGAGAAGGGATGGCTTAGCCTACTTGTTGCTCTGATGCATCCCAGTGAAGGATGCAGCCCCATAGGTTATTGGCCCTTCCTAGAAAGAAATTTCCCCACCATTTCTCAGTGGTTTTAACCCCTTTATTCCTGGTTTGATGTAAGCATTTAACTAGTATTTTTATGTATATGCAAAGACAGAAGCATGCTGTTGTTGACACTGGTATATATTATTGTCACTGCACTATTATGTGGGCATACCATTAGATCACTGAATTTGGAAAGCTTCATCTTACAATTTGAAGTGGCACATAAACCTGCAAGAAATGACAGTCTGGTACATTAATCATTGTACATAGCACTGATTCTTGAAGTCTGAAAAAAATGTGCTGTATGAATTTCACTAGCATCCCTGGCTGGGCTGTTCATTCATTTCTAAAATGAATAAAAACCAAAATGAACACATCCCTGGCCATTTCTACTTGGGCTTTTTCTTCTTGTTCTTCAGCAAATTGGTACATATTTTTATATCCAGGGAACATCCAGGGAGGAGGAATTTTGGAGTGCTTTGAAAGTGACAGGATATGAGAACTGTCTAATGTGAAGCGTAAATCAATGGCAAGCTCACAGGATGACAGACCCGTTTTAATTGCTTATAGAATGGAGACCTTTTTGTCTAAAGCAGGGCCAGGCAACATCTGGAGTTCTGAGAGCTGTTTTCAACCCCCAGACGCCAGACAAGGGCTACACACAAAGGGAGGAAAATCACAGATTGGTTCCTGAATTTTGGTAGTAAACCACTCTATACCAATACAGATTACTTATAGAGGTTAAATTTAGCTTGCTAAATCCAACCATTTTGAATCCACAGAACAGTGCAGTCTTACCATTTCATGACTCCAGAACATCCCAAAAACAAAATTCATTTGGATGTTCAATATAGATGCAATGGGGGGGCATGTTTCCAGCTCCTGGTATAAATTCTCCTAATCTTAGCTTATCTGATGCCTTAAAGGAATGGTACACCTTAAAATAGTTTCATTAGCACGGGGAGAAAACCAAACTTGTATGTAACGGAAGACAGGCTGGCTGTCCACTGCAATCAATCTAGGAAAAAGTGACATGAATGAGGCAATAGGAAATGAGGAAAATTAATGTGGGTGCTGAAAATTGATTGAAGCATTTTAGGTGCACATTTCTTGTGCATGCTGCTGCCTTTTATCCATGATCACCTGTGACTTCTGCTTCTCTTATGCATGCATTGAATGGAAATGGTGTTAAAGTAGGATTAGGAGATTGTGGAAAAACTGAATGATCTTTTTTTCATCTGTCTTCATGGTAGGGGATAAGGACGGATTGTGAACGTATGTATCCAGGAAGGGAGTCTGAAGAATAAAGGCAGATAGTGGTGGCAAAAGATGAAATTCTTAAACGTATTGACAAAGTGAAATTTAATAAATCACTGGGACCAGATAATATTCATCCTAAAGAACTCAACTATGAAATTGATGACGTTCTTACAAAAATACCTAACATAAGCCTCTGTACTGGAAGACTGGAGAATGGCTCACATCCCTTTCTAAAAAAAGGAGTGGAGTGGAGTGGGGCCTGTGAGAAAGAGAGATCCAGAAATTACACTGAATGTCCATTCCAGCTAATTCCTTGAAGGCATTACTAAAGATAGAATTAATAAGCTATAGAGAGATAAGCCCAGTGAAAAGATCAATATGGTCTTTGCAAAGGTAAATCATGTCTCATTCACCTTTTAAAGATATCTGAGAGTGTCAATAGGCACATGGACAGGGGTAATTCAGTAGACACTGTTTACTTGGATTTGCAAAAGGCAGATGACAAAGTCACTCACCAAAGACTTCCAAGTAAACATGGAATAAGAGGAGAGGTCTGCTTATGGATCAGTAACTGGTTGTGAAATAGAAAGCAGAGAACACATCCGAATGGAGGGATGTAAATAGTAGGGTCCCACGGCAATCTGTATTTTAGGACCAATGCTTTTCAACTGAAATCATAAATGAACTGGAATTAGGAGCGAGCAGTAAAGTGATCAGATTTGCTGGTGGCACCGAACTATTCAGGGTGATCAAAACCAAAAGGAATTGTGAGGAGCTCAGAGGGGATCTGTCCAAACTGAGAAATGGGGGATCAGAATGGCAAATGCAGTTCAATGTAAGAAACTGCAACGTAATGTATGTTGGGACAAAAAAATCCAACTTCAAGTATACAATGAGGGGATTTAAGCTAGCAGTGACTGACCGAGAAAGGAATATTGGGATGGTGGTGGGCACTGACCGTGTTTGTCTGCTGTGAAAAAACAAATGAACATACTCCATGTTAGGAATGATAAAGAAAAAAAGAAAACTGCCAATATTGTACCTCCTTTATACAAAGCTATGGTGTGTGTGGACTTAGAATATTGTGTAGAGTTCTGATTTTGGTACGTAAAAATTGTCATTTTGGAGTTGAAAAAAGGACAGAAAAGAGCATCTAAACTAATCAAGGGGTTACAGCAATTCCTTCATAAGGAAAGGTTACAATGGCTGTGATCGTTGGCATTTTTTAAAGGGTGAATAAGGTAAGACATTGTAGGAGTGTAACAGTGTGGAGAAAGTGAAGAGGGAGACATTTTCTTCTTACTTCTGTAGTAGTAGAAATTAGATGCATCCCGTGAAGTGGATTAAAGGACAGATAAAGGGAAGTACTTCTTCACATAGCTCATGGTTAAACTATGGAATCCACTTCCTGCAGAGATGGCCCCCCAGTTTGGGCAAATTTAAAAGGTGACTGGACAAATTCATGTCCATGTCCTGGGATTCTGTGGGCAGCTGCTTGGCCACTGTGTGAACAGAATGTGTGACTTGATCTAGCACGGTTCTTCACATACTTTTATACAACATAAACATAAAAAATTAGGGGGCATCACACATCTCTTAGCCAAGTCTGGAATTCGCCATGTTTACAGCATTCTCCTGTTTGGGGGTGGGGTTTGCTTCGGTGGGGGAGTTTGCCTTTTCCATGTAATATTGACTAACATTTTTGACTTGGTTGCTCTGCCATTTCTTTCCTGCTGGGGATTCTCCCCCTACTCCTGCCTCATAGCTAAGAAAGGAAAAAGCCACGAAGTGATTCACTTCCAGAACGGCCATTTACCAAGAGTGCTGCATGTCTAGGATTTGAACCTGCAAAGTGCTGAGCCCTCAGTCTCCTGTGGAAACATACTGGCACTCATCACCAACAATTAGTCACACTGACTTTGATGTGATTGTTGCGAACTTTGCCAGCAAGTGTACGTTCCAACAGGTCAGTAGATCAAGCTAGACTGCTGAAACACAGTAACAACTGGTGTTGGAGTTGTACAACTTTCAGAGCGGTCGATATTTATCTTAGATTTTCCTTAGCGTTAGCTGTTTGATTTTTATTACGGCGTCCATCTTCAGAGAGTTTTATGTTTAGAACACCCACCTTGGCAAATTTTGAGAGCAGGCTTGATAGACTCATTGGTAACAACAAAGGAAAGAGCAGATGAGGTGCTAAAATTGATTGACCTGATGAATGTTAAACATGTTTTGATCGTGAACTTTTGACTTACGCAGAAATCTTATTGCTGTTTGTTGGCTTTGCTGTTGAAGACTTCCTGTTGCTTATGTATTTCTTTGAAGAATACCTGAGCAGAACTCTTGAGCAGGCTGGACTGAAGGAGATGAGTAGGTGCTATTCTACCATACCTTAATTTTCTGCTACCTTCCTCTTTTATTTTTCTTTATGTTTTATATCTTTGGGGGTTGTATACCTGTAGACAGTGACTGTCTTGTTTTCCTGATTATCTGTAAAGCAATTCAAGAAGACATTTTGATGGAGGAGTGAGATACAAATATTTAAAATAAATAACAATTTTTACTAAGTTAGTTGGTTTACTAGATACACAGAAACACACACATGGGATCCATAAATACCTTTCAGCAGTTTTGCCTGGTGCAGAAGTGAAGCCCCTTCCACTTGGTCATAGTTATCCATACCCTGGCAACTTTGAGGCTTGATTACTGCAATATGTTATATGTGGAAATGAATAGAAGTAATTTTAGTTAATTCAGAACGCAGCTGTCAGATTGGTGACTGACACCAGCCAGCATTAAAACACATTTTTAATACACAGTGTGGTCTTTTTAATGCCAAGTGAGGACCTTTAAAAAAAAATCCCAGGCTTTTCCACCCTTCAGTTTTAAAAATGGCCTTTTAGATCTTAGCACTGCTGATAGCTTTTATCTAGTTTATTACTTTGGTTTTATCCTTTTTCAAACCTATGATTTTATATTATGTTGGACTATCCTATTGTATTTTATGATTTTAAGGTTTATATCATAAACTCTCTAGCAAGCTTCAGCTAATGGGTGGTATAGAAATGAAATAAATCAGTAAATAAATAAATATTTGTTGGGTATTTGTTGTTTTCTACAATTCATGGGGCTGGTTTTGCCCTATGAAGCCAGGAACCGGTACATGGGTATTTATTAACATCTACAGATAGCCTTTCTGCTACAGTTTAAAGTAGCAGCTTACAATTTAATGGACATGATACCTAAAAGGAAAAAAAAAGAAGGGAAGAGGAAACTTAACAAACTGGGGCAGGAGCATCCAATCTCAGGCCTGAAAGCCAAATCCAGCCCCCTGGGGTGCCACAGATTGCCAAATGCCTTTTCTCTAACCCCATTTTTCAGAACCAGCAATTCTTTACTGGTTTCCCAGGTTCTTTGCAGTTTTCCCCATTATAAATAGTTGAAATGCCTCTACTCAAGACTTTGTCTGTGATGATAAGAGCTTTAAGCTAGAATATGCTGGTGTTTTGGTTTTATCACCTTTGCCTTCAGGCCCACCCAACATGAAAATACAATCCCTGAAATCTTTGGAGTGAAATGTGGCCCTCACACTGAAAAATGTTCTGGAGCCCTGAATTGCAGCATCATAGTCAAGGCATGGGCAAGCTCTCCAGTGCACCTGTCATTCCAGTGAAGGCACCCGGCAAAGCTATCTCTCTTTCTGGTGCAGGCAGGCAGAGAATTCCTATTCATGAAGAATGTTGTGGGAAGACATGTTCTCTCAACCACTGCCTTCAGGAATGAGGTAAAGAGCAACCAGGAAAGGCATGTGCACAAAAAGGACCACAATAACAACACGGCCAGGTAAAGCTAGTGGTTTCCTGTTCTGCTAGCTTCAGGTGCCATGTTAACACAATTGGTTTCCTCAAGTTTTTAGTGGATGGTATGCATTACTCCTGCCTTTGTTATTTTGCAGTTCTTACTGTCATTTTTATATTGCTTTTTAAAAAGTGCGCTACTGATTTTTCAACTTTCATGTGTTAGCTTGGAAGCTTGTACCGAAAAGGGGGTGGAAACAATTCAGGATGAGAAAGGGAGAGAATTCTGTGATGCAGCATTACTCTGCAATGCCAAGGTACAAAATGGCTCCCTGTGGCATAAATTTTCCTTCAAATGTTCTGCTCTACCAGCTAAGCATAATAGCTTGGTAATTTCTAATTTTCTAATTTTGCAACAGCATCCTTTGGAGAAAAATGTACTATAATTAAGTACTCACCTTTTGAAAAGCTGGTGATTGTGGGGAAGGATGATTAATGTGAAGCCCCAACCAAAAGAAAATATATTTGGAGAACTGAAGAGATATTTTTTAAAAAATACACCTAGAACTGTTCATTTTATATTACTCAGAAGAGATGTTCCTGACACTATTAAACTGCCAAAACCCTTGTGAGTTTCTACTTCGAACCCAAATACATTGCATGTAATTAGCAAGATGGCTTGAAAAGGCTTCCATATCCCCAAAAAATAGTTGATAAGAGGGGCTGTTCCTCAGTGACAGAGCATGTGTCTACCCTGCAGAAATTTGCTGATTTAGTCCCTGGCATTTCATGACAGAACCAGGAAAGACTCCATGGCTTGAGACCCCGGAAAGCTGTTGCCAGTCAATATGCCCCATACTGAGTAGATGGATCGATGGTCTGTGTGAAGAAACTGATTTTTTTGTGGTAACATTTTGTTGTATTTATACTCATTGTATGGAAATCTAGAACTGAAGCTGAAGCATAGTACAAAGGGAAATGAGTTTTTTATTCAAGGGTTGTACTCAAGAAGTAACACATAGTATGTGTGTATACCATCTAATCGGACAGTATGAACAACTTCTAGAAGTACCTGTTGATCCAGAGTTTGAACAGAGGTGGTGGGCAGAATGTTGTCCACACAGCTAAATTGTTTGTTGTTCTGACTCAAATAAAGAGGGTGAGAGACACCCGGAGGTTTGTTGGAGGAGTCACTGGGAAACGCTGAAGAAGGGTTTAGGAGGTGGACCAGGAAGCCATGCTGGAACAAGAAGGCAGCACCAGAAGAAGGCCAGCAGAGACCTGGTAAAAGTCAATGGTGGAGCTCTGAAGTCAGAGCAGCTGCCAAACCCAATGGATGACGTCAAGGAAAACTGTGTTACAGACTGCAAGTAGCTCTTCCTAGAAGGGAGACTCCATATCAAGCATCATTGCTAAGTCTCTGTGTTAATAGGGGAACTGGCTTCAGTTTGGTTCAGATTAGGAACTTTAGCTACTATGGCCTGATTGATTATAACAATGCAAACATAAATGCCCTGCTTTTTAAGTAAGTTAGTAAGCTTTCTTGTTTTATTTCTTTTTAATGAAATATTTCATATCTTTTTTTTTACTATACATCTACATCTGGTTTGTCTTACACCTATGTTCAGCTGCTGCCTTTGATAGAAGTGGTAGATTAAATAAACAGATAGATTTATAGAAACAACTGAAATGAATGGCAAGATAACTTGTGCTAGATGAATTCCACATTTTGGTGTTAGTAGCAATGGTCTGACTTGTTGTAAAGTAGCTTCATGTCTTCCAAATCTATGCCACTATGCAGGCTTTTCAGTAGGTAATTACAAAACACTAATTAAGCATGGTCCACTCTGTGTTTGTAACAGTCTTGCTTTCTATTGGAGCAGAGGAGGAGGAACTACACAGGGGCAGCAGCATGAATCCCCCTGGTCTTTTGTGTCTCTCTCCACTGGCACCAATGACAACAGGTTTGCAGCTGCAGTGGTAAAAGGGGAAAACAGAGCCCATGGGAAGCACACAGCTTTTTGGAAGCAGAATCATGCTCCTGCCAGTAGGGTGGTTCTGCTTCCAAAGAAGGCACATGCTCAGCACATGCCTTGCTTCCAGGCACAATTGCGGCGGCTGCCATCACCTCAGCAGTGACTGTGGTGCAAATGCAGTGGTGGCAGGAGCATGGGACCTGGTGGAGAGGGCAATGTGTTCACTAACCTTCAGACGGTGCCCGTCTTGTTCTGTATAGTGAAGGGTATAATATTTTACACTAGAATCAGAGAATCAGAGAACAGTAGAGTTGGAAGGGGCCGTGAAGGCCATCAAGTCCAACCTTCTGCTGTTGCAGGACACCATGTTACACCATCCCACTCAGTTGGCTGTCCAGTTTCTTTTTGAAAAACAGCTTTCCACATAGCTAAAGTTTCCAAAACATAATGGATCCATTTATTTTGATAGATAGACTCAAAATTTGGTGGGGCATTTTTTCCATCTTTATATGTCAATCTGTTGAGTATATTTGTCACTTCCTCTTATCCTCACGCCTATGCTAAGCTTCTAATCAAAATCTTTTGGAGGGATTGATTGTCATGATAATCCCCCTTGCAGTAAAACTGCTGGCATTGAATTGCTGTCACTGACATATTCACTGAGTTAGGGTTGCTCTCTGAAGGCTTGATTCATACTACAAGAGAACAGAGACCATTTAGTCAACAACAGAAGCTTTTGGAAACCCTGTTGAGGGATGAAACCACACCAATAGAAGATACTTTCTTTCCGACTGTCAGAAAAATTCTTCCCCCACCTGACTTTCCTCCTGTAATTCAGTCTCTTTTGGTTCAGTGAAATTGTTGCTCTACCATTCTTTCCTAGATTAACCAGCCCTCTGAACATCAAAACAAAAGGGATTCTGGCATGAGATTGCTGGAAAAGTATGCAGCAATTTTCTAAAATCTCCCCATGGTTCCCAGAAAATAGTGCAGCCACATTTTGCTCACATGTCTATCAGGTTAATTCAGTAAAATATGTTTTAACATTTATTGCTGCTAGTCATATTGTTCTAAAGATGAGGTAGAACTGAGCCATTGCTAAATGACAGGGAAATATTGGCAGACTGTCCACCTCCAATTACTGATTGACACCTTGATAGGATCAGGAGGCAGGGTGTGAGTCTTTCTTGATGGAAGGAGATAGTTTCCAACAGCCCGTTCTCATGGCCAATTGGGTGCCATGCTGCCAGCTGTGGTCGACTGCCATTCCTGCACTCCTTCCTGTTGGCATAAATATAAAAAGGGACCTGCAGATATCTACTCACTCTTGTATCCTGTTTCCAATGGAGACCGGTCAGATGTCTTCAAAGAGCCCATAAAAGGGTTGCAACAAAATGTTAAGCTGTGCTGAATTTTTTATTTGCAGTGCGGGCGCAGCTATTACATTAATATCTGCTACCCTGGTAGGAACATCAGAAGCAGCCTTGGGAACACTGTTGGTCCTACAGGGTCATATTGTCCAGCCATAAAGGCTGCTCAGGTGTCAGACAGATGCCTTTTCCCAGTCCTGCTTGGCAGTGCCATGTGTCCTACCACTGAAGGTGTGCCTCGGATTTGGCGGAATCCCAGATCAGACTCATTTGGAAAGATGTGCTGGATGGCCAGATAGAAGTGTGACTTCTTCAAAGTGGACTTCATCAGAATGTGAACCTCCCCTCCACCACCCAAAGCTTCATTAGCAATTTGGATTCAGAGAGACATAAATCCTGAGAGTGTGTCTGCAAAAGCAGATAGAGTTCTCCCCATGTTCTTCATACAAGGAACATGGTAGGGTGCTGAAGCTGGTATAGTTTTGTGCCTGACAGCTCTAGCTCTATTCATTAGGGTGGTTACATAGGAATACCAGAAGCCACCAAAAATTGAGTAGGACCATCTCACCCAGCATTGTCAGCACTGACTGGCAATGGTCTTTCATGATTTCAAGCTGGAGTTTCTCCTGCCTTACCTGGAGATACCAGGCACCCTACCTGGCCCCTTCCACATGCAAAGCTGGTGTTCTACACTGCAGCTCTTATTTCTCAGTAAATGTGTTTAGCATCGGGGCAGCATGTGGATTTTAAATGCCCATTATATTCCTACAGCTATAATTTTAGAGAGCTTCAAATGTGCAACTGCCCCATGCTCAGAGTACTTCTTTTTTCTCAGGCTGGCCAGCACATTTATTCTGTTTTTTCTTGAACATTGTCGGGAGTGTAGAAGCAGCTGTAAAGCATGGAATACAGTGGAGGAGAGAACAGAAATGTTAGTTTTGTGTTTCACAGCTCAAGTAACTCAAATAGGATGTGGGACATCTAAAGGGATGGGGTGGGAGCAGGAAGACCAGCAAGTCCAGTGTCAAATATGGTCTTTCTCAATCTGATGCTCTCCAACTACTTTGAACTACCAGTCTCATCAGCCCCAGCCATCATAGCCCATGTTAGGAATTAGAAGAACTGTGATCCAAAGTATCTGTAGAATACCAAGTCAGGAAAGACTGGCCAGATAGACACCCCAGTGCCCTAACTCTCATTATGACACAGATTCAAAAGGTGACACTGCAGTCATTGGGTCTGAGACATTTGCATGTAGCCAAAGTATGTGTCCCTCTGCTCAATTCCAAGGTTGTTGTGTAAAAACCACCAAAAATTCATTAACCTTAGCCATAGTAAAATGGCCAAATATTTATTGCCAGTTTTTATAACTCAGAATGTCCCAGATGTGCTTTTTTCTGAATCATATATACGATGGTTTTGTGAATTGATCATTCCTTTCTTGGTTCAGAATGTCATTTTAGTTATATGTACGTCTCATTTTATCAATCCCTTTCTTCAGAAACAAAGACTAAAATGTCTGTACCCTTTCAAAGAGGACATTCTTGCGGATGCAAGAAGTTTCCTTAGGATGCACATGGATTGTGTGAAAATCTTCAGGCAGCCTAAATCCCATTGACGTATTGTGCCTTGGATTTTAGCCTTGGAAAACAACATAGACTCATGTGTTTTTACTGGTTATCACAACCGGCAGAGCTGTTGGCAGATAAGCAAGGAGCATAGAAACACAAAAACAAATCAGAATGAGATCTTTGAGTATGCTTGGTTTCCTTTTTTTGAACTGTTTAGCTTTCAGTCTTATAAACCCATGTTTGTTCATAGGTGAGAGAGTGCCAGGGCCTTAACATCACAATCTAATATAGAACCATGTGCTCTTCTATTTATTCAATGGAATTAACTGATGCACCTTGACCTGGCAACAAGCTTCACTGAATTCACTGAAACCTACTTCTCAGTGAGCATGCATAGGATTGAATCAAATGTCTATATTGACTAGGGGCCATTTACGCTTGCTGCCTACATAGAGTGACTTTCTGCTCATACGTTAAATTTGTCTAAGACATCTCAGTGGATGAGTTCACAATGGATGGGTTACCTAGATTTATGCAAATATTGTTTATCCCTCACATAAGTCACCCTTGCTAGGTTTGCACAACATGATAAGCCACAGTGCTGTCCATTCTGGCTTGAATATTCAAAATCGCCACCAGCACACCCTGCAAATTAAGCCACTGTGGGCTGCAGCAGCTGTGCAAACCAGCAAAATGAGTGCCTGGCTAGGACATGCCTTTGACTAAAAATGTCTTGATTCACAGCTCACACTTAATCCACTATTCTACATAACCTTTTACATGAAATGCATGCCAATTTCTATTTTTATCCCTGTCTAAATTCTATTTTTAACCCTGATTTGCACATTTACTTCCGTTCAACTTGATGTTTTCTCTCCATAAGACATAATTGCTTAATTACCTTATTGCTGTCCTCCTTAACACTAAGGCAACACTTTTGCACAGCAGAAATCCATTAACTACATCTTATAATCACCCCTTTCCAAAATATCCATTAGCATAATTAATAGCCAGTCAACCAAACACTGCATCTTCAAATATCAACATTACAAAGAAATGATATTGTAACAAGCTTCGACAAGAAAATAACAACCAGGACAGAATCATGCGATCAATAGTTGAAAGTTATGTAGTATCCAATCAATGAAACACTTGTTTACAAAAACTGGCATTCTGTGCATATACAAATGCATATCCACTATGGTGGTAAGCCAGCTCTTTCTGAGGCTCCGATGAGATCATGATTTCCCACACATGTATGATCTGCTGCCTTCATTTTGCCACTGGTGATTACTCTATGGTCAAGAATACTTTTTAAGGTTAAAATGATCGCGGATCAGTTGATGTTCAAGCTATGTTCTTCTTTTGACAGGTCTACAAGAAAGATAAATGGAAAATCCAAAGCTTAAACCCTAAGGGTCCAATCCCATGGGTCTTGCATATGGGTGGAGCCGACTGTGTGTTTCTGCTTGATGCCCAATACAAAAGCACATTTTCTACTTGGATCATGGCCTTCCTTCTCACCCACCCACCTTTGCCCTTTACTGCACAGCTGTACTGTGTATTTTGAAATACAGAATATAGAATGTGAACAAGCTGTATAGCGGAGTGGCAACCCTCCTACCTCAGCATAGTCTAACTCCTGAAAGATTAGAGAGGAAAAAAATACTCATTAAATCCAGGAATTTGTATAATGCTAAGCACTGCATGTGCTGGCTTCTCTTTGCATGGCAGATGATATGCTCTTGTGAGAAGGAACATACAGCTAGCTTATCCAGTCACAATTCTTAGAGAGTAACCCCAACAGATGCCCACCATTGGAGTGAAATATCCAAAGTTTGGGACCTCCAGTTGTACCTGAAAATATCCCCTACTACAACAAGCACTGCACCAAGGGCAAGCAAGCTGGTGGTCTCACTAACAGTGCATGTATTTGCTCTTTCCTGTAAAATTCACTGCTGCAAACTGGATAAAATGGTGTGACGGACAACTAGAGAGCAAACATTCTTCGCTTAACACTAGCCCATTGTTACAGCTGCTTCCAAAGAACGGCTTCTCTAGGTTTTCGTTCCCTACTAATGTTTTGCAGAACTCTTTTGTCTGCATTCCCTACTGATCAAGCATGTTGGTTTTCTTTACCTTAATTTTTCAAGCATCAACAGGGTGTGAGTACAAGCCATAGCAATCAGTGCTACTCTGTTTTCACTACATTGGCAGTGTAGGCAGTGCAGACGGTAATGGCTGGTGACTCCATTGGCAGTGACTCCAGGTCACAGCTGAACTTTTAAGGAATGATCCATGCTGCTGATCCTGGATTGGGAATAGAATCTGAACCATGGATAGCTCCTTTAAAGCTACACTCTATGCTCTAAAGCAAATCTACACTGTAAAATGGAGCCACTGAACTGGAGCCACTGGCCTCAGCTGAGTACAGAAATATTTTCTCCCCTTTGAGCTCACAATCGCCTTTCGTTTTCTGTAAGCCGGCAGACGGGGACTGTCTTGGTTCTTATCTTCATAATAAGCTGCCCTGGGAGTCTTTTCAGCTGAAGAATGGGATAAAAATGCTTCAGATAAATAAAGAAGTGCTGCAGCTAACTACTGCTTTTTGAGAAGATATGTACAAGCACCCTTGGTGGCCATGCCACACCCCAAAGTCCTAGTGAAAATCAAGATGGCCAGGGAATTGGGGCACACGCCCTTCCATTTCTGGCTGGAATGCTTTATTCTGCTTCCCAATGTGCACATTCTAAAGAGTTCTACAGCACCCAGTGACCCTCCTGTTTCTGGCTTTTCATGACCATCTCACCCTGGCACAGTAACACATAAGTCTTCATTATGAACCACCTGCCCACATAACTATTTCTCCTACCTCTAAACTACTTTTACTTTGGGTCATTTGTTAGAGCCATTGATATTTAAATAAAGCACTTCCTATTTACAATGAGCAGGGATCTAAATCAAAGTTTAAGAGCTATAAAAAAGAGCTATCAATTCCAGGTATAAAGTGGCACCAATTTACTATTAATCTTACATAATCTCTCCCAACAAAAGGCTGTTCAGTGTAATAGGCCTGGCTGAGTGAGTGAGGGGAAATGAAAACAATTGCTTCCCTGTGCTGCTGATTATTTGGGGCCAGAGTGTAAGATCAAACTCATGTGTCACATGCTGAAAGTTAATTCACGTGAAGTGGGTAAATGTGAGCATTCAACAACAGTCATTAGCAGACATCCACGGCCTCTTGAGAAACGTCCTGGTCTAATCCACAAAGCCATGAATTTCTTCACCTCCAGTTATCATTTGAAGTCTCATGCATTTTCTGTATGCCTAGCAATTGAGTCTGTTACAAAGAAGTCTTTAGATGTATATTTTAGGTCAATGAGAATATGAAAATCCCTTTGCATAACACAGGCCGGTAGCCTATCCATTTAGCATCCTTTTCAGGAGCTCAGCATGGCAATATTATCCATGCAGTAATCTGGATATCCTCCACAAAATAAGCCTGGTGGGCAGAGAAATGCACTGAAGAGCACAGCCAAAACCGCACAGCACTTCCTAGCATGCACTTCTTTGACACAAGCAGGCTGAAGAGAGTTTTATGTCGAAGGAACTGACGTGATTAGCTTACTGCCAAACTAGATATGCAGGGCAATCGCATATATTTTGTGCATGTGTTTGCCTGTTCACATATAAAGTGGGTGTGGATCTGACTCTTACAGTAAGGCTAGTATTGGGCAAAGTGAGGCATTTGCCTCAGGTGCCAGACACTGTGGGAGGGCAAAAGGGTATTAAAGGAGAAAGTGCAGTGCTACATGAACTGTCCTATACCTGCTGCCCTGCCCACAAGCTAGTCGGCTGCCTTCAGGTGCAACAGAAGATCCTGTCCCACCACTGGAGTTGAAGAAAGATTCAGCTGCCAGCCCAGCTGACCTTTGTGCCTGAGATGGGAAGGGCTACCCTCTTGTACTTCGTCTCAGGCAGCAAAATGCCTTGGGACAGCCCTTGGGCATCTAGAACATTTTATGTGCCACTATTTGAACAATCAAAGGTAAAATCCCTTCAGTAATTTTCTTATAAAGCCAACCATTCTCTTTTGCATCTTGGGTGTTTAATCTCTATCAACTCCCCCTTTTCTTCTTTTCCTCTTCCAATTTTTTCCTGATTTTATTTCTGTGCTCCAGTCTGTTACTTGCAAGTCCCATTTTCTGCCCACTACACTTTCTTCTATGCTTTTAAACAGATTTTTCCTAACCCTGATTCTACTACTAGGTAAGGCAAACAAGAGCAAACATTCCTTAAAACTGCAAAGGACCGTGATGAAGGGGCAAATACATGCCCCATTTCAGTTCTAGTTCCCTTCCTCAGTCCTCTAAGTGAGGGGATCCTACATCAAGAGTGAATTCCACCCAGGAATCTGAGCAGATTTATTGGCTACACATGTGTTTACGTTTACTACACGCATCAGAACAAATTTGGGCAGGAGGGAGGTCTCCAAGAATCCCCTGTAAGCCCATCTTATTGTCAGGAATGCTGAGACTTGAGTCCAAAATATCTGAAGATCTACTATCCACTCTTCCTTTAAGAAATTCAGAGTGTTTAATATAAATTATCCTAATACTGCTTTCAAGTGACTGTTGTATAATGTAAGTCAGTATTACTGTCACCATATGGATGAATGAGTTATTAGATGATATGAAATTGAAGCTGGGGAATGGGACGTACACCCTTATCCATGACACTGTACCATTTGGCTTGGGTCCGGGTTACCTGAAGGAGCGCTTACGTCCATATACGCCCGCCTGCCCCTTGAGATCAGCGGGAGAGGCCCTTCTCCGGGAACCCTCCATGCAGGAAATTAGGAGGGTAGGTACTCGGAGGAGGGCTTTCTCTGCGGTGGCGCCCAATCTATGGAATGCGCTCCCCAGAGAGGTCCACCTGGCGCCGTCGTTATTTGTTTTTCGGCGCCAGGCGAAGACCTTTTTATTTAAGCGTCATTTTAATTGTTAACATTATTTGCTTATTTTATCTGGCCAGGGCGACTTATTTTATATTGTTAATTTGTTTTATACTTTTAATGTATTATATTTTAATTTATGTTGTGAGCTGCCCCGAGGCTTCGGCGAATGGGGCGGCATAGAAATGTTTTAAATAAATAAATAAATAAATAAATTTGCTGACTTCTGCCTAAGATACATCAGAAATGGAGAATGATCACTCATTATTCCAACCATCCTGCCAAGATGCCACTGTTATTGAAGGAGATGCAAGTGTCCTAAGATGGATGCTGTATAACGTGGGGCTGCTTTTCCATTTTCCCATATGACCAGAGTCTCCAGTTTGGGGCTTGTATTATTTATTTATGTATGTATTGTATTTGCATGCATGCCACAAGCACCTCCACTAGCACTCACCATGTACCCTGCCCCTCCTGATTTTTATTATGTTTTGAAAGGTGTTTTAATTATTATTTTGAATATAAACATGAGAGACTTGCACACTGCCAATCTAACACCAGTACTTCAGCACCATTTTCCCTTGGGTTCAAGAAAGCGTGGTTCTTTGCTTTGGAGCTCAAACTCCACCCCTGCCTTGTTTTTACGTTCTTGGACAACTTATATTTCGTTTCAGCTCAACCATTTGCTTTCTGGAAAAGGAGCATTTTGTGACTGGATCTGCCCACAATGGCAGCCAATTTATGCATGGGGAAGCCCTCCCATGACATACATTTTGTGAGTGTGCCCACGACACTTTCAACATTCCAAATGTTCCCACCAACCCAAAATGTTTGGAAAACCTTTCCTGTGATTGTGTTTATAACAAAAAGATCCTGAAGAATGGCAAGGTGACATTCCCTTTTGGAATCTTCCTATTAAAACTCTGCATATAAATTCTCCCTGATCATTTATGATTCATCAGGAGCTTTGTTTCCTTAGATTGCGGCTCTCCCAGACATCCTGACTGCTTTATAACTTGGAAGAAAAACATGTAGCTGGATGGATTACTGAAGCTTCTTCTCTCTCCATTTTACATATTTCTCCTGTAATAAGCCCTGAACTGTTTGATGAATTCTTATCAAAAGGCATCCAAATAAGGCCCCCAATCATATGAGTCCGGAAGTAACTTGGTTCCATACATTTCTCTCCATAAATGCCAAGGGGTGATCTTGCCTGCAGTTACTAAGCCGAGTAAAATATACAGTTTCTCAACTGAAGCGACGCCTTTTCAAGCATCCAAATAGCACTTCCACTTCAAAGAATCTCATCAGCCATATTATTCTGTCTCTTGAATCCACCTATCTTCCTTCATAGAAGAAACAATTTGGAAGACTCACAACATAAATCAAGGTCCATGCACACAAGGGAGATCACTGGGAAACCAGATTTATGGCCGCGGTGTGGTGAAGAAATATCTCTTTGCCGCTGAAGGAAATCAAGTATATTGGGGTATATTTGCTCATGTAAGCTGTAAATGTAGTGATGACATGTGCATATAAATGAAACCACCTTCTAGGAAATGCCAATCGTTGCAGGGGGAAAAAAGGCTCCCTGATTGAAGAGGTGTCTGTGAAAAGGCACAAACTTCACATGCATACACCCCAGGGTGCAATCCAGCCGTCTGCAGTTAACAGATCTACATGGGGACAGTTGATGTAGACGGTACTCGGCTAAATAAATTAATAGCAACATTCATTTCAGTTCATTTTTTAATCAGAATTTTATTTGGTTCACACCTTGTGGAGAGAACTTGGACTCAGATGCAATCTGTAATAGAAGGACATACTTTCTGAACTTGCAGTGTAATTCATGGACCAAAAATAAAAGGTTTGCCAACAGGTGTACATTTCAAACATGCATGCATTTTAAAATGAGAATATTTCAAAATGTATGCTTTTTAAAAATATGCACAGTTGAGATTTTAATCTTGGGGAACATGCTCACAGAGATGCACATGGATTTTCATGCAAAAAAAAATCAAAGCTCACCATCTGAATTTGAGTTGGAATGCATTTGAGACAGCACATATAGAACGTTGGCGAGTTCAGTTTTTGCTGGTTTTTAGATCCTTATTGAGGAATCTAACTCCTTTCAAAATCAATGGGGCAATTTAGTCTAAGCATCCCTGGTGGCAGGACCCTTCACTGGGGCTCTGAGGTCCATCTGTAGCTGAACAATCGCATAGTACCAAGAAAACATAGGAAGCCTTTTTTTCACACAGCACTTCATTTAATTATGGCGTATACTCTCAGAAAATGTAGTAACGGCCACCGACTTGGCTGGCTTTTAAAGGAGATCAGACAAACACATGAGGGATGCCTACTAGTATAAATGACTAGTAGACTGGATGTCTGTAAGATACCCCCAGTGACAGAAGCACCAATTGCTGGGGAACATGAGTCCAAGGGTGCTGTTCCACTCATGTCCTGCTTGTGAGCTTCCCACAGGCAGCTGATGGCCAGTGTGGGAACAGAATGCTGAGCTAGACAGACCTTTGGTCTCACCCAGCATGACTCACCCAGTAAGTGATATGTCCACAGATTTCCTTAGTTAGGCTAGAGTAAGGAAGCATAAGTTGGGGTGGAGAGATAGGCTTAAAGGAAGAGAAATGTTCTCTTTCCCTACCCACCTGCAAAATGCTTTCATGGGCCCACACTGAACATTAACACAAAAAGAAGGTTGCATTTAGTTTATAGTGTCATTTTTCTTTTTAAAGTGGGGTGGTATCAAAAAGATAGATGCACAATGCAGAAAACATGTTTGCGGATCATGCTTGTGTCTGTTTGAGGAAACGGATTTTTATGGTATGACAGTGTTGTAGCAGGGTTGAATTATTACATCTGTCTCCTAGCAATTTTTCATATGCTTAGACATGAGGACCAAACTAGTTGAAGCTTCAGATCCATGGTTTCAAATATTGGCTGCCCCCTCACATAGAAAACAGGGCATGGAGGATCCAAATTTAAAAGAAAATGGAGGATAGAAGTGAGTAAATGACTCTCTTTTCCCTTGTCATTGATCAAGCACATGCATCAAATCACACTTTGAAGTTCATATGCTCATCTGGGCAAGAAGAAGCTGGTCCAAAATTGGGGAATTTAATATGTATCCCGTTGTCATGTTTGTATCATTACCTGTTGAGGTTTAGTCTTTCAGCAGGTTTTCCCCTCTGCAAGGGTGAGAGACCTAGTGGAATGATCCCTCCCCAGAAATTAATGAAACCTAGGGGGTTTCTTAGGGATTTTCCAGTTACTGGTGCCCCTGTCACTATATGGGACCTAGAATTGATCCAGCTCATTGACTCAGTCAGACCCATGAATCTTCTCCCTCTTGGTAGAGCCAAATTAGTTCCTTGTTGCTGGGGGCCATGAAGCGAGGGGGGCATCACCTGGAATGCATTGTGGGGAAAGACTTGTGCTGGAACTGACTGAATGACAGAACTCATTATCAAGCCTCCTATGTGGCACAGAGGCCAGTAAAGAAGTCATTCCTGCCCACCTCTAACGCAGCTTCACTGAGTTGTCCAGCAGATCTGTTTCAGGTGCTGGAGATATTGCAATCTCATCCTGAGAGTGAAATTAGTCAATTCTACAACAGCTCACTGTGGTTTTTATTCAGCACATTGAACATATAATTGCTTATATTCAGCAAGATGTGCTCTTTTCATTAGTGTGGTTTAAAAATGGAGCTTTCTGGAGCCCATTAGATAATTCTCAGTTGAGGTATAAGGATGCAGAAAAGGTGCTTAGATGACTCCAGTGGTCCACTCATATGCTCAACCCTTGCCCATTTGGCTTGTTACATGTAATAAGGAAGATAGCATGTAGGACTGGAGGTTGCAAAGTCTTCCTTGAGACAGGCTAAGGGGCCGGCTTCCTTAAAAGAGGCAGCAATCAAACCACTCCTGAAGAATCCTAACCTGGACACAGAGATTGAAGGCAGCTATAGGCCACTTGCTAACATCCGCTTCTTGGGCAAGAGACGCAGGAACATGGTTGCTGTTCTGCTCCAGGCATTCTTGGATTAACTCTATCTTCTAGATCCATTTTAGTCTGGCCCAGTTTAGACCCAGCTTTGGGAAAGAAACTTCCTTGGTTGCCCTTTGAGATGGCCTGTTGGTTCTCTTAGACTCCTCTGTGCTGTTCAGAACCATTGAACACAGTATCACTCTGGAACAACTGGTTGGGTTGGGATTTGGTGGCAATGTTTTGCAATGGTTCCATTGCTACTTCAGTGGTCACTTGCAGGATGCAACCCCAAGAGATTACTACTCCGGTCCATGACAATTACAGCGCAATACTCCACAGAGCTCAACTTTATCTTTCATCTTATTTAACATCTGCATGAAATGTATGAGGATGTGTGGTGAGGTGCGGTCAATATCCTAATGTGCTTGCACCCAGATCCACTCCTTTGATCAAACCCAGATCTAGCAGTTCATCAGTGCTTGAGCATGATAATGGACTGGATGAGGGCAAAATAAAGGAAGTGGTAGCAGGTAGTTCATCTGCCTGGCTGAGCAGCATTCCATCTGTCCTGAGGGGGATTGCAGGCACACAATGTAGGGGTGTTTCATCACTGTCACTCAAGAGCCAGGTGGCCTTGATGACCAGAAATGCCTTTTATCTGGACAGAAATAGCCTGGCCACAGTTATTAGCACTCTTGTAACTTCCCAGTTAGATTCCTGTAATGTGTTGTACGTGAGACTGCTGCTGCAGACAGTTCAGAAACTTCAGTGAACAAACTAGCAGTCCTACTTTGAACTTACTGGGACTAGCCAATAAGATCTTGTAACCAAAATCCTTTGTCAGCTGCATTGGTTTCCAGTCCATTTCCAAGCCAACTTCAAAGTGGTTTGGAAGGAGAATATTTAAAGAAATGAGTGCCCCTGCATTTACCTGCTCAGACTGAAATCATCTTTGGAAGCCCTCTTATAAGTGCTCCTCCCAAAAAAAAATTAAAAAGCTAGATGAGTGGCTACGAGAGAGAAGGTCATCTCAGTTCTGGGGCCCCAATTACGGAATAAACTCATCAAGGAGGTGTGCCTGGCATTTGCACTGTTTTCTTTTCTTTACCAGGGACAGACTTGTTTCCTTCCAGCCATTTTAGAGACCTGGCTATCAGTTATTAGGGGTTTTTATTTAATCTGTTCCTGTGTTGTTTGTTTCTTTTGCTTTGCACCATATTTTATTCTTTTACATATTTGTATTCTATTTTATATTTTAGATGTTCAGTGGTATTTTAGTCTTTTTATTAATGGTAATCTTCCCATAGAATATTAGCTATTGGGCTGATTGGAAATGTAAATAAATAATAATTATTATTGCCTCCTGGCCTTAGCTCAGATCTCAGAACCTTACCAGGGTGTGGTGGAGGGTAGGAGTTTCATAACTGAACTATAGAACAAAAACCACAGGAGGAATTCAGTTTCCATCACTCACACACCTATTTTGTACCATCCCTTTCTATGCAATTAGGGAAGATTTTAATGGTGTATTCCACAAATAAAGGCTTCCTGGAAAGAAGGGCTGTCCTGCCAAAAAGCTTCATCTATATCCCCAGTGCTTCAACTTCTTGGAATGAAAAGACATACAGAGAGAAAGCAAAGGAATGTCCAAAGGCAGAAATTAGGTTGGACACAATGCAAGGAATTAAATATAGATTAAATACGAGAGGATCGAAGGCTTCTTTACTAGGCCTCTTGATCTTTATCATCCAGTGCCATACATAACGTTGCACCTCACTAACTTTCTTCCAATCTCACCTTATGGAGGTTTTGGCACAACACCCAAATACCAACCTCTTTCTATAAAGACATTTCAGTATGTGAAACCGAAATGATAGCATAATCTCCCTCTCAATGCTCCACTTCCATTTTCTGCCTCTTCCAATCACCACCATGTTTTCTCCCCAGTGCAGTGCATTTCTCAAACCTATGTCATGTTTTCAAACACTGGGACAGCTTACTGAAGGATTTCTTTTATCGATATAACAATGGCAAATAATCCACAATGCCTAAAGAAGGAAGCATCTACAGTGGCTGAGTGTGGAAGGATGTTTCCAGTCTTAACTGTATCACATGCTCAAAGCAGGGTTCCTTGTCCTTTGTAGCCCATGCCCTTCTGATTCTACAGTCTGCTTTGGAACTGCAGTCTTTAAATATAAAATCTAACTCTTGTGCTTACAGAGATGGGACTGAACATATAAACTACAGAAGGGGGACTGCTACTTTGCAATTTCTATTCAGATGCCTCAGCTGGAATCCACAGGGGCTGGGAAGGATTTGACTGACAGGGTTGGATTTGTACCCCACCTTCTCCCCACATTGGCAAAGAAGGTGGATTGAATGTGTGCCCGACTGCCATATTTGGGGTCTAGACTTATCTTCGGCCACATCAGTGGGAGAAATAAGAATACACAAAGCAAAGCTTGCATCATCATAATTATAATATTAATAGATCTGCTAAATACGTGGATGTCTATTACATATTTTATTTATATCCCATTTTCCATCCTGAATGGGGCTCAGCATGGCTAACAATAAAATATAGATGAAAAACAAAACACAACATCAAAGGAAATAAGTTAAAATGCGCTTAGAAATACAGCAATAAAAGAAATGAAGAGCACCTGAGCAGCTAAAAATTCCTCCAGCAGCAGATCAGTTTGTATGCCAAACCCCATCTGAATAAAAACATATTTTATTCAGGAAGGACAGCAGCACAGGGGCCAACCTCGCCTGTCACAGCAGGGAGTCCCAAATCCTGGGAGCTTGTTTACCCACGCTTTTAAATAGGGCTCAGTTTTTATCTCACTGCTGGTTTAAACTCATTGCTATTGCTTTGATCTGAGTTTTAACATTTCTGAAAATATTTGCAATTCTTACATTGTGCTTTCTTTACCATGAATGAAATCATTGTACATAGCATTTAATGTATCCTATGGCGGATAGTTTAAAAAAGGAATAAAATGCCTCAGTCATTGTGTCACTTTATTAGGTAACAGTATGGAACTTTCGCGTATTTTCTTTTGCAAGCCCTTATTTATAAACCATTGCTTTAAAACATCAATGACTTAGAGCAACTTGCCACAGCCGAATGGGCTCAAGGCATTTTAGACTTCAACTCCCTTCATCCCCAGCCCACAGAGCCTATAGTCAGGAATGCTGGGAGTTGTAGTCCAAAACAACTGGGGGACATCAGGTTGGAGAAGGTAGGCCTAGAGTGTTGTAGAAAAGAACTAAATGCAGTTACAGATAATGTTTTTGTTTTCATTGTTTATTGTGAACCGATTTAGAAATCATGATGGAGAGGCAGGATACAAATATCCTATATACAAAAACAATATACTTTTCATCAGAAGCACGCAGCTTGGATCTCTCACATAAGTCATTACTAGTTACTTTGCTACCTGTACATCCCTTGGTCTGTTCTTGTAGTGATCTGGACTTTTCTGATCTGGCTGTTGCTGGCATTGCAAAGCACCAGGAAGCCAGCAGCAGTCAGGCTGGTGGGAGCAGCACTCTGGACAGCTCCCAGCTCCAGTGAAGTCTGGCTGTATACTGAGGCCTTAAGGGCCTCTGCCTCCAGTCCGCCCCCCCCCCCACCCCCCATCCCCACAAGCTCTGTCCCCTTGCAAATTCTCCAGGGCTCAACTCCTTGGCTAGCAATGAGCACTTTTCTTCTTTTTTGCCTCCCAGCCAGCATGCTCCCTGCCCTGTGCAGTAGTGTGGGAAGCACAGGACTCCACAGGCTCAGCAGCAGAGATGGCATCCTGGCTCCTGAATACCTGCCTCAAGCTCAGGGTCAGGGTAACAGTCCAGTTCTGAAGCTGGTGGCCAGCAGTCACACCTTCAATTGATTCATAGAATCTTCAAATAGTAGAGTTGGAAGCGGCCAGAAGGCCACTGAGTCCAAGCACCTGCTCAGTGCAGGACTTGAAATTAACCCATCCCTGTCAGAGGGCTGTCTTCCTTCCATGACTCCTAGACTGAGCCTGAAGCCATGACAGGTTCTTCTGCAGAGGGCCACCATGGGTCAAGCTTTCCGTTTAACATGGACCTTGAATCAGATACTGCTTCTGTTCTAATCCAGCTCCAGGACTCCCAAAAGGAGTTGATAATGCCATCCCATAATGTTCAGATCCATAAAGAAGAGCCAGAACAGCACTGCATCACTGTGGAGAAAGCAAGGAAGTGGGAATGGCCACAGCTTTCAGGCTGACATCAGTAAGACAGCCAATTCCTTCGAGCTGGGAGCTCAGCGTGACAATGCTCAAAGAGAAGCTAATTGAGACAGAGAGAAAGATTGGGCTGGTGACATTCAAGGAGTCTCAAAGAGATGCTTACCCAAGAAACAGTAACACAAAACAGAAGCAGTTAGTGGGCTTATTTGTGTAAAGTATCTGTAGCAGCACATTCAATTAAAACTAAACAGTGGAAAATAAATCTCAGCTGTAGTAACTGCCTGGCAAAGCTTTCCAAAATTGGGAGGAGCATTTGAACAGTCTGTGTTTTTAAGGCAAACACCAAAACAGAAAGCAAGTATCCTCTGCTGTTCACTGCAATTTGCACAAATGTTTTGGGGTGGACAGTAACTCTTCAAACACCCGGTGAGAGTTTCCATGGGGAAAAAGCCATATTCAAACCATTGTGAATTCCTATAACTAGGAATAAATCAGAAGCCTGGATTCCACAAGTCACTTTCTAGACTACTGGAATAAAATGTCTCTATTCATTTGTATGTAGGCTAGGGATGGTCAATTTATTTGGTCTGGATGGACCAGATTCCTGCTGGTTCAGCTCCTAGGAAACCAGTTCCATCATCACCACCACCTCCATCCCTCATATTGCCACTTTCCTCCTAGCATGGAAGCCAAGATGAAGAAACACAAAAGCACCCAGTTTCAAGAAGGTGACAAGTGAGACAAGGAACCAGAAGAAAAAGTTGCTTCTTCTTAACTTGCAGTTGCTGCTTACAAGAAATGAAAGCTCAATCCTAGAATATTGCAGAGGGCTCTGGGCATCTTCTAATTTTCCAAAGAGAGGAGGGCCTGCTAGCCTGGAGAAAGCAGCAGACTTCAGCAGACTGCATTCTGCCAAGCCAGGACTGGTTGCACATGCTGCTTTTAGTCCTGCAGGCATCCTATTCTTCAGGAACTGAAAGAGCACCTGGTGGACTCTGTTTTCAATTCCTGATGGTGAGGGGTGACTGACAGGAAGGAGCAGCAAGCTAATTGCCCAGCTCCTGTCACCTTTCCTCATACCAGATTTCAAGTGTGATACATGAGAGAGAAAGGAAAGGAGTTCCTGCCAGTTAAGACATGGCATCACTCCTTGAATTCCCAGTTTGATAAGGGGACAGATCTCGGGGCCCCACGACAATATCAGGGGTTTGTGAGAAAATTAAAAGGAGACTCCCAGCTGATCAAAGCCCTGCAGCTGCCTATCACTGCCAGCTCAATCCATCAAGGCTTACCTACATGGGGCAGATGCCCTCAAACATGGAGGCCATCCTTCTAATCTAAGACAAGGGGAAGGGATGTTGGCCAAAGTTATGTTGTGTTGTTTTGGCAACATTTTTCAGCAGTATGTAAACAATCTTCCTTCTACAACACTTCTGCAGCATTTCTTGGGAAAAGGTCCACTGGGTCTGCAATCTTATGGGGGTTTAAGCCAAAACACGGGAGATCTGTTTGCTCTCTCTCCGCTGAAGCCAGGAGAAGTCCACCCTTTATAGAAGGAGAGATCTGACCCTAGAACTCCCTTGGAAGCTACCAGGGAAGACTCTGTGGCTGATTCTTCTTTGATGTCAGAACTCTGATAGCAGAAAGGAAAAGCAGGCATGCTGGGGGTATACAGGAAGGGGCTGTAGACATGCCCCAAATTTGCTTTGTCTGCATGCCAACCCTGGAGATGAGGTAGATTAATCCCCACTGACTGAAACCTATGGGGAAAGCAATTCATTTTGAAAAATCAATAATACTTGAGGAGGTTTAACTCACCACTTTACTGAGGCTTCTTCCATTTTCCTTCCAAAAGAAGGTCTCCTTTACACAGTCTGTTTTCCTGGAGTTCGTAGTTCACTGCCTTTCTACATATTCTATTCATGAGTCACAAGATGGCACTGTGGTTATAGCTGTACAACAAAGATCTTTACATGAGACTTTCATTCCACTTGGTTCTGGTTTGAAATGTAATACTTAACTTTCCTCACTCTACAAAGACCGACATGGGAGTGGCCCTGGAGGACCACACCATCATGAAAAGGCCCAGCAAACTTCCTTGACTGATGGGTCATGAGCGCATAATAAATGCCTCATGCAGAAAAGTCCAGATGGTTGAAAGTGAGGAAAAAACAGTAAAAACAACACACCTCCTTCCTTTGGATTCTCCAAGCTTCTGAATCCAGCTAGGATTGCTCTGCAATTCATTTGTATTGTCCCACCTTGCTCTCAGTGATGTCATCACACAGCCAAACCTGATAGGACAGCCATACAGTTATGCAGCCAATGACCTGCATACCCTGGATTAATCTCACGTTGGCTGCATAACTGTATGACACAGTTACTACATGGGATCATCTGGGATTAATCCAAGAAAAAAGGAAAAGTAAAACAGCTGATGGGGGGATGGTGCTGCTGCACTGAGAGGAACAGTGGTAGAAAACAGGATGTATTTATTTATTTTATTAGGCTGGTTATTTATTTTATTAGGCTGATTCACACCTGCCTAGTCACCCAGTGAGTTTCATGGCAGAGTGGGCACCAGAACCCAGATCTCCTGAGTGCAATCCAACATCAGTATCTTCAAGCCCAAAAGACAAAAATGAAGATTACTCAGCACAGTGGAAAGGTGTTAATTATTACACCAAGAGAAAAGCTATGGATCCTTACCAGGAAAACGGTACAAATACATTAATTAGCCAGAGGTCTTCTGGTAAGGCTTCACTTAGAAATGATAGGCAAACTATTGGAGGAGGAAACCCTTTGACATCCATTTATAGCCCTCAGCTATATTATATATTGCTTGGTACCCACGGGGAATGCCAGACAACAAGCAAGGAAGGGTCTGGCATGCAAGAATGTCCCTGCATGAAACAGAAAGCCAGCCATGCCCTTGGGTGACATGAGTCCATCCCTCGGTTTTGTTGTAGCCTTCACTGTTAATCTTTGGGCACATCACTGGACAAGTGTATATGCGTGTGTATTGCACAGACTTAAATATTGCAAATATTATATATTCCTTAATATACTGCACAGACTTTAGCAATCGTTGTCTTTTCCCAGAAAACATTGAAAAGTGTGTCTCTCCAGGGGAGCAGAGCTATTAACACCTCACCACATTACAATTAGCAGGATTCTTTGGGGGAAGAAGCCAGATAGCAACATAAAACCGATACATGTTTCTGGCATATATATGCTCCCGACTAAATCTCGGACTGGCCCTACTGGGATGCTGAGGGGACAAAAATTATGACTCTGAAGAGATGGCGGAGATTAGATGGGTGAAAACAAAGAAGAGAATCCCAGGATATCAATGCATTTGCCAGGAGGAACCTCCGTCTCAAGGTACAAGAAGTGTCCTGAGAATCATAAAAAGGTAGGACAGACACATGACTGAGCAGCAACCGCGGCTTTTTAAAAATGAGCTACATGGAGCCAAAATCTTGTTTATATTTTACCTCAGGGAATCGGCATCTCCTGCAGATCAGTCTCCCCAAGCCCATGCTGGGGAATTGACTGCCAGGCAGATTCTGGGCGAAGGCTGCCATCTTCTGAGCGAAGGCTCCAAGTGCAGCGGCGCTTCTGCAAAGTCAGCCTCGCTCAGCACGGGCCCCGGGCGAGGAAGAGGAAGAGGAGGGCGCCCGCGACAAAGGAAGCCCCCCCCGTCCCCGCAACGCCCTCCCCTCCCACCCAGCCCCTCGCAAGCGCAGTAATAGCTCTGTTCAAAGGGCCCCGGTGTCGCATTCTCCGTGTGCATCGTATAAACAAAGTCTGTCCGCCCCCTTGAATCCTGCTTGGTGGATTTATTTTTTCCTGACTGCCACGGTAACTTTTTTCCGAGGAAGAAGCAGCCCCAGCGGCAGCCGCAGATGATGCATGGATAGTAGTGGCAGCATCTGAATGTCCAAGATGCTAGCAGCAAGGGGAGGGAACTGCTCTCTGTAAGTACAGAGGGGAAATTGAGCTACGCGTCTTTTTCAGGGATTGGAAAAGAAATCCTGCAGAGGGATATTTGTATCCATCAAAAGAGGAGCTGGGTGTTTTCTTCTAGTGGCACTCTTTATTTTATTTGGATTCCATTTGTTTGTTTGTTCTTTTGCTTTCATTATACTCTGTCAACGGCTTGGTTATATGCCACTTGCAAGTTTGAGAAAAACCTTTTCCCTGTAAAGAATCACCTACAGCTCATTATGTAAACTGTCTTGGGCCTCCTTTAATTACTGCAGTGCCAAAGTGTTTAAATGAAGCTTCCTTATTCTTGGATGCACACCGTAAAAATCAATAAGCTTCATTTGATGTTATTCACCTGGCATCTCCCTGCTATATTTCCAGGCACTGTTTGCCTTCATCTGAGCAGCTTTTCTCTCTCATATATACAGACACACATAAATACAGTTCAGCAAGAAGAGATATTTACTAGGAGGTTATCACTGCAAATCCATTCTCCACTACATTAGAGGCTGCCTCTTCAAGAATTGTGATGCCAGCAGTGATACTGAGCTAAGGTTCCCAAAAGAGGACACTCAGCACAATTGGAAAGGAATCTCCTGGTGAAAAAAGCAGAGAAAACTGCCTCCCTCTTTCATATTTGCAGATTGTGGGATGAATTCTTAGAATGAAAGAGCTAAATTAGCCACTGTCTCTAGAATGTCCTTGGAACAACCCAATCATGTGAAGAAGAAAATGGCAAGCAGCAGCTGTGGGGAGCTGGTAAGGAGCACCAGTGCCACTTTTGGCTCCCCCGTTCAAACTTCCCCACCCCATAAAAGTCAAAAGTCCACCCACCTTGACAGCTTTCAAAAGGGCTTGCAAAAATGGGTGATGCATTTTCGTTTGGCCCTAGTTTAGAGGGAATGCCCACACTAAATATTATTTATTTGTTATTTCAGCTTATAGTTACCCTCTAGCTAAAGCTTTCATGTTGATGCATATAAATACAAAATAAAAGAAGCTCAATAAGCTCAATTAAATGCACTCAAAAATCAAATACGGCTATAACAACACAATTTACAATAGTGGAGACTAAAACATCAAAAGCAAGAAACAATGAAAGCTCTGAAGAGTCTGTAGAATATCTCACAGAGTCACTCTAAAATGCAAGTTTAAAAAAAAAAAAAACTTTGACCCCAAACTATGAAGGGCTCAAAACTCAAAAACAGCACTTTGAATTGAACCTAGAATAAAGCAAGAGGAGATGAAGGTGATACAACACTGGCATTGTAATCCCAGATTCTAGGCAGTATTCTTGCTGCCATATTTTGTGCTATTATAAGTTTCCCACCTACAATGCATTGCAATCATTTATCAGGGCATGGATTAGCAAATCCAAGCTGTCATTAACCAGGCAGGGACACAATTGACATGCCACAGAAGACACTCGTGCACATAGTGACAGAAATGGATCCACAAGCACACCCAAACTACACATTTTATCCTGTAGGCTGAATGCCACTCTGTAAACTCTTCCAGCAAGTACCTCCATCTTATCTGGGCAGTTTCAGTTCATTGCCATAGCCACCCATTAGGCACTTCCACTTCCCAACCTAGATAAGATGAAAAAGAGACATTCACCTATGCATTAATTACACTGCCCTCTAAATCTCCAGATGAACCCACTCAGTGGTTTTTTGTAGATTCTGAATGGCCTGGGAGACAAAAGAGCCCTTGTGGGTTCACAAAGCCAAGTGGGGTATCCCACCATCACCTTCTGAAAGTGGTTGGGGCAAGAAAGTGTTAGACATTCAACAAGAGATCATGTCATAAATGCACATATTTACTTAGGAATGTATATGCTATCCATTAAACTGCAGCCATTGTAATGCCATCCTGCCATTTCATGGATATTGACAGGGTCAAAAAGATGCTGCCGAAAGGCCCAGAGACTCAATGGGGTCACCCCTTCCCTACTTTCTCATAGAACAGGACATCCTATAGAGTGACCAGAACTAAACTTATAGCCCAAGCAAAATAGATCCCAAAGCCAGCTTCATCAAGAAAGCTTTGGAGTGCTGGCCACTTTGCCCAGGAAAGGGATAATTGGCCACTGACCCCAAGTTGCCAAGATCCTCTGGATCCAATGTTCTTGTTCTTCAGAAGTGCTAATACTACAATACTGTTTACGGAGGCTAGAACCTTAAGCAGGTTCTCTTAAGGGGGAATGTATAACTTCCAGAACCCAGCTGGTCATCCCCTTCCTACGAGATTTAATTAGCAGATTTTGTGAGGAAAGGCTGCCTAAGATTCTGTTCCATTTTCTGCTGGTTTTGGAAATATCCTAAAGCTACTGATACGACACTACCATCTATTGTGCATCTTCCTGCTTACAAATCGGTGTGGCAAGAAAGTGTTGGACTTTCAATAGGACTTTCATGTCATAAATGCACATATTTATTTAGGAATGTATATGTCATCCATCAGTATAATACCTCCAAGGCAGCCACTATCTCAGTGCTGCGGAAAGATAAAGCCTTACAGTGTATGTTTTATACTTTTTCTTGACCTTGGAAATGGGTGTCGGGGCCAGATTCGAACCTGAAATACACAGTGGTGTTCTGAACCTGCCCATTAACTTTCAACCTGAAAGCTCAGTCTCCCAGCAAGTGCTACGTTGCGCTGCACATCCCTTTGACGAGCAGCACAAGCACAGATCTGATATTTGAACTGGAAAATGTACCGTTCTGTCCAGAATGTGTAAGGCACCAAAATCTATTTAAATACCTCAGAGTTTGAAAGAGTTGCTAAGCAATGAAGAAATGAAATGAAAAATGCTTAAAGGCCTCACTTCACACAGTCAACAATTTGGGGTAGCTCCTGTGAAACTGTCCATTCCAGGTATTTTATCTATGTGATTTATGTCAATGCTGCTTCGATTGTGGAATTGCAGATACTGGTTATACACAAAAAGGGGGGGGGGTTAATTAATTAATTAATTGGGTCTAGATTAATTGGCTATGGAGCATGATCAGACTAATAGCAGTACTCATGGGCAGGCTTTGGGAAGATTTGGAGCCATAGTGTTAAAAGCCTGATTGCATTTGCGATGCGGCATCATTTGAGAGAACTCTCAACATTACTTGAGGTTCATTCATGCAGCTGCTGGAATGTGCACAATTCCCACAGCTCAAAAGAGGCCCCATAATTCTGCAAAATGTGCAGGTGGACCAACATGTACATGCAGTCCTGCCGTTAATCTCATCCAGCCTGAAAGCTGTAGATTTTCTTGAAGAATGAAACTTGACCATTACGATTCATGTTTTAGTAGCCTCCAGAACTGTCTACCGTAATCCATCCTGCACAGGTCTATCTTACACTTTCCGGTCTAGATATATAGCTGAGGATCTGCCGACATGGCCTCCAGAGGTAGACACGAGACTCAATAGATGGGTGAACTTCCTGGTATCTACATGGGAGTGCTCCTCCAGCAGAACTGGTCTGTTTCATACAAGCACTGGTGCTTCTGTAAATTCACTAAGGCACCCAACCTAACTGTGCAGGAATTGAGGATCTTCACCTAGCCAAACAGCTTCAGCAAGGCTTGTCTAAGGGCAGCCCCACATCCAGTTCTCTCTCTCCCTAATGTGTGCTACAAAGTACCCCAGCCCAGTTATTCAGAGCACTGCCGCATCTCAAGCAGTATCAGCCGGTGGTGTGGAACAAAAGCACAGAAATGCAAAGCCTAGTCATGCCTGGACATGAGATGTACTGCACATCGCAGCAATGAAGGAGAGAAAGCATCCACAGTTTCTCCACCCACCACCCCCTAGCACCTCCAGGAAAATCGAAAAAGTATTGCAATCACAACAGTTTTCTTAGATTTAGGGTTAAATATCATTGCACGTGTTAAAGTTAACTGCAGCTTAATTTATATACTTATTTGCTTGTAATTGTCACAGATCATTAAGTTCCTAAATGCAAAGTGTTCAGTTTGAGTGCCTTCTTGTGCATCCAGGACTTACTTAGGCTGGACAGGTTTAGACAGAAGAGTCCTATGGCTTCCAGCATTTCCCTGCCAGGCAAGCAAGCTAGCTCAGAAACGTGCCTTGCACTGGACCTTTACTCGCTGCGTTTATCGCATTAATGCTGTGCTGAAAATGTCTTCCCCATTTTTGCAACCATTCTCATTCATTTTTATAGAACATAAATTGCTTTCAACAAGAAATTAAAAGGAGAAGAACATTTTGCGGTGAAATTCTCATGAGCTGGGTAGTTGACTTTTTTCCTTACTTAGGAGGTAGCCAAAGAGCATGTGCTGCTGTCCGGATTTTCATTGTGCAATCATTTCTCCGGTAGCCTGTAGCCCATTCAGTTTCCTGCACTTCAAGTAAAGCCCAAAGAGATCATTTCTCCCACGGGGCTTTTTACAGCAGTATGTGCTGGTAGACCAGGGAGCTGCAGAGTAATGGTGAAATGTGTAACAGAGTGAAAACTCTCACACTGCACTCTTGGTCCCCTTGCAGTAATTACCTAAGTCCAGAAGCGACACCGGAAATAACTGAAAATAAATAATAAAGCAAGTTAAAATTAAGCCCAAAAATAGTATACAGATCTTTATCTTTTCACTAGCGCTGGTCACAACACTGCCCCATTCTTTGCTATGGGGTTTTCTGAGGAGTATTGGTAATATAAGAATCTGCAGTAAAGATGAGAGGTATCCACAATCACCCTTCAAAAATTCAATGAAGAAGCTGAATCCAGGAAGAAAAACAACTAGAAATGAGCTAAAACTTCTTGGAAAAGTTTTGAGATTTTCTTTCCTTACTCCCTAGAAATAGCAGCTCATTTTGCAGAATTGTCTATACCCGTTAATGTGTGGCAGCTGCCTTCTCCATGCCCCCACAATCCCCCAGAATAATGTTAAGTGCAGGGAATTATGGGGAAACAAAACACAGGGCAAGCTGCCAACACAGTTACTGCTGTTGCCATCTGCAGGTGCAGTGGAAAAAACAAAATCTTCAGGAAAAAAGAAAGGTGTGCTACGAGCACTGTCAATAAAGGCATACCCATGAAAAACAGTTGGAGAATGTCTCCTCCCCTTGGAAAAAAAAAATCTGTGAAATGTTGTTGCTACATGCCATAAAGTCTTCTCCAACTTATGGAGACTCTATGAATGAAAACCCTCCAAGTCGCCCTGTCCTTCACAGCCCTACTCCGCTCTTGTAAATTCAGGGCTGCGACTTCATTTATGGAGTCCATTGATGTCTTCTGTAGTCCTCCTTTTCTTCTGCCCTCTACTTTCCTAGCATGATGGTCTTTGCCAGGGGGTCTTGCCTTCTCACAGTGTGCCCAAAGTATGCCAGCCTCAATTTTATTATTTTTGCTTCTAGAGAAAGCTCTGGCTTAATTTGATCCAGGGCCCACTTGTTTGTCTTTTTATTGGTCCAGGCTATTCTCAAAGCTCTCCTCCGCCACCATGTTTCAAGTGGTCCCCCTAGTTTCTCTGCCTGCAGATAGGGTGGAGAATTTTAAGAGATGTAAT
This sequence comes from Varanus komodoensis, assembly GCF_004798865.1. Classification (NCBI taxonomy): domain Eukaryota; kingdom Metazoa; phylum Chordata; class Lepidosauria; order Squamata; family Varanidae; genus Varanus; species Varanus komodoensis. The sequence goes on from NW_025335409.1 coordinate 5,991,511, forward strand.
GCATTCAAGGCAGCTCATTGTTCAGAACAAGGACCTATTTAAGAAGGATGGGAAAAGGAAAATAAGCCAATTTTGTAGTGTGGCCACTGAAACCATTCTCAGGGTCCGACACTGGTTTATGAAAGGGAGCCTTGCTGATGCATCTCCCACTCCAAGACAGCATGATGGGACAGTTGTGGATGGGGTCAGTTTAGGAGAACAGGCAGTCCTTGAATTGACCTGTGTGCTAGCTTTTTTACATGATTAGGCAGTTACTTTTTCAGAAGACAAAATTCAATTTAGTCCTAGTAAGGACAGAACATTCAACTGTAGTTGCTACAATTAGAAGTAAGATGAGATAAATCCACACTTCACTGCAGAAACAGAACACCAAACCTGGGTTGAATTCATTATTGATGACATAAAAAGAAAAAAAAATTCTGCACTGATTTCTTTAAACTCGACACCTTTCTTCAGTTCTCTGTCCTGCTTTGATTATATAGTACTTCCATTGCTGGTACTACTTTCCTGCTGATGTTTGTTGGACATCTGAAAAACACAGGTGGAGTTTAATCCACAAGTCACCCTTGTATATTTGTAAGAAACACAGTTGTGAACTTTCTCCATTGGTTTAGCAAATTCATCTTGTCCTTCACAGGCAGTACTGATGGTTCTCCAAAAATGGCTGCTAAGTTCATCTGCCCCTCCTCGAAGCAGTTGGATACTGCCCCAATGTGGGAAATGGTCAACTCCCGACATGGTTTTGCATTTCTTTCTTCTTATGTTCTTATTGTATACTCACAACCTCCCTGACCCCGCAAAAGTCCCCAGTCCTCTACATAGTCAGAAGCCCAGAAGGAACATGGCTTACTACAGTAGTACTGCATGTAGTGATTTTTCAGATGTCACTAATCCCAACTCACTATCCCTGTACTTACTCTTCCCCTTTGTTCACTTTTTTACAATACCTCCACATATCCAATGAAACATCCAGTAAAGGAAAAAGAAAACATATCCCATATAGAAATACAATTGCAAAACAACCATCTCACTCATGGTGTGCAGGATCCCCCAAGAAGCCTTATAGTACCAAGGACACCTGTAAAATGGATGTCTCCACTCCTATTCTTTCCTCACGCAAAACATTTCTGAATCTCCTCTCCTCTTCTCTTCTCTACACCAAGAGGACGACTAACACATCATGAAGTAGACTTGAGCTTTTCTCCCTGTAATACCACTTTTCAACATGATGGGAGATTATTTTTACTTATTTATTTATTTTACATAAGGGGATAGTCAAGAACTGGAATCCTGTTGTTCTAGCTATTAGGTCCAGCACAGTCCATCAAAAGGGGTGTATATATGTGCATAATAAGGTGGGAAAGGTGCTTGACCTAATAACTAAAATAACAGCATTTCTTCAAGAAATGAAGGGATTAAGATGGTAAAACATATCTAGTTAAGCTAAGGTTAATTCACATAATAACTGAAGGTACTGTCACCAAGTATGCAGTTATTAACTCAACCAAGAGTGCAATCCTATACATTTTTAGACTCCCCCGCAAAGTCCTACAATTCCCAGCATGCTCCAGCCTTCTTCCTCTCCTCTGAAAATCTCTTCAGTTGCAAGTGTGCCATTGCAGCTTATTTCCACAAGCCTTCAGTGCTCCTTTCCAAGTCAGTGAGAACTTCTTGTGCATGACCACTCAACAGATGTGGCCTGTCGCACTCTGCAACACAACAACAAAGCCTCATGCTGTAAAGACCCACTTTCTCCCCCAATCATCTTTCCAACATCCCACCTCAGTGTTGCTTGTTGTGCATTATCAGAAACATGCTTGAGAATGGTGCCTTTTCCTAGCGTGACCCACTGCTGTCACTCCCCGAGGCTCGGCCTAGAGAAGGAGATTCTGCAAACTTCCCCAGGAGTCTTCATATGTCATCACTGGCCTGTAAATAAAACACAGATACTCTTTACAAGATAAATCGCCCCATTTTCCAGAAGAGAAAATGAACATCAACTCACAGCATAAGAGAAATTGCTATCGTGTAACATTCCTCATCCTTGAGCCTGGAAGGAAATAATCAGCATTAGGGTGGATTGAGTTTTAGACATTAAGTAGAATAGACCTGTTGAAATCGGTGGGGCTCAAGGTAGTCATGACTTACTTAACTCACCAATTTCAACTGGCCTATACTACATATGAATAAGTCTGGATCTTACCCATTAGGTAAGGATGCATTGCTCCAGCCTGCTTATTAAAAAATAAGGATCTGGTTCTGAATGCCTAAGCAGGATCTTGGTATTTGTTTTTCAAATAGCATCTTTCATTGTGCCTAGCAAGTTGCTTTTGAAGCTGAAATTTGTTTCAACAGAAATTTGTGGTAGAGCTGCCTTCTTGCACCAGGGGCCCTCCGTTTTTGTTGACTCTAATGCCCACTGGCCTCAGCCAATACGGACAATGGTCAGGAATGGTAGAAATTGTAGTCCAAAGCATCTGGTGGATGCTATGCTGTGGAACAAATAAGAGTCTGCTATTCAAATAAATAATCTAATTTTAAAGTCCAATAGGAATCCTGAAGTAGCCCTTTGGATCTCACCCAACTGTAATACTTAATCTATCAAGTTGTATCTATAAGTATCTGTCAATACTAAGTAGCCATCAGCATTGCTTTGCAAATTGAACCCAGGTAATGTGGAGGGATTTATTGTGGTGTCCCACAAGATGCAATTACTTACTTGAGAGGCTGAAATGACCATTCATACACTAATGGTATCTCTAAATCACAATTATGCTTCAAATCATTTCTGTTTCTTTCAGACGATGCTCATGCATGCACCCTTCATGAATGTGACCAAATTTCTCCTGAAAAGAAGACAGAATATTCCCATCTTAAATTAATTATTTGAGGTTTTAAATTATCTTCTCTATAATGTTCTCAAAAACAGGAATGGCTTGCTCAGATACTTGTAAGGGTTCATATAGATCCTTCAAAACACAAAACACAAAATTAGTTTAATAGAAATACATGTTCCACATGTAATTTATTTCCATATCCAGTTCATGCCACCATATTCTTGTGCTGCCATTGCAATTATCCAAAATACAGTATGGTCATATGCAGTCACCCCTCCTTGCCTTTTTATGTGGCTATTGTTAAAATGATACACTTCCTCCTTGTCCCATTGATAGGTATGTAATATGAGTGATAACAAAGCTCTGTTCATAATGGAAGATCAATGATGGTCGAATTCAAGTTACAAAAATATTAATAAACTCACTCATGACACTCAATTCCCACAGCCTGCATTGAAATGAATTGTTGCAGAAAAAGGAGAAATGTGTGCCTACAAGAGCTTGACAGTGGCTGTGGTGCTTACTCTCACGGGTGATAAGAATGAGTGAAGGCCTCCTGCACTGAATGAAGAAGAGGATGTATTTCTTTGTCCTTCGTGATTGCCACATTCCAGCCTATACACTAAGAGCTGAAACACGCTTGATGTAAGCAGTTGCTGTGTTAATCCATTACAAGCAGTGGCACAGGGGATCAAACCTTTGAATGATTCTCTACTCCAAAAACTGTCAGCACATGCCACAGTAACCCATTATAGAAAAGGTTCTAGCCTAGCCTTCTTTATTTCTATGTGAATTGAGAGACATGCTTTTTTTAGTGTGTTTAGACTAGTTTTTTTAGTGTGGGAAACTATTCACACACTCAGTCCCCACCTGCAGTCTGAAGTGATACAGTCTGAAGTGATACAGAAACAAATCCCTTACAGAAAGCTACTGATGGATGGAAATGCACAATTCCACAGAACACTTTTGTGGTTTTTGCTGCAGTAGTGACCACTACTGAATAGACAAGGTATTGATCAACGTGAAAGGTAGCTGAACTCTTCCACAATGTGAAAGGTGACTGGTCTCTTCCTCAGTGTGGACTGCTGCAGCAGGAACAAAAAAAAATAAAACCTCTGCTGTTTCTGATCATGCCAAGCCACCTGTCCTTTCCTTGACCTATGCTATTTTATGTATGTGCATGTTTACATAAAAGCACTCAAATATTGGAGACACATTCTCACACTGATGATGTGTCCCATAAGTTGTTTTGTTCTTTTGAACTGCTGGTAGAATATTTATTGCTTGTATATGTTATTGCAAAAAATTATCTTCAATGAAGGAAGATTGGCTTGTGCAAATTAATGACCCTGAGCAGAATTTGGCAGGAAGCAATAATTCTTGTGAAAGAACGAATGAATGAATGAATGAACAAAAGAAAGAAAGAAAGAAAGAAAGAAAGAAAGAAAGAAAGAAAGAAAGAAAGAAGAGAAAAGAAAGCACTTCAGTTTGTTGCTGAAGGAACTATTGTTCTTTTTCATAAAGGTGAACTATTTAAAGGATATTGTTACAGACAGTGTGTGTGTGCGCGTGCGCGCGTTCACATGCCTGTTAGGATAATGATCACTCGATACAATGCCCTATTAGATAAAGTTGTTATGAGATGTAACTGTTTCTTGGATAACCCTACCAAATGGGATGAAACAGATAGTTCCTAAGGACACAGCCTTTTCAGTGGTGGCACCAATTGTGGAATACCCTCCCAGAGTGACTTGCCAGGCATTTCTGTTGTGGTCCTTTGGCACCAGGGGCTTCCCAACTTGAGGCTTTTAGAGTGCACTCATGATCCTTCACTCACAGATTTTTGCAGGGCCTTTTCACAACATCATCATCATCATCGACTGGTTGTCTAACACCTGTTAGCTGCTTCTCTTGCTTTTTCTGTGAATGAAGACAATGTAGTATTATTTTGGCTGTTGCTTTGAACTTAACAGCAGACCCAGGTGCACCTCCCTCATAGCAGAACATACCATTATCCTTGGGGGGGGGGGGGATGTACAAGCAACTCCCAGAAAAGAACAGATTGTTGATTGTCTCCATGGTTTCAGAAAACTGATGTTACCATGCAGGAACTCCACAACTGGGTCCTGACAACACAGCAGAGCCACAATGGTAAGTTCACCGTGGCTTCTTGCATCATGCAAAGCCACTGACTCTACCACGGCTCCCGTATCTTTCCTATAGGGATAATACTAAAGGCCTAACTTACAGGAATGATTGTTGAACTATGTGAATCTCAGTACTATAGGACAATGCTGCATAATGTTAATTATGGCCATTTCTGCAAAGGCTACCAGTGAGCGTGAATACACTGTGTGTGTGTGTGTGTGTGTGTGTGTGTGTGTGTGTGTGTGTGAAAGAGGAGAAAACTTACTAATTTATCTGATCAAACAGGATGAGCACACAGGGAAAGATAACAACAACAGAGCAAACACAGTGCAACATCATACTTGCCTGCTTAAAATTCAGCAACACAAAGGGTTGGTGTACAGAGTTCCACACCATCTGGCAGCTGCAAGGAACAAACAAAATAGAATTTACAGGTATTCTGTTGCGCACTGTAAATAACACACCATAGTACACCAATTGTGCATGAGAGACAGCTCTGCATTAAAAATAAACGATGTGCACTTCTAGGCTTAATTTACGTTACAGGAGTGCAGTTGTGGCATGATTACGTAAGGCACAGGACATACTGCAGCACAGCACACTACCGAGCGAAGCAGAGACAGCAACAGATAGCTGCTTCTTTTGATTTAAAGTGAACTTTCAGCTCCGGTCCTTACAGCAGGCCAAGTCCTCAGTAAACCAGAGTAAAAATTAAAATGGGCATACCTTTCAAAACATCCACCTTCTTTCAAGTAACCCGCAGCTACATCCTTTCCATGGATTCCACAGGCTTCCTTCCCATCTGGAGAATAATCAAGAATAATTTGTGTGCATTCTCCCCACCCCCTCTCGAAGCAAGTATATATTTATTGTATGCTTTTCTTAGCTGCCTTTCAAAGCTGTCATCCTGCCAAACTGTCTTACATTCCCAGGATATTTATTCTACTGTATAAATGAAAATGTTATATGCCTAAGTAGATGACTAATTTTGAGCTAAGACAAAACTATTCTTTTGATGAAAAGGTTTGGTGAGCTTTTGCATAACCATTTGGGTTAAAGTTAGATAGTGAGGGTTTTTCTGTGTTTGTTCTTGTTCTTGTTTTGTCTTGCTTTCTTTTTTTTCCTGGCATGTATGTGTCCGCATTTTAGCATGGGAGTGCTTTCACACAAGCAGCTAAGGACTCCACGGCACCCTTGTGTGAAAGAAGCCACATTAGGAGTGTTATGTGTCTTAAGCTGATTGAATGTCCAGGCAGAGCAATTCAATCACGCGCAGATTCTCAGCTCAGTGAACCAACGCAATGCAGAACTAGCATCCAGAAATGCCTGTGCTTGCTTTTACAAAGAGCAAGGATATCTGCACCGAGCCCCAATACCTTTCCACATGATTATGTACCATGTCTCCCCACCACTCCAATTCTTAGCGTTGTTTCTTTTTCTGCACCAGACCATCCAGCTTGTTTTTCAGGGATGGGTGAAGTAGAGAGAACAGCAGCATGGCCTTCCTTTCCCACTTTCCTCCCTGCCACTTTCTAAGCACACAGGATTTCCTTTAAAACATGGCTTGCTATCATGAAGGGGCTAAACTCTGGATTGCTGATCATGCAGAAAGACCCCCAAACCTTTCAAGTCCGTGACGCAGCAGGGCAATTGGCAACAGCACAGAAGAAACTGCCTAGCAGCAGGTCTGGCAATCTGTCTGCCGCACCTTGCGTCGCTGAATTCAGCTTCCTAAAAACGTAATTAGATCAATGCAACCGTGTAAAATAAAGGAAAGGGTAAGTGCAGAATCCAGATAACAATGAAAAGGAAGCCAGGACATATAACAGTGAAACCAGAATAAACAAATGCTTCCAGGGTTTGAATAAATACAGCTTCAGCAAGCGGAAAGACATGTCTGTTGCAGTTTTGTCTCTCCTTCCCAACACCTTCATAAAACACAAACTCTAGAAGTCAGCCCTTCGACTTCCACCAGGCCACCTGCCACATGGCACCGATCTTTGGTTCTTCTTTTAGGAGCAAATGCTTCTTCTGTTAATAGTAATGGCTTCTTTCTCTGACATATATTCCACACTCAATCTCCTGCTGTCTTGGGATGCTTATTCTTGATTTCTTCCACTGCTTTTTTCCTTTCTGTCATGAAGACTTCCCCCTCTGTTGACCACAATGCCCTCCCTCCAAGCTCTTCCTTCTCCTTTCACATTATCTGCCAGCCTTCATTCTCCATTAGCTGGACAGCTTGCTCCCTTCTGCCACTCCTTGCTGTATCCATCTGATAACTCCTTGCATGCTAGCACTGCCTGCTCTGATTGGCAGCACCTTACTAGGGTCTCAGGGTAGCCCATCAAGGAATTACTTCACCCAGACTTGGCACCAGAACCCAGAAATTTGGGGCAGCCGCTGAGGTCCTCATCCACCCACAGGATGGGCTGGAGCTGATGCCTCCCTCCCTGCTTTCAAGCCTCTGCCTACCATTGCCACTGCCCCAGCCCTCTCCTGCCACTCCAACAAACATCCCCAGTGGCCAGTGCTTTTTGGTGGTGTTCCAGTACTTAGCACTGGCCTGCAGTGGGTGGGTGTCATCTTTAGCTGCCCAAAGAGTAGCTGTCACCACTGGCCATTGTGTTTTGCAGAATCTTGGAGGCCCACTGTGTATGACGCAGCTCCCTGCCCAGGAGACACAAACAGGAGCAGCCGATGGTGCTGCTACTGGTACTGTCACCATGTATGAACATAAGGTGGGCCTGCCAAGTCAGGCCAAGGGTCCATCTTGTCCTGCAGTCTGTTCACACACTGGCCACCATTTCACCATGGGAAACCATGAGCAGAGGGTGAGTGCAAGAGCACCTTTCTGCTTGTGCTCCTCAGCAACCAGACACAGGCGTACTGTCTCTGATGCTCTGGGTAGTAATTGGCCATCATCAAGACAAGCAGGCACAGTTTAACCTACACTCAGAAATGTGCCACATATTCTGCTAAAACAGACACTCAGACCTAACCAGAAGGCATTCAGTCTGAAAGGAGACAACATGTGAAATCTTACAAGAGGTTAATAAAGGAGGAGGAGCAGACCTAGAGGTAAAGAATACAAAAGAAAACCAAGGGGAAAATCTTCAGAAAACCTTGCAACATAGCAATTGGGAGGGGACCAGGCAACCGATGATGCTGTCATGAGCTGGATTTCTCCTTATTCATTTCAAGTTTCCAAAACAGCATACTGTCTCTTTGCAAAATAGCTCTTTATTACCAATTCACAGCTAACAAGCTAGAGCAGCTGTAATGCTAGTCCCTGTGCGCATGAACAGAGTGGTTAGTTGAACCCAGATTAGAAGCTACTTTCAAAAAGCCACCTTTTCAGTAACGCCGGGTTCCACCTGTCTGGGTGGGTTCCTCTTTAGAGGGGCCAGCCTTCAAGATCTACTTGGGCCCTCCAACTGGTTAGCTCTTCCATCCTGACACTGTGTCATGGGGTCCGGAACCGGATAAGACATGGACTCAACCTCCGCCTCTCCTTTGTCCCCTCCCTTCTTTTCCAAGCACTGCCTGGTCCCACGGTCTGTCTGAGAACTTGGGGCGGCAGCCTTCTGCCCCCTCAGTTCCCACACTCCCCATCAGCCAGTCTTCACAGCCCTCATCAGAAGAGTTAGTGCCACCCTGACTTGGAAAGTATGCCAAGAATATCTGCCCAGCCCATTCCCTACAGATGCCCCTTTCCATGCACCGTTGTCTGTTCGACTTGTCTTCCCTTCCCCTCACATCTCGTTTCTGAGTATCATTTCGGTTCAACCTCAGCTTTTTTGCAGTAGTGTTGTTTTTAAATTTTTATCGGCCTCCAAAGATAAGCTGTCTCCAGCAGAGTGAATCTGACATCTCAGAGGGCCTGGCTTCCTCATTCTGTACATCTCAATTATATTCAGAAATAAATTATCTTGTTAGCTACATTATTACATTAAGATGACAAGTAAATTTTATTATAAAAATGTAATGATAAAATAAAAAGATATTTTATTCATGCATTTAGTCCTCGCTCCCTCTCCCTCTGACATTTAATTAGGTCTATGGCTACATGGTGATCTAAAACATTAATTTGGCAAATCAGCCAGAATTGTCTGTAATAGGCTGTGTTCCTATTTTGTTTTTTAAAGATGGCAGTTTAGCACCATCCATTTGGTTGAAGCCAGCATTTGAAGCCAATGTCCATAAGAGAGATAGATCTTGGATACCCTTATCATGAAGCATAGTGAAACAGTATGTTTTGATTTGTGGATTCCTGGGGTGTTACATTTTCTCATTTCTAAAAATCACCTCCCTTTGGTCAGCTGTGTTTGAAGTAAAAGCGCATTCTGGAAGAGCTGCAGCTGTCAGAGAAGCGTCATTCCTTTGGGGTGGAAAGGTGGACATCTCCACCTGTTCACACTAATTTCAGAGGAACAAATACACAAGATCACAGGGCAAGGGAACCCTCAGAACCCATAACTTATCTTGATGAATGCCACATAGAAAGTGCTGCCATTATTTCTCAGGAAAATCCGGATGGAAATCTTTTTCCTGGCAACTCAAAACTACATCCATCAAAATGGGAAAACTTGCCTCGACAGCTCCACAAAGGATATAAAAGATATAATAAGACACCACAGAAGTTTACAGACCAACTTTAGACTGCAAAATGATGGAAGAAACAGAACGATTTTCTTGAAACCTGAGGTCAAGGGAGGGGGAAGTAGTTCATGGACAATGAAACAGAATTGCTCTAAATTGAACAAAGGCTGCATCCCAGAGTTTAAAGCATAAATTCTACTAGCTAAGGAATGAGTGAAGGAAGACCTAGGTGACAATCACACCTGAAGAAAACATTCTTGGACTGGTGAGGGGAGGGGGAGTCAGTTCAAGTTTCACAATAGCTTATGCTTTATTTCTGGAAAAAAGTGTTATATTGCGTTTGGTGTACTTCAGTAAACTGTGGTCCGGGGTGGCCAAACCAAGGCTCAGGAGCTGCATGCAGCTCTTTGAGTTTATTTCATGGCTCATGCTCACTGCACTGCAGGCACCTGGGGGAGCCCGTTTGCCCCTTAGTGCCCACCGTGGCTGCCCACTGGCACCCACTCGCCGCCTGCTGTTCCTGCCTCTGGACTCCCACTTACAGTTTTCCAATGCCTGACATTTACCATATGTGGCTCCTCCATGAGTACATCTGGCCAGCCCTGCTATAGTCCAAAGGAGAGTATGCCACCCGGAGTGCCCCATCAGTGTGAACTATCTAAGGTGCTTCCAAATGAGACATGCCTTCCAGATTAAAATAGCCCCAGTTTGTTCACAGTAACGTTTAGATAGTCTTCTCAACCATCATTCAGCTGTGTTTTCCCTTTGTTTCTTCTCTGCCCTTTTGGATTGCAGGACCTTCAAATGTTTTTGTAAGGATCGGTACAGTAATGCAAATTCAACACCATGTGTATAGCAGTGGGTTAGTGACACAGCTTCTGCATATGCCGCAAAATGCTCTCCTGCACAAAAGGGCGCAATTTTTCAAACACTTTAATGATTAAATGGTGCGGTTGGTAGCCTCTGTTCACCATTCCTCCCAAAACAAGCCTCCTGTAGTACTTATGCTTATTATAAACAAAGCAAACTAGCTGTTTACACATAATTAGATGGGGTGGGATTCATGCCTGAATCCTGGATTTGGACATATACCTGAAACTCAGAATAACAGTCCATGCATCTAAAGCAGTGAGCTGTAGTTGATGAAAGCTTCTGCCATTATTAATCTTTCACTTCATCCTGTGTTGGGAGCATTGGAATCATCTGGGCTCACACTCTGTTGTGTAACTTCCACAAAAGTTGACCTATAGTCTAGTCCTTCTAGGACATTGTCAAAATCTGCCTAGTCAAAGAAGTCCTCAACTTTCATCTTCCTTTGATTTACTGGGTTGTTCCTATTCCTGACATCCCAGCTGCCTAATATTTTTTTCTTTCCAAAAACATACTTGAGGTCACAAAAGGCCCCCCAAACCCAGGTAGAAATAGTTTTGAGAAATAGTTTTGTGACCCAGAACAAAGCCCCTGAACAAAGAAACAAAAGATCAGCGTAGTCACTTTTAAAAGCCAAGGGTCTGATCTAATACCTCCCGTGAACAGAATTAAAATCCATTGAGGAAAAGCTTTTTACATGGGTGTAAAGTTTGTAAAACAAACTATTGTTATGCATAGTCGTGGTAAATAAGCCAATCAGTGTTTTGCTTCAGGAAAGATTAAGTCTTAAATTACCTGTAGGAAATGAAATCTGAAATTCCCTGCTATGCTGATTGATAGCTCCTGAGAGAAACATGCAACCAAAACAAAGGCCTTTCGTATGCAGCATTTGCCTTGCTGGAGGTGCTTTTATCTGGGGTAACAAAATGACCCCAGATGTGACTAATGGTAGGTTTCATATTGGTCTGGGCTGTTAGAGTGCATAAGACTCCTCTGTTTAGTACTATTTCAAACCACTTGATGAGCCAAAGTGATGTACACAGCAGAAGGTGTACACTTTACCTGATAGCAGGTATTTTGACAAATGATTAATTCCTTGGACAGAGGACTAGGTATGATGGTGTGAGCAGTTCCCTGATGTTCTAAATAATGTTATCACAAGGACTATGAGTTTCTACTTAGAATAAGTAACTTCACCTTAGAACTCAATACAGGAAAGTCACACTGTGTATTTATAGATCGAGACACACTAAGAAATATATCACATAATCCAAATAGCCCAGAGGGATGTTAAATCCTTCTACTACCAGTTCTGAAGTAATGGAAAGCATAATGTAATCTTAACAGAAGACTGCACCTGAGAACTATTATAGCACTTTCTTCTTGGAGCATGATGGCACGAAACGAGGAGGTGCGCCCCAATCTGGGCGAGAACCCAGCTGCAGTGGTGGGTGCGTGGGGTGACATTGATCAATGATGGATCAATGTCAACCACAGAATGTTTGGCATCACCACTTGGTTTCCACTTTGCTTAAATACCTTCTGCTTATCACTATTAAAGCCTGAAGCTTAGTTCTTACTACAATGGCAAACCTGTATTGAGGCTGCATCATTCAGACTGCACAAGGAGAATCAGAGAATAGAATGTTCACACATGCAAAAGATTCGGTCAGAAAACTCAGTATCAGAGTAGGAGGGTTTGAAGTAATTCTTCTCCATAGCAGGCTAACTTTCTAGGTGAAGGGTTTGGGTATGGGTGGCTGTGTAATTCTCACATTCAATCATGAGACACAGCACACAAACACCACACTACCCAAGCGGGACAGACATAAACAAGTTTACCATCTGACCATAGTATTAAGCATGTGTAAATTTCTTGCTAAAGCAGAGTAAGAGTTGCTTTATATATTAAAAGTTTGCTCATTATTCTGTGAGCAGTCAAAAGACAGGCAATTAATCAATTCAAAGCTCTTTAAATGCTTGACATTTCTAAAAATAGCAGACAACTTGGGATGTTCCCATTGCATGGATAAGTATAATCAATTAACTCTTTAAATGTCTTTACCTTAAAGACTCTAGCCAACAGTTTTGCTTATGATTATATGAACTATTGTGAAATAAACAAATACTCACCTTCAATTGTAGAATATTTATAGGTGTAGTAAGACTAACCAGAAAGAATGCAATTTTTCTTCTTACTTTAACTTATATTTTTAAACCTATGACTTCTGGAAAAGAAAAGGAGAAATCAAACACTTTTCAAAATATAATGCAAAGTATATGCAGTACTTTAAGACACCAGGTAGTCTGTGCATTATTTCAGTATAAAAATATATTCCTCCAATAATGCTGACAAGGTCACCATCTAACATTGTGAACTATAATATTCATCACTGAAGTGGCAAGGAGATAAATTTGATCTGACTAGCACCAAGGGATAAACAGCATCTAAGAACTTCCCTCAAATCTTGTTTGTCATATAAGTATTGCCACAATTGGCCACTTCAGAATATACATACCACTTTGTTGGTTTCATCTTCCTTTGGTAAATTATATTGATGAAGAAGAGCAGAGTGTTAAGCAGTTTGGAAAGGCACGCCCAATACACATTTCAATTTAAATTAAAATCCTGCTTGTTTGGATACTATGTCTAGCATTTTTAAAAGAAAGGAAAATTAATAGCATATTTCTTGTTCAATTCTTTAAGTAGGTAATATAAAGGCTTTCTTTGGCGCATCAAGTCTCTCAAATGAACCTCTGAGCCTTTGCCTCCATGCCTAACACGACGCTTATTTCTCCTCTGCATGTTTTTCAGTATTCCCAGAGCTCACTCTCCACCCTGCACAAATCCCTTGAGGGATTTAATTGATGCATACGAAAGTCTAGTTTGGACAGCCATGTAATATGAGATGAGACCTCATCCAGCTCTTCCTGCATCAGGACCACTGTTTGCAGTTGACCCTGAGCATCTTTTCTAAGAGATAAAGTTGAACCAAAGCAGAGCAGTGCAAATGATGGGATGGGGGGTTGAGGGGGAATGCTGTTTACGAGCACTTTGAAGAAGTGGGTGAAGAATTGCATCCGGGTGTGTTGGGACAGGCAGCTCACCTTAGCTCAGGCGGCCAGCCTTGCTGAATGACTTGTTCCTAAGAGTAAGTATGTGTGCATCTCATGCAGAGGCAGCTCATCATTTTGGACCCTGATGCAAATAATCCAGATGTGCTCACACATCCATGCCCACCACCATGCACGTAAAGTAAACTAAATATTGGACTAATCATGCCCCTAATTCACTTGGCCTAATTCAGTGTCATACACACGGGGATGTATCTGCTGTTAGCCCTACTTAAAGCAGATCTACTGAAATAAGTAGGATGTAAACTAGATTAACATTGAACACAACCCAGATTCCCCTAATCCCTAGTCCCGAAATATGCAGCATAAAAAGATCCCAGGGTGAAACAGTTCAACTGACAGCTTGGACCCTGTGTCTTTTCAGAAGTCACAGTCGCACTGGAAGGATGAAGCCAAGGAAAAAGGCTGCCATTTTTAAAAAATGGCAAAAAGCTATGAGTCATCAAGATCAGCATAACAGAGTCAAGAGGGAAAGTTTTTCCCATTACTGCATTAGCTGCATTTGGGGTCGTTGTCCTACCCCAGCTTAACAAACTTTTTTCCATTCCACTGCAGCTTTCCATTAACTGCCTCTGCCCCCTACCTTCCAGTTATGCATTTACAAACAAGAGGAAATGCATTTCCCAAAGAAAGAGATTTGCCTAAAATGTGCATGTGGGAATTTTTATATATAGATGCACATTTAGAAGAAAAATGTAAGTAGAACGACCATGCAATTCACCACAGCAGGGAAGAGTATGAGCAGGTGTCCCATGTGCCTCCGTCATCCACTGTCCCAGGGCTGTTGACAACAAATTCCAAGGCTTCCTGCTCTCTTCGTAGAGAAAAGACAGCTGCTGCAACCAGACAAAGCCTCAAAAGCTTTTCAAATAGAGGGCCATCCTATTTAAAGCATGATATATGGTCACCCTGGATGATGTATGAATGAGGTCATTCTATTGTGTAGGTGAATGGAAGGATGGATGTATTCATGTCTGTGAGACGGAAAGATGGTACAGAGAAGACAGTGAAGAACTGGCATTGAAGGAAGAGGAGGAGCCAGGAAGGCTATTGGGATAATTACAGGAAGGATGGAAGAGAAGGGAGAGAAAAGAGGCATTCTTGACCTTTTGTTCATGGTGGAACAAATAGGTCAAGGGAGAAACCTTAGAAATAATAATATAATACTAACAACATCCTTGTTTACTTCCAGGAAGGTGACTATAGGGATTGCAACTCAAACCATAATAACTCTAATAATATTCTGAAATGTGTCACATTAGGGTATATCTTCTTTTTGACATAAACTAACGGAGTTGGGTATGGGGACTGAGAATATGTATGCCTATAAAAGAGTTGTTTTTTCCAAGAGGAGAAGAAGAGATGCAGACAGAAGCAGAATTTAATCTGCCTCCTGTGGATTTACAACCTTTGCTTTGTTGGGCTTTTTATGTATTTGTTTGTGGGCAAATAAAAGACTGAACCTTCAAGTGCTGAGTGATTTAAAGAGGCCCAAACCCATCCTGGCCATCCCTTAACAAGGCCTAGTTACAAGCTGAGAAAGCAGCAAACTGAGGGGAAAGCAAATTCCCTCTGTTGAGGACGTTCCACAAATTTCTTAAAGCCAAATCATGATGGGATAATATGTCAATGCAAGGAGCCTCTTGCTGGCCCCATTAAATGCTTTGAAAGTCTGAATTTTGCTTATACTGATCGCTCTGTCATTTTGGAAAAAGTAAGTACGCAGCAAGAGTTCACCATCAATTTTCAATGATGTAGCCCCTGCCCTGGTTTCATCTACACAGAACGAGATCACACATGCCTTTTTACCTAGAAGGTTAGAATGATCCCTGTGATAATGATTTTATCAGCCATTTAATTAGCTTCAACTGGCTTGCAGCATGTGCAGAGAATATTCCATCTTCTCATACCTATTATACATCCATGCAGCCTTCTCATGGATGCTGTATTTCATCCATGCATAACCCCGAATGTATGAGCCAAACAAATGTTTGCCCAAAGGAGCCTCCATTTCATTAGTAAGTCAGTGCATGAGCCACAGAAAAGCAATATGACATAAAAGGGAGTTGTTCTTTCTGGAAAATACCTTTATTATGAGATGTAATTCTATGATAGAGATTAGTGTTATAACTTAAACCACTCATTTGTTCATGCCATCTCACCCTGTTCTGTGAGAGTTTAAGTGTAGCACTTTAAAAAATTAAATACCCCCCAAGATTACTTAGCAACTTATTTCTCCCCCTAACCTTCATTACTATGGAAACAAAGTAGATATAATGCACACTGCAAGCAAATTCTGTTTCAGACCATTAAATGATGTGCAATTATTTTAATAGCAGGCTTCATGGTAAACTTTCTATTTTGGATGGATTCTTTTTCCTTCTTCAGCATACCGCTGATGGAGAGGAGAAAGTCTGACAATGAGCAAGGACCCACCAGGAACGCGCCTTGATAAAAATGCTTTTCCCACATGGGTATAAATGCTATATTGAAACTGGTATCTCCAATGAACCCTGAAGCTCATGCAGAAAATGTACCCTTACCATTCTCCACCATGAGTCACCTACTTGAGTGATCTACTTGGGTGTATCTTAAGTCATCAGCAAACTTAGCCAATTCACTGCTTACTCCTAATTTCAGATAATTTATGAAGGGTTAAAAAGTATTGGTCCTTAAATAGATCCCTGTGTGATCTTACTGTTCATCACATCCCTCCATTGGAATGAATAATGATTTAATCTCTGTAGGTCTATTTCTTAAGCAGTTACTGATCATAACAGAATCCCACCCCTTATTTCATAACTGCTAGGTGTGCTTAGGAGTCTTTGGTGAGGGACCTTTGGAAGTCCAAGTAGACAACAGCTACTGGCTCTCCCCATCCATCTACTTATTGACACTCCAATAGGTCAGTAAGACTGGACTTATCTCACTAAATCAGGCACCCCTCAGATCACTATAACAATGAAGCAAAATAAGGAGGAAGAAACAAACCAAACCAAAATAGATTGACAAGTCCAGTCTGATCCCCAGGAACAATCACTATGGAACAGATCAAGGGCAGAAAACAACAGAATATTGCTAGTTGTCACCTGCAATTCCCAGCTGAAGCCTCTCAAATGTATCATCAGTGATTGACAGTCCATGACACTCTCACAGGTCCTGGGTGGTAGACCTGTACTTGCTGATAGTCAGCCTCCCATCTTAAAACGGCTATTCACTAGCAGCAAGAGCCCACATTAAATGGATACAAGCAAAGGGACCGGACCCTGCAATAAATCAAGAAACCGCCTCTCTGCTTAAATCCATCCTGATGACACCATTAATGTTACTCTCAACATCAGAAGTGACGATCACCTTGCATTTATATCCCACTTTTTTCTCTTGGGAGGAGGACAAGGCAGCTTACGCACATGCTGTTGCTAGCTGCGAAGTCGTGTCCAACCCTTCACAACCCCATGGACAACACTCCTCCAGGCCTTCTTCTTACATACATACTAGACAACCAATCTGTGAGGTAGGTTGGGCTGAGAGTCTGTGACAGGTCCAAGGTCACCCAGTGAGGTTCACGGCCAAGTAGGGACTCGAACCCAGGTCTCCCAGGTCTCCAGTCCAAGGATCTAACCACCATACCACACTGGCTATATGCTACTTTCTGTCAGCAATGCCATTCTGAATTCCACACAGTCTAAACAGGCCAGTCCCTATGGAGAAACAAATAATGAAGGAATTCGAATCTCACATCAAAAATGCCAATATTCAAAAACCAAAGGGAAAATGCTTCAGCTTCCCAAGACACTTCTATCACCGAGCATAAACAGGCCATGGAGGAATTAAAAAAAAACTTCAAGGGGAAATTAGATTAAGGGACTGCTTTGTTAGAATTTATCCACAGGTTCAGTTCCACCTCAAGAGCCTTGAGCCGGGAAAAATGATTTGCATCATACCACACGTGTTAATTGGCATACCTGGTGCCATGGTGTTTGCCTCATCAGAAGTACCTGTTTTGTGAACATTAATAATGTGGGTGTCACTGCTGGTCCTTTCTGCATTTAACCTCCTTTGGGCCTCACTGCTCACAGCTCTCTTCTCCTGTCCCTCCCACACCACTGCACGTACTGTATATAAACCTGAAACTCTCTAACACGCTATGCATCTGATGAAGTGAGCTATCATCCATGAAAGTTTATGCCAAAATAAATTTGATATTGTTCCACAAGACTCTCCATTAGTTTGGGGTGGGTTGTCTCTATCTTTCTCCGCACCTCCCCTTGAATTGACAGAGCCAAAGTAACAAATTTAAGTGCTTCACCCTTGATAAAGTGACTGCATAAGAAAATGAATGAAAGTTTACACTTTGGAGCTCGAGTCCATAGTGCAGGGCAGATGGAGCCTTTAAAATCCCAGGCATTATTAAAAGGAATTTCTTTCACCTCCATTTGTGAGCAATTTGCTCCATTCCTCATTATGTGTCATATTACACAGAATAGTTGCTGCAGCCATAAAATCCTACATGCTTGTCAAGATTTCGGCACACCCTCACCCTTTTAGGCAGATAAAGAATGACCTTCCCATGCTTTGTTTCATTGGATTTTACATTAAACAGAAGGAGAGGAAAGAGCAAAGGCGGCTAACCCATCTCTCTGCCCCCGACCCTAATGGCTGCCTGAAGCTCATGCATATCCGCCTAGCAGAAGATGCAGGCAAGCACTGCCTGTGACATGAAGGCGATACCCGGGCCCTTCCGGGGCCAACAGCCAGGTTGGGGGATGCAGTGAAGCTCCATGTCTTCCTTGGGCATTCCTGTCAGCAGAGGTGAGTGCAGGCATCTCCCAAGCAGCACTGGCTCTCAAGTCATTCTTCAACTGCTAGAGTCACACCACAAGTTGGAAACACAGGATATATCACTCCCTAAAACACCATGATTGGAAATAAAGAGGAGAGCCTTGGCTGAAGGTGAGAGCTGTCCGTCACAAAATTACCCCTTTCTCTTTCTCTTCCCTTCTTCCTTAGGTGGAGCTCTCAGGAGTAAATGTAGTGGTTTTCCCAGACAAACTATATCTTGGTGGTCCTCTGAATCATGCACCGAGCACTGGGAAGCACCAGATTCACGTTTTGAGGCATCTGGAGGAGCCTTGATTCACTTCAGACAAATCCCAGGTCTATTCTGATCTGCCTGCTTTGGCACAGGTTTCAGGATTCACCTGCATCTGGTGCACATACCCAGTTTCCGCAGCTTCCCTGGCATCAAGGAAAAGATGGAACTGGAATGGAGCAGTGTGTGCCATCTGCATAGCAGTGACCCTCTGGCCCAAACCTCTGAGCAGGCCCACTGCTCATGTATACTTCTTTGCTGCCTACCCTAAATTGCCCACTTTTGCTTGTCTTCCTGCTACCAGTGGAATGTGGGCTCCAGAACTTTTCTGAGATGAAGCCCAGTCCTTGCTTGTCCTTTCCCTGCAGGAAAGAAGTGGCCCTCAGGCAAGCAACACAAAGGATCCCACGGTTTGTGATAGGAACTCGGGACACCAGCATTGAACAGTTTTGCAGGAACTCCCGAGAAGTTTGCGAGCACAGCTCATCAGGCCTAAAAACCCCACAATGGCTCAGGGCATCCTTCTTCCGTGCATGCGCATTCAGGCCTTCGTTCAGAGCATCTTCTAGTACTGTCAGAAGCAGCATCTTCTGACCTCCAGCTGGGGCCAGGGGTCAGACTAGATGGCCCGGGAGGTCCCTTCTGACTTGCTCTGTTTCTATGTTTCTCACTGCACGGAAACACACAGACATGGCCTAATAGCACTTTCCCCCAAGAACAGCTCTGCATGCTGGCCCCATGCTTCCAGAGTCAGGCAAGCCTCTCGGTTTTTAACAAAAAGCCAGCAGTGGAGGAAAGAACGCCAGACTGAGCTAGCTTTATATTCCCTTCAACTCTTTATTGTATTTTTATTTATGTTACTCATTTTTACTGGTTTTATAGTTGTGTGTGTGTGTGTATTGTTATGCTGTGAGCTACCCAGGGTCTCATTTGAGGTGGAAATGGCAAGCCATACCATTTTAAATAAATAAATAAAAATCAATAAAAATAAAGGTTAACGCTGCATTTGGGGTTTCCTTTTGAAGCATGTGACCAAGAGGGGCTTATTTTTTCCTTTGCTCCTCATTTCTTAGACAGAGATTGTGTGTTTACACACAGAGAAACAGAAACACACATTTGTTTTGTTGTAAGAGGCATTCATTGTGCACGTTTTGGAAGCCAATTAACCTAGTGCCAATGATGACAACATAGCAGTGTTTCTTAAAAAGCAAAAGAGGAAAGATGGTTGGTTTGGCATGCACCCAAGAAAATACTGACAGGCCTGTATGGCAGTCTTTGCAATGGCTCCATAACTAACTACGCAGGCCTAAAGCAACAATATGAAAACTTTCTTCCTACTCTGTTAGATAAGGATGAGCATTCCTTCATTAGTTGCAACTGGGAATGGAAGGATCTATCTGTTGTGGGTATACAATGCTTTTCCAGGCATTAGCTGGAGATCTGTTCCATCTTGTTCTTAAATCCATCTACATTTAAAAAAAAAATCCACATGGTTATTTTCTCTCCACATAGGTACTTCAATACACATTTTGTCTCAACATGTGCATTAAAAATGGTTTTGTACTTAAAAAATAACATAAAAGCAAAGAACTGCAGTGGGCAATTTGGGAAGTGCCAAAGGCAGTGGTTAGATCACAAAAAGACTCATTAAGTTGTTTTAGCTTCAAGTATGTATTGCTAAAAGCACCATCCAAAGTGACTACCTGTACCCTCTGGCACTTGAAGACTTGAAGACATCCAATCTCCCAACCTGCAAGAGACACAGATGGCCAATTTTCACTGTCTATGCCTTTTGCTCATGATTGGGAGGAGGAGAAGGGACTGGTGCATACCTTGGATACACCATTCCCCAGTAGAGCCTCTTTCCTCCTCCCTTCCCCCTGGAACACCACAGCAGCTCTAAAGTCACACTTGTGCCTTTGGAAGCACAGCCAGCTGTGAGGCCAAACGGCAGATGCTCCATGTACAGAGTTCCAGCTCCAACCTCAGAAACAAATTGAGACCTTACCTATCCTATGGCAACCTAGACAGCACTCAGCATCCATAGGATTATATCCTAACTATAGTTTATGCTAACAGTATGCGTTTTGAGAGGCATTTTGTTGATCTAGGAACTGCACTGTGGAATTTAGAATGGTGTGACATCCACAGGATAATTATGTCCCAGTAATTAGCACTGGATCCATTCACAACAGAATCTGCAAGACTTCTTGGAAAATCCCTGTGGACAAGTCAGGAAGGCACAGATCATAGAAGAATTCACAAAGATCAACATCCTCAAGAATTCATCGCTACAATAACAGGACTGAGATGCCCCTTGCCCCCGAGTCCAGAAGGTGGTGATCCGCCATGTAAAAAGTTGACTGACTTTGGGATCAAAATGCAAGAAAGACATCCAGGAGGAGGAGGAAGGCGACAGCCTGCAGAAAGTGACCGGCTCTGGTTGGAATAAACCAATTTGGTTTATAAGGTTAGTTGTCTCCAGCTGGTCCCTCTGGAAGTCTCTGCGATAAACAAGGTTTTGCTATAAAGCACCATATGGTGCCTGAAGTTTGCTGTGCCTTTGCTGCCAGTCAATGGAATGGAATTACTGAAAGCTTCGGAAGCTATGAGAGAAGCAGGATGGGTAATGTTTAAAACACCATCTACTTTTGTAAATGAAAGCTGTCAAGACTCATAGAAATAAATTGGAAGAAAAAGTCGCTCTCTTGTGTATTGCTGAGAGAGCCTGAGGGTATCGGTGCATAAAAGAGCCTCACGGTGACAACCAGGAGGAGAAAAATTCGATTATGGCTGCAAAGTGGAGTGTCCTGCTGAAAGGGAGAAATGCCTGGAGATTAGTTTTATGCAGCTAAGAAGAAAATAGGACTGCTCCGACATTTGTAGAAGACTGTAGTTCCCATCCACACGTACTTCAGACTAAGCCCCATGGAATTTAGTGAGATATGCTTCTGAGCAAACATACCTAGGTGAGCAGGGGTAGCTGAACCGAGCCATGCCGATGGGGGTGGGGGGTTCAAGTCACATGACAAAGCAAACGTTGACTAGTCAGGAAGTATTATTCCAGACTTTTGACAGCATAGAGAGTACTGTGTGCCAAGGTTTAATATATGAAGCAACAGTGCATCTAAGCATATGCAGAGTCCCTGGCACAACCGAGGGACGATCTACACAGGCATTTTTAGCAGTGTTGTAAAGCCTGACTCACTGGCATGTCACATGATGCCCACCCCAGCCCATCCTCCTTGTGCTATTTCTGCTGACGTATCCCAGATTTTCTTCCTACCCGTTACATCATGGCCTTTTCTGCCTAAATCAGAGCTTCAGTGGCCTTGCTCAGAATTAAATCACATTGAATGCAGTGGAGCTAAATTATGTGGGAGCCCGCAGGGGAGGGGGCTGAACTTACTTGCTTTGGGGAGGAGGAAAAGGGGCTGTTGCTGGTCCCACTGGTTTCACCCTGGCTCCCCTTTCTCCTTCCCATGAATTTTTGTGATGTGCCAAAGGTGCTATGAAGTTTTTTTTTTCTTTTGTAAATATCTCTGATCTGCTGCTTCACACCTTTGCATAGCTAACTGAGCTAAAAATCAAACCCACCAGGAAACAAAGGCATTTTAAAGGGCCATCTCCCTGCCCACAACACCTTGCCAACTTCTCCGGAAATCACATTTGTGTGTGACACAAGCTCACATTTTCAGCTACGCCGTATTCATTAGCATGTTTGCCAGCCGTGAAAAATGAGTTTTATATCAATACCGTGACTGTGTTTCCACATAAACCAAAGCAGATCTCCCATCAGTAGTCACAACCTACTTCCCACGGAGTTAGAGCTCAGCACCAGTTTTGCAAGGAAGGGCTGCGGCTCGTAGGCCCCGTGGACCCGGGCGCTGTTCATTTGTTTGTGTTGATGCTCACAAGTGCCTACCTGCTTTTTTAGAAGGATCAATCAAACCAGCATTTGCTTTCACCTCCTTCCCCACAGATATGAAAATCAGCTCAGAAAGAAATATTTCAAAACGCCCTGCAGTGCCAATTTCCAAGCAAAGTGCACAATGCATCATGAGATGCGTGATAAAGCCCCGCAATGCCTCTGTGTGTGTGTGTGTGTGTGTGTGTGTGTGTGTGTGTGTGTGTGTGGTGGAGGAGATCCGAGTATTTATTTATTAGATATATACGAGGGGGGACCCAAAAAACCCAGGAATTTATTTATAAAAAATAGTGTATTTATTTCTATATGTTCAAACTTCAGTCACCTTCAAAGTACTCTCCGTCTGATGCAATACACCTACTGAGACATTTTTTCCACTGCTCAAAACAGGACTTGAACTCATAGATTTTGATGCCTTTTAGTGTTTCTGCCGTTTCCTGTTTCATCTCTTCCACATCGGCAAAACATTTCCCTTTGAGGATCTTTTTCATCCAGGGGAAAAAAAACTCACACGGGGCAAGATCAGGTGAACAGCAAGGGTGGGCATAAGGGTCATGCTGTTTTTGGTCAAAAACTGCTGAACACGCAACTTAACACAATTTGACCGTCACACGTTTGTGTAAATCAGCCATCACGAAACAGGCAAATGTGTTGAAAGAGTCTCCAAAACAGACTCACTGAAGCCGAACACAGCTTCTCACAACAACCCAGCTGGGTACACGGATGCTTCCAAAACACTCACCTAGCGGGGGAAGCCCGGACTACAAGGGGTCCACCCTCTACCTGGTTTTTTTGGGTCCCCCTCATATACCCCACCTTTTTCTTATAACAAATACAAAGTGGCTTACATCATTACTTTTCCCCTGCAGGACAGGAAGGAAGGCAGTTCTCCTCCTCCTTCACACAAACCCCCTCCTTTCCCCCTATCTGCTCCAGAAGGGCCCTGAACCTCCAAAGCCAGTTTGAAAAGATGTGGAATAACAGGGCTGGAGGGAGAATCACTGAAAACTGAGGCAATTCTCTTGATGGAGAGTACCTTGCTTTGATGCAATGCAATACTGTGTATATACAGCTCAACCAAAACCTCTCCCTGCTGTGGGATAACCACATTTGAAGAACCAAATCCCAGGAGAGGGCCAGTGACCAGCCTGAGTAATGGAGTGATCAGCAGGGGGGAGCAAGGAGCCTCAAGAGGAGGAGCAGCCTTTGAATCCCGGGCAGCCAGCAACCCATACCAAAAAAGAGGACATTAAGGCGCAATAGGGAAACCAGATAGCCATATGTAAGGGCTCCTTTGGACCCAAAAACTCCTATTCCAGCATCAACTCCCATTCCATAGAGAATGGAGCAGCTCTGAGTTCATGAGTGGGAGAGAAGAATCCACACAGCCAGAACAACAAAGGCAGTGGTAATTTGTCATGAACTCATGACATGATGAGCATACCACATCATGTCTCTGAGCATGATGTGGTGTGCTCAGAGACATGGTATGCTCAGAGACACACCAAAAAGCAGCCCTTGAAAAACACACACACACACTCCCTCCACAGCAACATACTTGTAACAGAGCTAGAGAAACTGGCTACTATTATCTATAGAGGGGCGCCATGATCTCTTCCAACCACATTGTTGAATCTCTGAGGCTTTCCTCCAAGTGTCAACTCCAGTAGAGCATGGCAACAAAGGGGAGGGCTTTCTTTGGGGTGGCCCCTTGCTTATGGAATAACCTCCCACTGTGGTCTGACTGGAACCAAATATATCATCTTTTCCACACCAGGTTAAGACAGGCCTCCTTGCCAAGGCTTTTAGAGACATACCTGGATACCTACAAGTTTATGGGGATTACCTGTCCTGCGGGTATTGCCAAGTCTCTCTTCATTATTGTTTAGTTTTTACTGTTTTAAACTTTTGATGTATTTCTGATTTTATATATTTTATTGGATTTAAAAATCTGTTTTCTCAACCGCTATAAATCTCCCAGAGAGTTTCAGCTGTGGAGCAGTATAGAAAAGAAATTGAATTATGATGTTGTTATTGATGATGATGATGATGATGATGATGATGATGATGATAACTTCCCTTCAGATGAAAGGTGCCAGCAAAGGGTTGCTAGAAGCCTTTGCACTCCAGGGAAAGGCCCTGGAATGGCAGGAATGCTCTGAGAGTGCACAGAAATTTGCATATACGCAGTTGTGTAAGTGAAGCTGCTGGACAGCTAGAAGCAGCAACAGAAACAACTGACTCTGGCAGAGAAGCCAGTGGCAGCTCAGCAAAAAGAATCGTAACTTTCAAGAAGTACAAAGAAGGGGGAAAGGAGACTGCAACAGCAAGCTGCAGCCGAGAACACCTTCTAATTAGGTCCGCCACTGCCAAAAATCATAGCTGTATCCAATAATTATGTTGCATTAATAGAACAATTAACCCATGAGCAGAGACACAGTCTTCCCTAAAAATTATATTAGCAGAGTTTTCAAGTCAACAGCCATTTTTGAAAGGGAGTGAAGAGCCACCTTGTGAAATGTGAAAAGACAAAATTACTGTGTTTTACTAGAAAGCTTAAAACTTGCGGCCCCTCTCTTCTTATCTTGTTCCCCCCTTTAGATTTTACAGAACAATACAGGTAGTCCACAGATTATGAATGAGTTCCATTTCTGAGAAAACAGAAATTTTCTTTAAGTCAAATGCATATGAAAGTCAGCCCTCCACATTTGCAAAGGTTAGGGCTGCAGGACCCCCATGAAAGTGGAAAAACCATGACTATCTCTAGCTCTCCCTGCCCAAACTCATCAGGGCTTCCTCTTTGCAGTAAGGAAATGCCAAAGAGATTTCCCTCTCCAGATGGGTGGGGCAGGAAGACACACTTTGGAGGCCCTCCTTCTCTCCCCCTTCACTTTCTCCCTCTCTATGGTGATGCTTTGGAGGCCTCCCTCGCTCCCCTTTCACCTCCTCCCTCTCTGTGGGGATGATTTTCTGCTGTATTTAAAAAAAAATTAACAGGCGTTATGGAAGTTCACTTGTAAGTATGGGTTGTTTGTAACTCAGACATTCATAATTCAGGGGCTGCCTGTATGGAGTCTGCTGGAAACTACTATCTACCTTGAGAATTGATACCAGGAGAGGTACCTGGAGAAGCGTTATCAGTCTGGACCTTTCCAAATAACAAAACAACAGTAAAGCTGGTTTTATTTATTTATTTATTTATTTTAAACATTTCTATGCCGCCCCATTCGCCGAAGCCTCGGGGCGGCTCACAACATAAATTAAAATATAATACATTCAAAATATAAAACAAATTAACAATATAAAATAAGTCGCCCTGGCCAGATAAAATAAGCAAATAATATTAACAATTAAAATGACATTTAAATAAAAAGGTCTTCGCCTGGCGCCGAAAAACAAATAACGACGGTGCCAGGTGGACCTCTCTGGGGAGCGCATTCCATAACTTAGGCGCCACCGCAGAGAAAGCCCTCCTCCGAGTACCTACCCTCCTAATTTCTTTCACGGAGGGTTCCTGGAGAAGGGCTTCTCCTGCAGATCTCAAGGGGCGGGCGGGCGTATATGGATGTAAGCGCTCCTTCAGGTAACCAGGACCCAAGCCGTTTAGGGCTTTACAGGTCATCACCAACACCTTGAATTGGGCCCGGACTTCAATGGGAAGCCAGTGAAGCTGACGGAGGACTGGAGTCATGTGAGCATAATGCCCCGTCTCAGTCAGCAACCTGGCAGCTCTATTTTTTGCACAATGCTAGTTCTATCCCTGACCCAACATCTGTGGTGGTGCATTCAACCATTGCCCTACAACACAAAGAGGGCCATTTCCTACTGGGGAAGTGAGAGAAATCTCATTGTTCTGCCCTTTTATGGAAAAGAAACTTTCACACATGCCACCCCTCACAAGAGTTACAGGGGAAAAAAACCACATTGCTCAAATATAATACCTTTCATACGGTTTCAGCTGAACCAAAAGCAGTGATTCAGAGCTCACTTGAACAATAGGGTATGCTGAGATAACAACCACCTGAATTCAATCCAGTCTTTGATTTGTTTACCCATTCAAAGAGTAATTCAGAAAGTAAAGCATGTTGAAAGAGCCAACAACCCCCAGCGGCAGGACCACGGGCCTGTGAATGGCTTTGTTTATGGGGGACTATGCAATCAAAAAATTAGAAACTGCTGTCTCCAGTAGGGCTGAGGCAGTTCCACAGAGAAACACAAAACTCATTTGGATGAGAAAATAAGCATGTGGCCAGATCGCTTTTCATTCTTTCCTAGTTGCCAAGTGTCCTACTTTGCTGAGGGTAGTCTTCTATTTGAAAGTGTCCTCTATTTGAAGCACTCTCTTGCCTTCTTCTGCACACTCTCTGTCTGTCTGTCTGTCACATACAGCCCCTTCCTAATATCTCAGTCCCATGCCATTAGACAAGGTGGTTTGCTTTAGTGGCTCTCTGGACATACATGGGGGTGGGGGTGCTGAAAAGCTGCAATCAGTGAAAAGTTCAAGATGCCAAGGCAAGGTTGAAATACCCACGCATTTCTTCTTCATGTAGACTGATCAGGAAGAGCATTCTTGCAACCATCATACTAGGATAATATCCTCTGAATTTTTCAGTAAATACAATTTCAGAATAGTGCTCCCTCTCGCTCAGTCACTTTCAAAATATACTTCTGCTCACTGCGTTCTGATAAGTTCCATTAACTGACAAGTCTGTTCTAAATTGTAAGCTACATAAAACTGGACTAAAATGGCACATAAACATTAGGAATCCCAGTGAAGGGCAACTTCTTGCTCTGAGCTTCAAAAATCATTACTGAACTGTAATTTCAAAAAGGAGATCAGTCATTCTTTGGAAATGAGCCTGCTAAAGAGTAAACAAA
Source organism: Varanus komodoensis (assembly GCF_004798865.1). Taxonomy (NCBI): domain Eukaryota; kingdom Metazoa; phylum Chordata; class Lepidosauria; order Squamata; family Varanidae; genus Varanus; species Varanus komodoensis. The sequence goes on from NW_025335409.1 coordinate 6,018,998, forward strand.
ATCATTAAGCTGGTACATGGATCAGAATGCCGCCTTCTTCATCTTATTGCTCAGCCAAAGCAAAGTGATGAGCTTCAGTCCATATTAGTAGTGACAATGCCCAACTGCAAAGATACAGACCAGGGGAAGCAATTATTGTCTGCAGGGAATTGTGGGGATCTTATTTTTATGCTAATAGTTCTGTTGATTTTCTTCTCCAATGTAAACACGTTAAGGCCATCCACAGGCAGGATCCAGAGGCTGGGGGCTGTCACACAGAACTGGATCCAGGCCTGGCCAAATCAGCTACGTATATCAATTGCCTGCTGGGGGGGCATCTGTGCTCCTCAGTAAACCCCAGATCCAGGGGTGTCTACAGGCACACCACAGAACCACAGAAGCTTGGACAGTACAAAAATGTGGGTGTTGTCTTAAGCTAGGGTGCCATCCTTCATACAATCAAAGTCACACCTTTCTTGCGAGGGGTTCTTTATTGACCACAGCATTTTCCAGAAGCACTAACACCCAGAATGACTCTCTGAGCATGCACAGAGTGGGTCACTGAACTCTGTCTAGCATTCACCTCCAAGAACTTTCCTTCTGCGCATGCCTGAGCTCCTTCCCTCTGGGAGAGGCCTTCTGAAAATGAGCACGCCTCCTCTCTGCACACCAATCCTCTGACTGGGCCACATTCCTCTGCTGATGCCTCCTCATAGGGTAAGAACTGGGGCCACCTCATCTGCATCTGAGAAATTCCCCTGCTCTTAGTCCCCTCCCACCGTACATTTTGGTTATTCCCAGCGGCTACCTGTGCACCTGGGGAGTCTGACCTTGAGATAAGCACCTCTGCTTCTCTCATCTCAACATCTGGAGCCGGCCCACATTCCTCTTCTTCCTCTTCCTCCTCTGAAGTCCAGCCCACAGGCCTTGAGCTGTGCACCTAGAACTAACTTTTGCACTCCCAACTTTAAGGCAGGGGTAGGCAATCGGGCACCCTCAAAGTTTTGGACTAAATCACCCATATCCCTAATAAATGGCCATGCTGGCTGAAGCTGTAGTCCAAAACAGGTTGCCTACCCCTGCCTTAAGGACTAAAGAGACTATGAAAATTCAATTATATCTAAAATATACACGCATTGAGGACAGTGACAATTCACAACAGCAGTAATTGGTAATAATACAACCACTGTTTCGTTGCTAAGTTAATTAATACCTGTATTTGAACAGAAAACCATTGCCCTCATTCATGTTGAAATGAACAGAACCAAGCTTATTTATTGGTTCTAATTCAGCGGTTTCATGCTAGAGTATTTCAGTATTGCCCTCTGTTTCAACAACTTTAAATTTTGCAATAAAGTGCAGAGAGAGATTGAAATGCTCTCTGACTGGTTTCTGAACATTGCCTTTTCTCTGCTAATGTTAGATTATGCATTTGTGCAGAAACTGACTGGTGGCAGGGAACATTCAGAAATGGCTAGGAGAATATTTCTAAAGTGAACACAATTTATGAATGCACCTTGGCAGGTAGTAATAGCATTCCATTTACCAGGAAAAAATGTATGAGAAGTTAAAAAAAGCATGTTATGTTAACCCTCCCTTCAGATTATCCTTCATCTTCAGTGGGACTTGGACTTGAAGGTCCTACCAGTAGAGTACATTTTCGAATAACAAACTGTACCCTGTGAAGTGGGGCATGTGGTTCTCCAAAATTTATTCCCAAACAGTAGCAAGTACTTTGTTTTCTAGTGTATTGCTTTGATATGCATTTCTATTACTTTTGTTTTTACAAAGGCTAAACATGGGCTCTGTGTGTGTGTGTGTGTGTGTGTGTGCGCGCGCGCGCGCGTGCGTCTGCACGTGTACTTTCTTTCCAAATCTGAGCTATCTTAGATACAGTTGTTTTAAAATTCAGTGCTGGGTGTGACCAGGGTTTGGTATCTGTCATATCCTGGATACCTTTCAACATATGCAGCCTGAGGACATGGATAATCTGCTTGGAAGATTGAGGGCCACCACTGCTCTCTGGTCCATCCTGGCTTGGAAATTCGCCAGAGCTGGGCTGAATATTTGGATCTTGGAGGTGACTGATACCTCCCTGAGGGAAGGGGTGGCCTTGCTATCTTGAAAGAAGCAAAGTCACTAGTGCAGAAACCTAATTCCAAGCCATCAGTTTCTGATCATTACTACCCAGTAACAAATCTACCATTCTGGGGGAAGTATGTTAGAGTGTATCAGGACTAATTATTTGGATCTGTTCCAATCCAGGCCTGACTTTGGGATGGATGCATAAGAACAGCCATGATGGATCAGATCAATGGTCCTTCCAATCCAGAACTTCATTAACATGGAGGCAAAACAGCTCTCTACAAGATCCGTCAAGTAAGACGGGTGAAAGACTTCCACCTGCCCAAGATCTCAGCAACTGGAGGATGAAGGGATTTCACTAGGCTAGTAGCCCCCTCCATCACAGAACTTGTCCAATGCCCTTTTGAGGCCATCCAGATTGGTAGTCACCACTACTTCCTGTGGCAGTGAATCCCGTGGTTTAACTATGTACTGTGTGAAGAACTATGTCCTTTTACTGGGTTCTAGTATTATGGGACAGAAAGAAAAGTGTCTCTCTCTCCACTTCCTCTGCACTGCACATAATTTTAGATACCTCCATCATATCTCCACTTACTTTTTTCCAAGCTAAACAATCCCAGCTGTTCTAACCACTCCTCACAGGGGAGCTGCTCCAACCCCTTCTTCATATGAGTCTCCCTTCTCTGCACTTTTTCAACTCAATAATGCCCTTTGTCAAATATGGCAACCAGAGCTGTGGCAACCAGAGCTGTGCACAATATTCTAAAATTTGTATGAGGGGAGTAGGATCTTGGCAGTTTTATTTTCAATTCCTTTCCTAATTCTTCCTAACACAAAGTTGCCTTTTTCACAGAAGCAGTGCACTGGCTTGACATTTTAATCGAGCTGTGAACCACAACTCCCAAATCCCTTTCTTGGTCAGTCACTACTAGCTCAGATCCTATCACCGAATAACTGCAGTTGATCTCTTCTCTTCTCTTCTCTTCTCTTCTCTTCTCTTCTCTTCTCTTCTCTTCTCTTCTTCTCTTTTTTGGCCCCAGTATGCATTACTTTACACTTGCTTACACTGAATTGCATTTGCCTCTTTGATGCCCCTTCTCCCAGCTTTTGGAGAGAACCCTCCAGAGCTTCACACAGTCCTTTTGGGTTTTAACCACGCTAGAATCAGGAAAACAAATGGGAGCACCTGGCCCAGATGGTATCCATCCTAGAGTTCTTAAAAAACTCAAATATGAAATTGTTGGCCTTCTTACAAAAGTATATATGTCCCTAAGATCAGCCTCTGTACTAAAGGACTGAAGAACAGCCAATGCAAGACCAATTTTTAAAAAGGGAAGTAGGGGGAAGCCAGGGAACTACATGCTGAAATTAGCTTAACATCTGGGTAAATTGGTTGAAAGTGTTCTTAAGCATGGAAACAGTGAGAAGATAGATGGACAAAAGAATCAACAGCTTTTGCAAAGGTAAGTCCAGTCTTACTGACCTATTGGAGTGTCAATAAGTAGATGGATGGAAAGAGCCAGTAGCTGTTGTCTACTTGGACTTCCAAAAGGCCTTTGACAAAATCCCTCACAAAAAATTCCTAAGCAAACCTAGCAGTTATGGAATAAGGGGTGCAATCCTGTTATGATCAGCAACTGGTTAAGAAATAGAACCACGGAAGTGAAATAAATTATTATTTCTTCCAATGGAGGGATGCGAACAGTAGGTTCACACAGGGATCTGTAGAAGAACCAATGCTTTTTAACCCTTCATAAATTATCTGAAATTTGGAGTAAGCAGTGAAGTGGCCAAGTTTGCTGATGACTTAAGATACAACCTTAATCACCCAAGCAGATTACGCAAGTTGAAGAATGGAAGGGGTATGTTTTCTGCATGAGCTTTAAGGTTCATTGGTGATACCAGTTTTGATACAGCATTTATTTTGCACTGTTTAATAAACTTTTCTCTTGTATGCCACCTTGAGGAAGTTCTGCCCTTAAAGACAAGCTAAAATCATTTACAAGAAATAGTCTGAAATTTTGTTTCAAATGCCATAGCCTTCTGTTCAAATAAAAGAAAAAATAAGATAAAATAAAATAAAAATTTTAAAAATAGGAACACAATTTTATTACGAGCAGCAATAGATAAGAATGTGCCACTTTCCTGCATTACCACTTCTAAAACTGCATTTTGCTTTAGCAGATCTGTTCAAGATTCCTCTTACCTCCCTCCTTCCCTTTGTCCTCATTTCCCCTACCTCCCCTTGTTACCTCTTCTCTTTTCTCTGGTTTTGTTCAAGATCTGACTGAAATTGTTCTGTTGGTGAATAAAAGCAATTCTTTCTCTTGATCTACATCCAGTTCTCATTGTGCTTGCTCCTGCCATTATTTCTGCACAAAAGTGTTTTAAAATCCCTTTGCAAAGTGTGTGCCTCTTTGATTTGAAAATCACCCTGCGAAGACTTTTTTTTTTGAGATTTTGTCCCTCAGTCTTATAACTTCTTGTAAATTATTATTATAACTTTTAAGCTGCCCAGTTCATAGAAAGCTCTGCAGTAAAAGTGAGCCAACTTTGAAGGTGCCATAAATGGATCTGCAAAAATAAAAGTGACACTTATGGGGAAATATTATGGACAGGTGCTTAAAATTAAGCTACGTGCTGTGCTCAAAAGTGAAAGAGAGAGACTACTGCTGGAATAGCTTCACATCTTACAGACATGACGCAAAAAGGAGAGACGAGGGAAGGAGGAGGAAAAACAAGCGCATGCAGAGTCACGCAGCTCTTGAAGATCCTTCTTCAGAGGGCTTCCTGGAGTCCCCAAGCCCTACCGTGCAGAGGGGCAACTGAGGCCAGCCAAGGGGAACAAGGGCCATTATACCATTCCCCTCAGGACACACACAGTCCTCTCTCACACTTGGAGGCAGTTACTGACTGTCATGTGTGCGCCTTCTGGCAAGATTCCCAGGTGTGCATGAGAAGCTGACCACTTTGGTGGGACAGACAGCTCAGACTCTGGGAATGAGCTGTGTGAGGGGAGTTGGCCGATCCCGGCAGGACTGACCGCTCGGTCTCTGATAACAAGAGGGTGGTTGAAAGGGATGCAGCTCCAGCTGCAGTCCAAGGCCCTGGTACCCACATGTGCCTAGTCAACTCGCCCTTGAGAATGAAAAAGAGCAACAACATCCGGGGCAGGGGTAGAGGTGGGAACTCTATCGGATGGAGAACTCCAGCCTCCTGAGGAAGTGGACCCAAAGCTCCATCATCTCAGTCGCAGGGTGGTCCAATTGGGATATCGGAGGGAGGTACACAGGTGTGCCCCCTTCCACGGTGCTTCTACGCCCCAAGACAGGCACAGAAGGGTTCATAAGCAAAGCTTTGGGTGAAGGGGGCCAGAGAGGGTTCAACATTTCACTTTGTGTATTCTCAGAGACTTATATATCAATCAAGATGCTTGGCAAGGAGCTCTGGCGAGTCTGTTACTGCTGGAAGGGAGAGCTCAGCTCACATCACTGACCAGCTACCACAGCAAGTGTGGCCACGGTTTCCTACCAGATGTGGGAATAAGGATATCTCATGAGCCAATGTATACGCATGAGCAAGCCATTCCTCATTTGGCCGCCTAACAGTGTTTTGGGTGGGACTTTGAAGGTTCTGACTTCCAAGCATGACACATTACCTGCAGGCACCAGTTGCCAAATGCCTCACTGTCCTTCCTCTGATGACCTTGCCCTTCTCTGCACCTTCCCATGGTTGAACTGCCTACTGCCCTCGCCTTGGCTCTGCTCTAGATCCCCGTGTTCAGACCTTGCATCGCTTACTGAGCTTTAATTCATTTTATTGTATCTGTCTCCCTGCCGTTCTGTCCCTGTGCCATAAGCAGGACATTCAGGTACTTAAACAACCAGATGGAACTGACACGGATGGCTTCTCCCCACCCTGATCATTCTGGGAGGGAAGGAGCCCCTGGCAGTCAGTCCAGCCAGCCAAGGCAGGGAGCCTGCCTGTTTCTCCTCTCCCTTTGGAGCACTGCAGTCAGATGAAAGAGCCCCTTGATGGACCCCATTCCAGGAAGAGGCAGACTCGAAAGCAGGTGGCCCCGGCTGCACTGAGATTAGTACCAAGTCAGACGGGAAATTCTTCATTGATTCCCATCCACTTGTTGTGGCCTAAACTGGGATACTTTGTGCCTTGCGCATCTGCAGCGGATGCCAGCCTGACTAATTTTGCCTTTGCAAGCAGCCAAGTCAAAAAGCGGCGCTAGGATGCTAAACTGTTCTTTTCTACATGTAATCGGAAAGCAATGTACAAGATGACAGGGAAATGATCTCCTCCAGTACTTAGTCAAGACATCTGTCTGTGTGGACCCATTGCCCACTCCCAGCACATTTATCCACTCAGACCCCACTGATGACCTACTGGAAGGCTTCGGTGTTCTTGACTCTGGCTTTAAAGCTTTCTATCTTTCTTTTTATAGACAAAGGAAGGAGGGGGCATAATGAATAAATAGTTACATTTGGGATTAAATAGAATAGGAGAAGGTGTGGAAACATGTTCCGATCTTGTAAGTTTCCAATTGATGTTGTAGAAAAGGGAGAAAGAGTTGCATCAGTGTAACTCTGGTATATGGATGAATGGGTATAATTTGTATTGTTATAGCAACAGCCATTTGAAGCAGAAAACTGTTGCATAAAGCACACAAATTACAAAAAATGTATAAAACAATTCATAATCAATAAGGCATATTTAGCATTTGATGTAAGGAGTGTGAAATTAGCTCAATATTTAGAAGGTGAAAAGGCAAAATTTGCTGTAGTCTACAGGGTCATACTTTTATGAAGTGCAAAGACATTGACATATATAAAATGTTAAAATTACACCCATACGGAGGCGCGACACAGTCTTAGGTGAAAAAGGAAAGATTTCCAGGAGTGGAAGGATAAAGACTGAAATGCAGAACTGCAGCATTCTGCTAAGGTAATGTTTCAGGCTAGGCTTTGTTTGTATTCAGTGGAAAAGACTGCACCAAAGCATGCTGGGAGGAGACTGTAATGGCTGTTCTCTTTCTGAAGGCACAAAACAGCAAAAGACAGTAAGAAAGAGCTCAGAAGATAGTTGCTTTCATACTACTCAATTGGAGATCAATTTAGATGGCTCTCTAACCATACAATCTGGTTCCAGGCCATGCAAAGCCATGCCGGCAAGCCCTTTCACAACACTCAGGATAGCTAAATCCTTATCAATATATGGGGTTGCTTAAGTAATTTTCATGGGGTTCAGTCAAGGGAGACTGAATAGCTCCATCCTGCTGCCTCAGCAGCTTCGGTCTGGGAAGCTTCCAAAGCCTTCATTAGAGGTCATCTCTCTCATACTGCCGCTAAAAAAAGGAATAGAAGACACGGAGGAACGATATCCTTGGTAACCAAAACCAGGGCTGTGGATGTAAGATTATGCTGGTCCTCTCTAAAGAGTCTCCAAATCCTCACCCGTATCAGATAATTTAACAAGCCCTGTTCCCCAAAGAAAACTTGAATTTACTTAGTTCTCTTTGTAAGAAGACAATTGGGAAACAGGGGAGTTGGCGAACGGTTGAAGCAGAGACTCCAAACAAAGCGCTAGAGGAAACAAAGGCAGCCGTGGTGCAAGACAGTAACAAGTTGTACACAGTCCCCTCTACAATTAACAAAATGATTTTGATCTTTATTTAAAACTTCTCGATGGGTAAGCACCGACACAATAGGATGCCTCCACAATTATTTATTTACTGTTGAAATTATATTCTGCTTAATCAATAGTCCAGCAGGACTCGCTAAGCCTATCGAATGCCACCCTAAAACGGACAATCTCTACCACCCCTCTCCTATTGAACTGACAGTCACCTCAGAGAAATGCTGTGGATGAGGACTGGACATCATAGAAATGGATTCCATGCACCAACAGAGGTAATACTGATCTTTAAAAAAAAAGTTTTCATTTATAGCATCGGTCACTTTAAATAAGTGACTTCCCCATTTTCATGTTAGCAAGGGCTCAGTTTGGATAAGCACCTGCTCCATGGCAGCAGGACTTGATCAGCCTGTGAGAAGTTAGTAAAAGTTGGTAGAAAAATAGAGAAAGGAGTTGCAGGTCATATCAGTGGGGGAGTGCACACCCACCTTTGGTCCAGTGCAGAAGTCATACAAATGTCCAAACATCTGAAGAAAACTTCCAGAATAACCTGGCAAGTTTGACAGCTTGCTATGAACAGATTGCTGGATAGACAGATTTATTTTAAACACCCTGGAGCTACCAAAAAACAATAACAAGATAATAGGGTAGGTTCAATTAAAAATTAATATTCTAGCGAAGCATCACCTAAGGAGCCATTTATTTAAATACATTTTAAACTATTTATTTCCCAATGGAATGAAGCATGGCTGAGACAGAATGTATTAAAAAATGCTCTGAACACATTTAAGGTTGAGAAATGCAAATGACACAATCTTTACAGGGTGGAGCTTGAAATTATTTGCCAGAGTGGTGTGAAAAAGGATGCACATGATTCAGAAGTAGTTTGGCATTGACATATAGTTCATTTTAATCTGTTTTTAGACTCTTTTACTGAGCTGCAAACATATAGGTAAACCAGGTTTCTGCTTTTCATGACCGCCAAGTCCTATGGTGTTTCCCTAAAGCATCCTAGGATCTGTTTCACACTGCCCAGACTCATCAATCTGAGCGGTACAGGAAGCTTTCAGCCCAGCAGTGTTGTCTGCTGGACATTTGTGGACCAACAAATTGGAAGCCCAGGTGGTTCACCATGGGAAAGTGGGAACTAAGAAGTGGAAGTAAGAGAAGTGAAGCAAGCCACTTATTACATGGGGGGGGGGGGGGTCCCATACGTACCTGCACTATCTTGCATTTCTGTCATAAAATGGGAGCTGCAACAAAACGTTGCACTCTTGAGCATTCCTGCTCAGAGTGCCAGCCAGCACTCTGTGGCCACTGAGCATGCTGGCTCTAAAGCTCTTGGCTTGTGCGTGGGTAGTGCCATGTTGCTTATATATGGATATACTCTTGGAAAATATGTTCACTGTGAATACATAGAGGCAGACAGGAAGTAGAACATAGGACCTCCTACTGGTAGACTTTGGGGTTCTAAGGGGAAAAAAATCAAAGCACATCCTGTAAGCTGAAAGTCTGCCTAGCCCTAGTATACACGATTGCGTTGGCATGTTTTGATCAACATACAAGTGCAGTGGAAGAAGGCCCTTCTCATTTGCTGAGCTTATTTGATGTGATCAGTGCACTGGGAGAAACCAGAAAGCACTTACCTCAACTACTCTCATTTCGCTTCTCAGATTTGCACTATGGATCAAGCAGCACGGCAGGAGCGAGGTTTTCCCTTACCCATTTCAAGCAACAGTCATTTTGCAAAATAGCTCATCTGTTCTGTGGAATAGATGGATCTCATAGTTGGTCTTGGTCTTCTTCTGCCTTCAACTTTCACTAGTACAATTGTCTTCTCCAGGGAGTGCTGCTTTCTCATGATGTGCCCAAAGTATGACAACTTTAGTTTTGTCATTTCTGCTTCCTGGGAAACTCTGGCTTGATTTGATGTTTGTCTGTCTATCCAGGGTATTTGCAAAGCTCTCCTCCAGGACCATGTTTTTAATGCATCCATTCCCTTCTTTAGCTTTCTTCACTGTCCATATTTTATACACCTAACATAGAGATTGGGGATACAATAGTGTGGAAAGTCTTGGCTTTATTCTCTAATTTTCCTGATTTAAGAATCTGGAAATAAATGTTTTTATGGTGGGATGGACAAGTTGATTTTCACTTTGTATCAAATAATGGGAGAAGAAGATGAGTTTGTCATTTTTGGGCCCCTCATTACAGGAAGGATATAGCCAGGTTAGTCAGTGCCGCGTAGGGCCACAAGGTTGGTGGCCGGTTTGCAGGGGATGCCGTATGAAGTGAGACTGAGAGAATTGGGTCTCTTCAGCCTGGAGAAGAGGAGACTCAGAGGGGATCTGTTGGCGACATACAGGTATGTGAGGGTGTCACACGGAGGTGGGTAGAGACCTGTTCTCCCCTGTAGAGGAAGGCAAGATGTGCTCCAACGGAGCAAAGCTCAGGGAACCAAGGTTCCATTTAGATGCCAGGAAGCACTTCCTGACAATTAGGACCCCGAGGGTATGGAATGGGCTTCCATGGGAGGTGGTTGAGGCCCCATTGGTGAGGGTGTTCAAATATAGGCTGGACATGGACATGTTGTGAGCGGAACCGGCTGGAGCTGGGGAACAGACTAGATGGCCCGGGAAGCCCCTTCTGACTCCTTCTATTTCTGTGTTTCTGTTTCAGATTTATGTGTCAAATACAATTAACCTGCACTGGCTGTGTGGCAATATTTCCAGCTGCAACATTTTCTAGAATTTATGTTTCATCCTCAGTATTCACAGCTTCACAGTTTCCTTGGTTATTGAATTTTTTTAAGGCTGATCAGTTATAAGTCTATAAATATATATTACTGGTGAATACATATGATACATCAATCTAATGAAAAAATGCATTCAAGCATTAGGATGTTCTGTTTAGTTCAAGCAGTAGATTGCCACATTAGAGTTTATATCTTACATTTCAGTGAAAGGTCATGGGCTCTCCCACACCAGAGACATTCAAAAAGAAACTGGACAGCCATTTGAGTGGGATGGTGTAAATTCATGACCTGAAACAGCATATGGTTGGACCCAATGGCCTTCTTGGTCCCTTCCAACTCTACTATTCTATGGACCTCATATTACATCTCATTCAACAAAAGCAGCTTTATGTTTATTGGTCTCAGCAATCTCATTAGAGTTTGCCTAAGCTGATCAACTATTGGAGCAATACCACTACTATTACTTTTAATCATATATTTTGGCAGTGTCTAGTGGAAGTAAAGAAAAAGAATTGTATTTGAAAATTCTCCATTATTTTCTGATGTGCATGTGCTTCCAAATTATCTACCTTTGTCTTGGAAATCAAAGTTTGGTGGATCTAAATGGATTTTCCGCAACCTTTTGGCAGATACTACAACAAATGGAAATTTAAAAGCTCATCTATATGCAATGAATGGAAGACTTAGGCCAGGTCCTATGGCCTCCAGATAATGCCTTGTTGAAGTTCATGTGTAATTGATTCATTTGGATTTATGCTGTTATTTAAATATTCACATATCAGTAATTGCTGATGTCATGTGTTTTTCCCTTGTTTCTTTGTTTTCTTTTGCTTTAGTGAAATTCACAATAAAAATGGGGGAGGGGGAGTACTTCTGGCCCCACCAGGATAATGGAGCAAATTAGAGATCAGGGACAGTGAACCTTCCCAGCCAAAATTATCTCTTTTGGCTTCCTCTATTGTTTTAGCATTGGAGCTGGTATGTGTCACATGGTCATGTGAAGTGTCAGTGCTGCTGTTTGGTATTATCTGCTTTTCTGAAGACACATTCCCAGGTGAAGCCTGTGCTAAGATCTAATGCAGCAAAGCTTGTGGTAGTATGAGGGAGGAGGGAAGGAGTCTGCAATGATCCAAAGTCTCAGAGCACCCACGCTTTATGTAGCACAAAGATCCTTTCTGCTTATTGGTTTTTGCACCGCAGATAACTTTTTTGCTATTAACTTTAGCAGTCCCTCCCCGTCCATTTTCTTTTAGATTCAAATGTTCCTACAGATCTTCAAACTGAAGAACAAAACAAAACAAAGAGAAAGAAAGAAAGAAATGTCGAGAATTAGATGCACCACACTCTGTTTTCCCAGGAAAGAATATGACTGAATTATAGGAGCATTGGAAGCTCCTATTTATACTAAGTAGGACCTTTCAGGCCAGTATGGTCAACACTGTCTGGCAGTTCTTCAGGCAGGTGTTTTCCTTGCCCTGTATGGAAATACTGGGACCCGGGACCTTCCACATGCAAAGCAGATGCTGCCCCACTGACACAAACTCCTATTTTGGTTGCTCCCTACAAAATGATGTTTAAGAAACCCTGTAGCAGCTGATTTGACAAGATCCTATGTGCTAAACCAGGGTGGATTTTAAAAGGTGGGTTAGGTAACATAAATGGACTTGAAAGTGAGAAGAGACCCCCTTTATTTTCCAGCCTAGAAAAACCTCTTAATGTAGAATTTTACAACCAGGCAATGGTAAATAGAAGTTGCTCAAATTAAGTTATTCTGTGTAGCAGGCACACTTGATGCTTTGGCAGATTTTCCTAAGCTTGATGTTAAGCATTCAGGGTCTCCATCTAGAGTGCTGAACTTTGCCAAGCATCAAATACTGCTCTATTGTCAGAGAGGCTCATTACTTGAAACCTAATGATGGCCCCAAAGGACCACATGAGCAGTAATTTCCCTCTAGCCTTGGCAACCTCTCTCACCTTTTGATCATGCCACAGCAAGTGACACTGAATATTTGCCAGGGTCTAATACAGCTACCTAGGAAATCATAAAGCAATGACCAAGCTTTAGAAAAATGGAGGGAAGCCAGGCAGGATTATTACAGAGGCCAGAGAAACCACTTGTTAATATGGTCTTGTGCTCTGCCTTTCCGAACAAGAAACTTCTACAGATAAAAAATGGAGATGAAAAGGGAGAATCGTGTTTTACTTGTAGAGGTTTTCACTAACTCAAATGGTGCCCAAAAAGAGGTGCTGGAGGTCCGTTTAAGTTTCAACATCTAAGGACAGCACAAAAATATTAAAATTGTTGCACTAACAGTTGCCATTCAAATGTTGAATATTAAATTGTATTAGAGAACATTTATTAAAATATGTTGTACTATCCACTACCATGTTGTCAGTAGTTGAACTGTTATACCCTCCCCTCTACAAATGTTTTCTCAGTAAATAGTTTTCAGAAATAACAAATCAAGTCATCCAATAATCCTCTGCACGGAGCCACAAAAGGCACAACTAGCCAACATGGGCTATGATGTGGCTAGTTACATGCCTTTCAAAAGTTCCCAGCCTCTTGACATGCAGGTCCATCTCTCCATCTCGCCTTTAGAGATGGACCTGCATGGCAAAGGGTTGGGAGCAGTGAGGGACACATATGAGAGTATAGTGGAAGGTTTAAACTCATAGTCTGTCAAATTTGAATGATAGTTCAAATAGGCTTTGAGGTGATACATGTTCATTCTGCACAACTGAGCCACAGCACTTTCATTCATTCATTCATTCATTCATTCATTCATTCATTCATTCATTCATTCAAAGCATTTATATCCCGTCCTTCTGCCAAGCACTCAGGATGGCTGTAAAGATCTGTTGTGGCTAGAAGGTGGTGCAGAACATGGGATAAGGAGTGGTTCTATGAATTGACTGATAATGAAAAGTGGCCTTAAAGCTGAATGGTCCTTGTCACTTCGAGTATTTTCTCAGTACCTTGTTTCCAAGTTCTGCATTTTGCTGGACAGTTGGTCTATTGCAGGAATAATCACCAAGGCCTTTGCAACCCTTTATTCGGCAGGCGTAGGACTTCCAGAAAGTGTCAGTTCCCTACCCCTCACTCAGCACTAATCTAATCAAGTCACATAGCACATGTCTTGGAGAGAGGTAGACGGAACCAGGAAGGAACTACTCTGAAAACCCATGCAGAACCAGGGATGCATTAATACTTGGTTTGTCTTGTCATGTTACAGTAGTATTTTTAAAAATCCAGCAAATGTACATTTCAAATATAAATACATGCTTAGATGAAACAAATAAATTTAGAGAATCCTTTAATTGCCATCTAAATGAAAAAAGGCTTTTTCCAGAATAACTGGAATCTGTATTTCAATAAATCTGTGTTTCCTTTGGATCTCCTTGACTTGACCCTGCTGGTTAATGGGTATGAGATAATTTGAAATTGAAGGACTACTGTCATTATCTTAGACACAGAGACTTTTGCTATCTGTATAGCAGTTCCTAATAAACAAGGTTTATAGAGTGAAATAATAAATCAACATATACACGAGGAGACACAAATAAATGATTAATGTTATTATTCTCTCCTTAGAATTTGATAAACCTATATATCTCCTTTGATTCCTCTCTCCAGGGCTCCACATAAAACCAGGGTAACTGATTATAGTTTATATAAAATGTACTTTTAGTAGAGAAAAAGACTTCAGCTTTCAACCGTTTAGTTCTAAAAAAGGCAGCTTTTTGTATTTGATATCTTTCAAAGACTTTAGACAAGTGCAAATAATGAGATAGTAAGAGGCTTACATGCTTTGGTCATGATTCAGATGAGCTCTTTTTTCATGTATACAAACAGCCAGTATGTTTTTCCCCCATTTTCCTTTGGAGCTGTTTAGTTTAATACAGGCATTTAAATATGGGAACAATCTACTCCCATGTGCAGAGCACCACAGTGGTGAGAGGGATCTCCACAAAGGAGTGAGGAACAACTGGTGGCCCTCTTGATGTTTTGGCCTACAATTCCCATAATCCTTCAGCACTGGTTGTAGTAGTTATAGAAGTTATGGAGTGAGGGAAGCTGTGGCCCTGCCAATGCTTTGACCAACAAAGGTCACACTGCATAGCAATTCTATTGAGCTGCATAGCAATTCTATTGAAGGTCTTCCTGGACTTCACCTCTCTCTCTGCTCAGCGCATTACCTGCTAAGCCACAATATAGCTTGACTGTTACCGTGAGAAGAATACTCTTCTGCACTTCACAGGAGGCATTCCCTGTTCCATGCCTTTCCCAATTCCTGCATGACAAATAGTAGGGACATGATGTCAAGAATTCTACAAAAACAACCTTATAGGCCACAATCCTCTGTTCACTTGCTGGGGAGTAAGCCTCACTCTCATTTCTTAAAGGTTCCTCTGTTACACCTACTTCTCCGAGTAGACATGTATAGGGCATGTATGAAACTCTTACTCCTGCTGCTTTCAACACTAAACTGCTCCCCACCAAACTATACCAAGGAAAAATTTTTAAAGGAGGGCAATATGGTTAAGGAAGTCAAAAGTATAACACAGGGGTCTCAAACTCAACTTACCTGGGGGCCACTGGAGTAGAGTCTGGGTGAGGCTGGGCTGCATCAAGTATTCCACCACTGCAGTGGTGGTGGGCTGCTCATCCCGCGTCGCTCCCGGAGGCCGGCCCGGGCGCCGCCGGCGCTTTGAAGACCGCAGGGCCCCTCCCCCGTGCCCCCCATCCCGGCAATTGGCCCGCGGGCCGCGAGTTTGAGACCCCTGGTATGAACACCTCTGTTGACCAAATGGAATTAAGTAACCATCCCCTATTATTGCATACTCTGTATTTCCATAATGGACTAAATATCTGTGATTAAAATAAGACCAATACATTGTATTCCTTGAACATCCATCACCATTTGCAAAAGTACAAATACCTTTACTGGCTATTTGCCTCTAAGGAAGTCCTTATTTGGTTCTGGTTATATACCACTCCCATACCAATACTTTCCCTCTCATCTCTTGAAGACATTTCTGTTTACTGGAAAGGATAAAATTATTCATTTCAAATTAGATACAACATCACACAGACAGACTTGGGTACTTGCCTTTTATTGTCGAGTTCTCAAGTTAAATACAAATCTATGAGCTTTTCCATATGAAATTATAGACTAGTGCAACTATTTTGTTATAGTAAAGATGTACAGATGATTGTAAGATAGTTATAGTCTTTCTTCATATTCTATTTACACTTTAATACATTGCTCACTATTTACATTTCTAAACGTATACAATAGATATAAATTGGTTATCTGCACTGTACAGTTCTTTCATTAATTCATATTGCATGTATGACAGCAGTGCTTTGAGGACTTCCCTAGAAACTCTATGAACAAAAATAGGGTTAAATGATGTGATGTCCTGATATCTTTTCTATACAGAAAAAAATAATGTAAGAATATCTGTATTAGGTACCCATTTAATTTTTTTTTTCTAGCTGTAATGAAGGGGAGTAAAAATGGCAGAAACATTTCCTTATGGAATATTTGCTTGGGATGGCACTTTACCTGAGATACAAACAATTATCAAAAACCAAGTATAATTCCATTTTAAGAGAAAGTTATGTAAAGAACTTATAATAATAGAGAGTATGCAAGAAATTGCACTAACAATGGTAAAAGACCCTATTTTTATGAAATAAGAATGCAAGCTATCCATTTAGGAAAGTTTCCACCCTTATCTACTGATATGTTCAAGCTTTTATTCTCATCCATCTGGTTTCTTTTTTTGCTGCATGATACAGTACTTAATTTTTAAAGGGAAGCAATGCAGATCTTAACAGATCTTGGAAGATGCAATTCCAACTGAAACAGAGCTTACAAAGGAATGTGTGTGTTTTAGATATTCATATTTTTTTCAAGTAGCATCTAACACAGCAAATTCCTCTTGACCAAATCTTTCATAATTGAAATTCCTATGCTAATAAGGTAATTAAAAATAAATTCACATATCCATGCATATTGCAGCTTACCATTTTTTTCTTACTAGTTCACTGACATCAGCAGGTTTTATATGATTTTACCTTTCTGTGTCTTTGTTCTGTCATTGGAAGATATTTTGTTAGGCACAATATGACACTGTAAACATAACTGATAAGTTACAGAGAAATCATATACAGAACTTAAAATTAGAAGTTTTCCAATGTTTGAGAAAGACATACACATACCTATGACCTTAAGACATGCTGAGCCACACCACAGAATATAAACTCTGTTACATTAGTAGTTATAATAATTTATCTATCGCAATGCCCTCTGTTGTGAAAGTAACAGGGCAATTCTACTTTAGTTCAGTAAACTTATTGAAAAACTGTGTTGGAAAATGAGGAATTCAAACTAGGACTGTACTGTGTTTTACAGTCAAATGTCCCAAAAGAATACAAATGTGAGATTAAATACTACACTTGCAAATCACCTGCTAATTAGAATACCTTAAGAAAAGGGAACATTAGAAATCTTTGTAGCCTTTTAGAAACATGCATCTTAAGTTTTGAAGTCAAAACTTCAAGATAAATTTGGGGATGGTGTGGCAGATAAACAGCTCTACTGCCTGTAGTGCTTGTATATTCAGGCATCTTTACATATGGCAAGCAGCAAGTTAACATGTATAACCAAGCTGGAAGGCATAAAAAAGAGTTAAAGGCACACTTGAACAGCTCCTGAAAATAAGATTTCATTTATAGTATAGGTTAACTTATGGACAAATTGATCTAGTCTGCAGACTTGAATGCTAAAAAGCTTTTCACAGATGGTGCCTGCTCCAATTGATGCATGGTGCCATCACAGGATGCTCCTCCAACAACCCTCTCTAAGCATAGTAGGAGTTACTGTGCAGGCAATTTTTACCTGTGGAACAGTCAAATACTCGGTACCCCACTTAGCTTGAAGTGGTAAAGCACAAGAAAGGCTTTTACCACTTAACTCTTCTATGTTGAATAAACTGCCCCTTCCATTTAGTAAAGCCTTCTATGAAGCACTGGAAGTAACTTAGAAGTAACAAAAGTCTGTTCCATTGCGGCTGGCAGTTTTTAAAATGAGATGAGCTTCTCAGACCTATTTGTACAAAATTCTCACTGCATTTCTATTTTATGCTGGCCAATCCTTCTGCAAAGTGTGAGATAAGCTGACACACTCATTTTTTGATATATACAAATGGCTGAAGTTTTAACCAGTTAACCAAGTGGGTCAGCAAAGAGAGCAGACTGGTCCTGCCAATGAGGAGTCTTCACCAGTTCAACTTTCCACCCCCTGCCCACACAGTGCAAAATCCAAGATTCTGTTCCAAAGAGATGAGTGGGATCATGGCTATTGGCCATCCAGTAACTGACTTCTTTGGTGCTTCTCTCAAAATAGCACACATCTGCTGGTGCTGAGAACAAAAGGTATGAGATGTGTACACTACTTTTCTGGCAAGTGTTCCTATTATGTTAGAAAATGAAGGTAAGGCAATAACATTAAAATATATTCTTGACTGCAAACCAAGATTCTGATCAGGGGGAAAAAACCCTTGAAGATAAAAATTCTATATACCAAAAAATGTTTGATAGCTTTAAAGCATTACATTATGGAAGAAAACAAACTATTACTGAAGTTCTAGTAATATATTTCAGAAACTTTAAAGTGAATTTTATTAAATGTTATGTGTATGCCACCATGTATAGTATATGGAAATCTCTCGTGATCGTGTATGTGGCATTCTCTTCAAGTTCCAATTGTCATGTTCCATTAAATATTCTGTTATTGGGTTTTACTGTGTAAGCAAACACAATGTTAAAGGCATTTAAATATTTTGTGTGTCTAAAATAAAATAAAATAAAATAAAATAAAAACAAGCCCATAATATCCCAATGTGACCTTACCACCTGATTCATTTGTCCATGTATTTTAATGCAAGATTGATTACTCCCATTATCTCATAAGCACATCAGACACCAGAAATCCTTCCATGAAAGTAACAAACATAATCACCTAGGTACCAATGAGCATAAAACCTTTTCTTCTTACATAGAACTTATATACTAAAGGAAAAAGGAAACAATACGAAAAAGAAATTGCATCTGCATCTTTTCAGTGGGTGCTGGGCATGAATGGACACTTCAACTCCATGTGGTCTTCACAATATCCTGTGCAGTCTATTTCTTTGGTAATCCACTAATCGCATAACTTCTTGTTGAACTGAAAGGGAACACTTCACAGAAATTCAGAATTGGGTAACTGTCCTAGCACAACCAGCATAAACAAAATGATACCCTGCCACAACAACCAGACAGTTCCTTGTTCTTTCATCTCTTGTAATGGTTGGGAGCATCTGCAAATGCAAACTTCAGTCTGTAGGCTTCTGCAAGGAGAACACTGATATCTTCATTTCCCCAGTGCATTGTAGGCAAGTTCTGTAAAAAGATTAGTAGTTCCTAGTGGGGGAAAGAAGAAAAAGAAATCAGAATAGGAGCTTTCTTGAAAATATCTCACTAAATATTAGACAGATTAAGCTTTGCTGTGTTTTAGCAACCAAAGGTTCCAATCAACACTGCAACTACTGAATTTAGTAATTAATAAATCAATAAATTCATAAATGAATAACACAGAACTCCATATGGGAGAAAAAGTCAAAGAAAGGATGGAAGCATAATTCATATGCTACTAAATATGGGAACAGTAAAAAAAGATGCAACAACAACAACAAATTGTTAGTGAACTCTTCGTCATCTAGAGTTCTCGTTCCAATGGAAACATCCTGAAAGGGGAAGAGACACTTGTGTCTAGAGCAGGGCTGCTGGTGGAGCTTACATAAGGGCAACGTCCATAGTGGAGCTCTTCTTGCATCTGTTCCAGCTGCTCACTAACTTGCGCTTATGAATGCGAATTTGAATAGTGTAATACATTCCATTGAAATGGAGAAGTTCTGGTGCCTATTTAAAGTGTTTGGAGTGCGAGGATTAAAAAAATAAGCTTTGGGACATACTAAGACTTTGAAAAGAATATTTTAATTGATTCTCACAAAGTCTCAAGTGAAAAAATTAGTAAATATGGTGAGGTAATAAAGCAAGCTTGTATTTATTTAGAGATGGTTGAAGCGTTTGTTACGTGCAAATCCCAATACGAAACAACTTGATCAGCAGCTCCTGAACTAATGTGCAAAATGAAAACTATCTAGCCAACAGTTTCTGCATTTCTCTGAATATGGTGGCACAGTTCTCAGCTCGGTAACACTGTAAAATACATTTTAAAATGCCTCTGTTAAGCTAAAATACATTCAAACATATGCATTTAAATGTGATTTTTCATGCAGACTGAGGCAACAGGAATTTGAAAGTGAAGCAGACTGGAAACAAATTCACCCATCCTAACTCCAGTAACATGTACCTATATAGTTGATCGCTGTGATCCAGTGCCCACATTATACTTAGTGGGAGTGCGTTATGGGTTCTATTTACCTTCCTGTTTCAGTGAATTCATTTTTACTGTTCAAAGAGTTACCACATAAGCATCTCTGATTCAGCATCAGCTGACCAAAAGGTACAGAGTATGCTCAATTAAGTATTAATGGCACATGCAGTAGTAACAGCCAGGAATCTTCTCAGATCTGGATAATTAATTCTAGCATTTCCTGAGCTTCATATAATGAACAAATATGTTACACAGGGTATTAGTCACACCAACACTACAGTAAATATGCAGATTCTACCTACTAATTACTAAAAAGTTTTAAAACTTATTGCCCTGCCTTTTAAGAATACAAGATACTAGCATTAAAATACTGTAAATGATATCCCTGTAAAGTGAGGACAAAGCTCCCAGTGGGAATGCACAAAGCACTTCAAAATTCCAATGTTAGGCTGAATTAGGGCACAATACTATCCATGTTTAGACAGGAAAAAGAAGTCCCATAGGACTTTCCTTTCTGTCAAAATAGGCAGAGGACTGCATCCTTAGAAAGATCTGGAGCCACATATTCTAGATCAGTGGCCCCCAAAATTTTTCATGCTGCTGCCCCTTTTCCTCTTGAAGCACCCCCACTCCTCTTTCTTTCTATTAGGTCTATTGCTCCATTGCAAATTTAAAACAACCAATCACCTCCCATCCCCATCTTTCCAGCGTCCCCAGGGGTCAATACCACCCACTCTGGGAATCACTGTCCTAAACACAGCATAAACGGGTTCAGAAACACCAAATCATTTAATAATTCTAAATAGTTCTCCATACCCACGCTTCACTACATACAAGAAAGCCATCAGTGCACACTGAATGACTTTAACATCCATTTATTAAAATCTTTGGGTTTTCAATACCACACACCAATGAGAATAATCAATTTTATGGTAGATATGTTTCTTTCATTCACCCTGGCACACATACATAGAAACTCAAATGCAGCATAAAAGCCAAACTGCTCATACCATCACATTAGATTCAACAAGTGATGGCTGGCTTTTGCAAAACCTATTTTTCCATAACTGATGTCTTTTAAAATGCCACCACCCTTTAGATCACTTCAGGATTCTGTGCAGTGCGACTTTTTATCCATCTCCCTCAAAATTATCTCTGATCTCACAGATATGGTTCCAGAAATATTCCAAGCTCCAACCCCGAATGAATCAGTAAATGCAGCCTTTTGTGGCTGATTTCTTTGACAATTCTGTTATTAGTTGGAAAAAAAGCCCTGTCAAGTCCTGCAAGAAACAGCCTCTAAAAATAGAAAAATAAGTGATAGTTATATTGGACTCAACTGCTAGTGTTTAAAATTGGTCAACTAGGGCTGACAGTTCTCAACAAGGTGAAACTGAGAAGGTGACACTTTGACAGAACAATCTTCCATTAATCTTTTGATAACATAGGGAGATACATTGTCCATGTGATTAATTTCAAATTTTTCAGGAGAAACAATTTCATGGAAGGGAATGCTTCAAGTTGCGGAAAATAAAGCTAACAAATTGAGAGTTTCATTTTGTCCCCTTTCATATTTGAAATGGCATACAAAGCAACAGATTTTTAGAGCAATGCAAAGCATATTTTGAACAGGAAAGCAAGATAGATGGAACTCCAATGTATTTATGACTTATTTTTTCTGTTAGGTTCCCATTCTTATATGTTTACAAGAACATTGTTGAAGTCTGTTCCAGTCACATGGGAAAGATCTACATCTTTGCAGCTTAAAATATTTGTTAGGGTTGTTATTCTGCTGCTGCTTCTGATTATTATTATTATTATTAATTACATTTCTATACTGCCTATAACCAAGGCTATCTGGGCAGTTTATTATTTCAGAACTTTCCCACATTTTTCCTCTTCAAAAGAAAAGGAAGGCCTTTCAAAGCAGCTTTCTGACTTTAACATAAAAGTAAATATGGATTTCAGCACTTAACTATAACTTAAGAGAAATTACCAAGAAGTATATATAAGATATAAGAGACAGTCCAACATCCATCCATCCATCCATCCATCCATCCATCCATCCAAGGACTCGAACAAAGGTCTGGAGCTCTACAGTTGCAAGGGGCCCACAAAACATTCCCTGGCATGAAATCCTATAGGAGGCAACTCAGCAACTCCTCAAGCTTCTGCCATGCTATTGACAAAGGAAAACAGCAATGGTGCACCATTTTAAATTAAAGCATGTTCGTTTACTAAAGTTGATTAGCAGTCAGCTGAATCAAACAGATGCTGCCTTTGGGAGGGGAAGGCAACATGAAGAAGCTGTTTGCTTCAGTGGCCATGCACTTACAAAGCAAGCACCTGCTTGGTTCAGCCTGATGTTACTCATAGCCCCACTTGGTGAACAAAAATATGATATGCTGTGGGCTGCAGCCCTGGCCATCCAGTCACTGCAGTGCTTTCTCTTAGCAGTGGCAAGCTATGAGGATACCCAACTCCGTAGGATCCTCCCCCACAAGCCAAAAAAAAAAAAAAAAGAGTTGGGCTGACTGGGGCAAGTTGCAAACACTTTGCTTGGGGCTTCCTCAAACCTGAAGATGCTTACAGATACTGGAACATTGTACACATGTAAGATAATATACAATGCAATAAAAATACTGAAAGCACATTCTTAGAGCAAACTGGATAACAAACACAAGAGAACAGGAAAGTCAGCCAATTAAAATGCCTTGGTAAACAAAACAACCATTTTGACAGAGCATCAGAACAAGTGCTAGTCACACTTCCAAGTGAAAAATATTCCACAGTTGGGGTGCCACACCCAAGAAGATTTCCTCCCTTGTTTACATATAATGGGCTTAAAATTCTTAGGAAAATGGCCTCCCTGATGTTTTGGGCAGATTGACACTGGCTTTCCTGCATATAGGGCTTCAACTAGTTTAGCACTTCAAAGGCAAACACTACCAACTTGAATTGTACTTAGAACCAATCAGTCAGAGAGCACAGCTCCTGCTTAGCCATATGGTTACAGTTCTGGCCTTTGCTTTTGAAGGAGAGGACAAGGAGAATTAGAGCTGGGGGTATAAGTACATTATCATGCCAAATATACTTATGCCCCCATGTCCTGATGGCCTCACCTACCAATATGTTCAAACAGGTCAGCCTTCTCCAGCTTGGTACCCTGCAGATGTTTTGGACTTCAGTTCTATTCAGCCTCAGCCAGCATAACCAATAATCAGGAATCGTAGGAGTTGTCATCCCAAACATCTGGAGGGCACCAGGTTGGGGGAATGCCAATACAGGCACTGAACAGAAATATACTGAAGAGATAAGGTATTGAAAATGGATTCTTATAGAGTTTGACAGCTCAAGTGCCATGATGGAGCAAGCTTTCCCCAACCTGGGGTCTTCCTGATGGTTCAGAAGACTATTCCCATCAGCCCAAGCCAACATGATCAATGGTCAGTAAGATGGGAATAGTTAAAACCTCTAGGCTAGAAAAGACTGCAATGGGCTCAGGTAGCACCCCCATGCTACTTTCTGAAATTCAGTCTGTATGTATGAGCAGAGTCACCATATCACTGTGCCTGCAATGTGCAATCTGTGGAGTGAAGCCAGTAACATTCCATGGTTGTTGTTATCTAACTATACTGAGAAATCAAGGTGTACCAATGAGGACACAGTCAATTAATCCTGACAAAGGGCAACCAAGTCATTTGAGTACCAAACCCAGGGCTGAAGCTTGACTGATTCCAGCTAATCCACATTTTTCAAAGTAGCTACAGTTGAGATGCAATGACCCTTTCTGAGACTTTGAAAATATTAGTAACTGGCTAATAACCTCCTGAGAGCAAGAGAGTTTATTAAGAAGAGGATATATAAATGCTTCTTTCAAGCCAATTAGTTCCACCTTTTATTTCAGTTACTGTATCTTGAACCACCCAGTGCATCGCACCTTCCAGTGGCTTATGATCTTTTATTCTTAATAGCCAAGACAGATAAAGCTTGCACCTCTCCAAACACTTGGTCTACATCCTCAGGACAAATTAACTAAAATCAAACTCAAACATCTACACTAGAAGAGTCTCTGGACCAGGGGTCCTCAAACTTTTTTAACAGGGGGCCAGCTGAAAGGTGCCAGTGATGGGCGCGGGCTGCCAAAGCGGTGCGGGGGGGGGGGCGCACATGCACAGTGAGGTGCCGGCTTGCTCACAAGTAGATCGTTTTCTCCAAGCAAGTTCAAAACAATCTCCTTGCAAGCAAACCCCTGCCTTGTCACGTGTGTGCACATGCACACACGTGGGGAGTCCAAAACCTTTATGGCGGGCTGGAAAAATGGGCATGGTGGGCCAGATCCAGCCCGTGGGCTGTAGTTTGAGGACCCATGCTCTGGACAATTCCACTGGATCTGTGTTAATGACTTTTACAAGTTCACAGCAGATACTGCCCTGCAAAACTTGCCATGGCCAGCTAGCATATCTACACCCACTCCTGATTTCAACAACTGTTCACCATCCAGAAAAGCTTTGTAGGATGACTACTTAATACAATGAAGGCAGAGAAGTGAGATCACTTTGTTGTCAAAGAGACCACCAATGTCCCAAAGTAAGCATTCTAATCCTTCCTCTACCTTTTTTATAGTTTGTTGGTTCCAACAAACTATCAGTGCTTGTCAGTGCTGAAAAAGACTTTTGTGGGGGACAGTTATTCTAGGACTCATTTAAAGACAGCTAAATACTTATGCTTTTCTAGTTTCTGTAATGTCACTTTACAGGCCTAAATAAATATCAGTTGATACAATTCGAAGATAAACCAATCGTCCTAAAATACATCTTGAATCTTTCATCAGCTTTCTGCAGAGAGGACTGGTAGCAGTAACAGGCTGAACAGAAGTCATGATTGCCTTTGTCCTGGAAGGCAGCAGTAGCAGAAGGTTACGTGGCTCAGGTTGGACAATTCATTCCTGAAGTCTAGTATGGTTCTTCATTAGTTAAGGGGGGTGGGATTTTTTGGGAAAATCCATGGGTATCTGTTTCCAGAAGCCTAAACATCTTAAGAGAAACAATTAGCTCTCCAGTAAGAAAATTCTTCTGTTTCATAATGACTGCAAGAGCAACCTTGTGCTTAGCACAAAAGATAATCTGCCACAAATGCCATTTCTAGGAGAACTTTTAAAGCAAATCTGTCTACAACCAAGTGACAAATGATGTATTAATATTTCTGCTTTTTTTCAGAGCTGGTGCTGCAATGTGACAATTTTGTTGGGAGGTATAGATATAGATAACAAAATCTACATGCACCAGCACTTAGAGAATCATAAAAGATGAGACCCAAATGAAAAAAGAGACGTAAACCACAACTCCTACATCGGCTTGCTTCAAAAGAAAGGCGTCTGTTCAGTTTTCCATTTTCCATATTCTCAATTTCATACTCCAGAAGCTGTTTTTGGTTTCTGTTTGTCCTCTTATCAGCAGTTTTAATTGAATTTGGTAGTTAAATATAAAGGGCTCCCATGATTTTCGGTTTCACTGGGAGCTACCCACTGATAAAGCCAATAATTTACATTGTTATTCAGTTTCTACCAAAGAAAGAAAACAATTTCTTTAGAGCAAGGCATCTCCAGTGACAGCTATGAATTACTGTCTAAATGGAACTGCTGCCAGGACATTTAAGCAGGGCAGGTCACCTAAATTGCTTAAGCAGCACTAGTTAGATAATTTCCCTCCCGCTCCTCCTCTGGCCTCCTAAAGGGAATTTTCTATTGAAATAGGGAGAAGCACACCATGTAATTGTTCCATGGCCATTACTAAAAATAAATGTACACAGCATTTGGTTAGAGAAAACAATATCTGAAATTGCACCGTACTGCCTTGATGGAAAATCACACATCTGTGGTTTTATCGGACCACTTTGTAATACAGAGATGACTTAGCAGCTTATAAAATAGATTTAGAGCTTTCATAGATGAATAATGAAGAGAAGAGTATGGTCTATACATAGAATCAGTAGACAGGCACGATCTCCATGCTACTCATAGCTTACATCAGGTTGACTTGGAAATATGCCAGGCCACTTCATAAAATATCTGAAAATGGCTGAGATCATTTCTGAGCCAATTGAAATTCCACCACTACTTACAATTTGACATTTAGCCCAGTACTGTTGACACTGACTGGCAGTGCCTCTTCAGGGTTTTAGGAAAGTGCTTTTCCTGCCATACCTGTACATGCCAGGGATCAAGCTTGGAACCTTCTGTAGTCAAAATATTTGCGAGTTTGCCATCGATAATTACTGCAGAAAACTGTCATCACAATAGAGAGAAAAAGAAGACACAAAGGGAAGAGAGGGAGGGTCTACAAAACTTGCTTTGTTGCCCCACCCACCCAGAGAGGGAAATCCCTCTGGCATTTACTTGGTGCGAAGAGGAGCCTCTGGTGAGTGACAGGGAAGGCATGGAATAGGAACAAAAGAATGGAATATATGAAGAAGGGGAGCCCTGCTGGATCAGACCAAAGTCTGAGAGAGAGGGGGACAAGCAATCCGGTACACATATGGTCAACAGGATTAAGAGTTACGCTTTGGTGCAGGGGAGGTAGAAATATTCAGTTTTTCCACTGTTGCATGGGTCCTGGACCTCTCACCTCCATGAATGTGCAGGGATGACTAATTTAATTTTTTTTTCTGTGAGTACAATATCACAAATGCATAACTTAAAGATGTATTCTATTCTTTGTAAACTGCAGTTGCAGACAAGTCTAAATGATGATGTATATCACTGTCTGATGAACTTAATAAGATATGGTTGGCTTATCACTAGTGAATAGAAAAAAAGGAAGCTACTGTTGCTTTACCATTAGAAACACATCTGCTAAGTAGAACAATATTGAGAGCATAGTTTGCAGAGTGTCTTGTGTATGTAAGTTATGGAATTTGGAACACCTAACCAGTTATTCTGGCCATTAGGGTTTGTACAGGATAATCACCAAGAAACAGGAGACAATTCTATATCTATCTGATTTGCAAAAATTCTTTCTGTTAAGTTTGTTTTCAAAAGATTCACAGTTTCCAATAAATCTGGTACTTTATTATTTTCAAAATGAACCTACAAAGAGGAATTTCACCCACTCTTCCCACAGCATTTTGTTGTATTGTTTCTTCCTCAGAGGATCTCTCTCTCTCTCTCTCTCTCTCTCTCTCTCTCTCTCTGTCTCTGTCTCTGGCCAAGGGAAGTCTTAGTGTTACAACTGACAAAGGTGTTACACTCATGCACATGTAACTACAAGCAGGAATGCACTGTAAGGTGCAAAGCATATTACAGTTAAGTCTCCTGCAGAGATGGATGCTCCAAATCAATTTAAGTGTGTGGGGGGAAATGACCACAGACCTCTCAATAAATGAAATAATGAAGGAAAGCGCTACAATTCTTTTAAAAGGGCAGTCCATTTTGTGACCAGCAGTGATACATTGCTAACTGGTGAGGAAAGATGCCAGCACAGGGGAAATGGCAGCACACACAGAGACACAGTAAGACTGCAAGGAAGCTAGATAACATGCCTGCATCAGCAACAGAGCATGAATTCAATCCATTTAGGATAGCTGGAGCCACTCCAAACATAACACTACTTCATTTATTTCTGTATATTCCACAGAGATAGGAGGGCTGAAGTACAGAGCTGGCACATCAAAACTGTCCACCTGCTGAGTCATGCTGTTATTCCGCTACATTTATGCCACTATTATGTTACTTTATGATGAGGCTTTCATTATGGCAAAGCAAGTGCAGAAATGCAGAAGATAAACTACATGCCAGGACAAACAACACTTACTTTCTTATATGCATGTTTGAGTTTTCTAGCAGAAGCAATTCTATCAATAAAGAATACTGAGTTTAATATATCTCCCATGGATTATACCACAGTTTCATAGACCCTCACACATGAAACCCATAGCTATTATTTTCACTAACATTATTGCTGACTTTATAGAAATCTTTTCCTAGCCAAACCCAGCTACATAAGGCTGTGTTTTTCATGCTTTATGGAAAGACTGGCTTATCTTAGTTTTCTGGCAGTTCTTCTGGCAGTTCTTAATCCATTTCATGTAGCAATAATAAGAGATTTCAAACTGATTTCCAGGAATGTGGAATGCTTGATAATCTTTATTATTTCAAGAAGAGGTAGAATGCCTGATGGTAGGGTTGGGGAATAGGATTATAGCTAAGGGATTGGAACTGAAACCTCACCATCTCTCTAGTTAAGGAGCCTCAATAAACACTTCTAAAAACCCTGGAGATCTGTTTCAAAATAATACCCAATTGAGCATGAAAAGCAGGTTATATCATCGTCATCATCACCACCACTATCGCTATTTCTCTATTAATATATACACCAACAATAGCAAGCAGAAATATAGGATACACAACAAAAATAGGCTGCTAAGAAAAAAAGAGGGTGGGTGTCTGCATGCTTAGGGGAACCAACCTTGACATAAGTAAATCTTAAGGAAAAAAATAAGAATAAACCTATCCACTGAACATATTTCATGGACAAAGAATGCTGATTGTTGGAGTACTGGGGAACAGACTGTAGTATCCCATAAAAGGCATGATAGAAACCTGCACAGGAACACTCTACACTGCAACATTTCATCACAAATTCCATTTATGACTTCAGTGTATTCTCACAGAGATCTACTACATCCCTGAATGAATGCCAGTGTCATCCTCTCCCTGCCCCACCCCCCAACCTGGCCTGCACTGGTAATGGGCAATTCTGGCTATGATTCTTCATCAGGTGTGCCAAATTTAAGAAGGCTTTCTACTACATTTCTACTAGACTCTATCATAGGCTTGCCTTCTTCCAGTGAGGCACTCCAGATGGGAAACCTACAGAACACTGGGGTTTGCCTCAGTGCCCTTGGTCCAAGAACCATCAACTGAGATGCCCAGCTCTGAGGCCAAGTAATCCTTAAGGCCAATTAGATGTGACATTAACTTGGGAAGTTGCAATGCACATACCCAAATTTTAAAGTGTGAAGAGCAACTATGCAAGAGGGGAAGTGATCAGATCCTGGCAGAGTGGCAGGAGAGTTGACCCTCCCCCTGTTTGAAGTCCTAATTAGAAATGCTTCTGCAGCCATTTTTGGATCTCAGCTACTATTAGGGAAGCACTGAGTGACACCAATCCTTCCTCGGGCCTCACTGCAGTTGCAGAGTAGAGGGAACCCCATTTTCATTGAGACCACAGTGAGTGGAAGGTGTTAAACTCTCTCCATGTACCAACGTCCTTCTCTACATATGATCCATCAACTGGTCTCTGTCACTGTGGTTACCTCCACTGAGCACCTGAAGCGGCTGTGCCAGCAGTGCAATTCCACAGGTGATCACTGCATTGTGAACATTTTACCTCAAAGAGTTTATTATAGATAAGCAGGCTTATTACTTTCATCTATTTTCAAGTGCTCACTCTGCCTTTCATCATTGTCTCTTATTGTATTTCCATTATAAAGATCTTCTTTCAATTTGCTCTGAGAATAAGTTTCTGGCAATTCCATGACAGCTTTTTCTTCCTGCCTGCTTGCCTAGTTACCTGGTTCAGCTTCCTGTGTTTACATATTTTATGCCTACAAAGAAAGGAAGGCAGGTTGGCTGCCCATGGACAGGAGGCCTCAGAAATGGTTGCTACTATGTCCCAAGTAAGAAAATTAGCTCACAGCTCTATAGTCCCTTTACCCAAGAATAGAGGTAGAAAAAAAAGGATGGTAGATCAGACAGATGCATGCATACTAGGCCATCCCACAAAGCAGCTGGGCACACCAAGCTATTACAGTGTAGACTCAGGAGCAAAAGTACTATGGACTGGAAAAATGTGTCATGCATAACTGTGGAGTTCAGATATGATAACAATGTCCACTGCTGAAAATTAGAGCCGTTTGGCTGTGCCCAGGCTACATAGATTTGGAAAAGAGCATAAAGAATTTGGTGACATATCAATTGTCTCATGCAGTTGCTGAACAACACTGCAATGTGTACAAAAGTGTTTTCACTGATTAGAGGATAGTTAGAACACAGACAGAAATGGACTTTTAATGTCTGAAAGGACTAGCTAGTTAAAAGTGATTGAATAGTCTGAAAGGACCATGCTCCATCATCGTCACCATCATTATCCTCCTCCTTCTCCTTCTTGATTTCACTTCTATACTGCCCCCCAGCCACAACTCTCTGGGTAGTTTATGAGGGAAAAGGAGGGAACCTGTGTGACAATCTATGTTATATGTGTTCAAAATTATGTCACAGTGGATAGCGGTAAAATCTTGCCACTGTATGTGTGTTGTACATTTAATCTAATGAGCAGAAAACAAATGTGCAAGATATATATAACATATCCAAAATCCACAGAAATCCCTTTGACATGTGTTAACTAGTGGATAAACTGCAATATTTTCTTCAAGGAGAAAATCCAAATTTAAATCCCAGGAGAAGAGCTACAGTTGTCTGGGACAGCGGAAAGGAAGATAAGCTAAAGTCAGAGTATCAGCGTGAAGGGAGTCTGCAGAGAGGATTCCACAGCATCTCCACAGCCAAGGACAGACTCAAGGAGGCCTTAATCTCAGTAAAAAGCATAGGAGTCAGATAGGAGGTGCAATTGTGATACTGAGGTACCTAACACCTAACTTAAGCAAAAAGAAAGACTGGTACTATACTTACAACTACAGTAGTTATTTTAATTATATACAGGCTACTGCTAACATACCTGTGCACTTAAAAGACTCAGAATCCAGTAAATGCCATTATATTTATTCAGGAATACCCATTCCTACTCCCAGTGCAAGGCTGGCTTCAGTTTTAGCTGTGTATTGCTATGTTAATGAGAGCAGACTTCCCCATCTGCTCTTCCACAGCCCCTCCAGCCAGCCATTTCCTCCCCTGCACATGCTGCAAGAGTTGTAGGACTCCGCTGAATGGAGTAGGCTGTGCAGCCTGCTCCATGACATCTCCCAAAATCAGGCAGAGGCGCCTTTATTGAACAGAGCTCCAACCACAGAAGTGCATCTGTTCAATACTCATTTTAAATCTTGAACTTGTTCTGAATGTTTTGGTGACATTCAACTACATAATCTCTCCACTGCTACTAGACACACTCAGTCCATCTGACTCATGATGGACTTGATAATCAATTCATAGCAAATAGTTCTCGAACCACCCACTGGAATGACAGATTCTGGCCAGGACTTCAAACAGAACATAGAAAAGAATTGTTGATGAGATCAGTAAAATCTGGAAAATGCCATAAAAGCTGGGCAGCCAGCCTGGATGCATGGTATGCAAATATGTGCTTATATACACATAGCAATGGCCAGCAAGCTTACTGAAATCCTGTACACATGCAATAAATCAGAATACTAAACTGGGAGCTTCTAGGAAGAAACATGATATTATAGTATAATGCTTTAATTACAGGAACAAATTCAACATTATTGGTAGAAGCCTCAAATGTCTGATAAGCAGTTTGTATGCTGCTTCTGGCGATGGTTTCAGCTGTGATGAAGCAGCAGAAACAGGAGTTACAAAAATAGGCAACATCAAAGCGAGACCAGTGGAAACTTCCTTCCCTGACCCAATCTTGACTGGAAGGCTGCTGGTGACTACTAAGAAAAAAAGATACTAGAATTCATGTATTCAATGTCTCATCTAGTTAGGCCTACAGTTGTCCAGAAGACATTGATGCTTCTGTGGGATATAACCACCTAATCTGCCAAGTCCACTTAGTTCAAGATGCCAATGTGACACAGGATCCTTACAATGAGGAAGCAGTAATGCAAATGTAGAGATGAAGAAATACTGAAAGAGAACCATGTATTTTGATGAAAAATGCTTTCATTTTCTTAGGGGAAAAGTTTCAATAATTTATTGTAATCTACCTCATTCTACAATATAAAATTCCTCACTGAATTCATGCTTTCTAATCTTTGCAATCACTCCTAATTATGGACTACTTTAAATTCATGATGTTGGCCAAATTAAATATTTTCAGATCGCTGGGGCCATTCCCTAAATTAGACCCTTGTTTATAGTAGTTCTAATTTGCCTCAGTATGCTGGTACAAATGACTATTACCATAAGAAATAGGATGATATAGTCTTATTTTACCTTCCAATTCTACTGTCACAAGCTCTTTTTATTATTGGTTTGGCTCAATGCTTAATGCCAACATGCACATTTTAGAACTTGTTTTGACTTTTTGAAAACAAGTAAGTATGATTATTTTATTAATTCCCATAAGGCTCAATTTATTTTTATGTCCTGGTTTCTATAAACACATTAAATGATCAAACTCCCTTCTTTTAGGACTCTAAAGAGAATTAATATGGAACGTCATTCAAAATTACATTTTACATATGAATACAGTATTACTGAAACTTTATCCCTAATTCAGAAATGCCACTGAAACTCTAAAACAACCTAGAATTCTATAGTTTAATCACAAAACAATTTTGGGAAGGAAATCCTCAAATACCAAAGAAGTATAGAACAGGTTCTTGTTAAGTGTAACACAGAAGTTAAACTGCACTAGCTTCTACTCTTCCTGCATCAGGAGAAAAAACAGTCTTATGAGAAAAGTCTTACACGTGCCCATAGAGGCTATCTAATATTCACTTCTTAACTGTGAACATAGGCAAGAAAGAGAGAAACATATAAATTTAAGGACAACTGGCAAGTGTGTACCTGGGGAGGCAAAACATGTTTATTTTACCAGAGGTAAGGCAAATATAATAGTGAATACAAGTAGACAAACTCAGAGGAAAAAAATAACATACACGTATTACAGCATAACATAATGTAACTAAATCTATAAAACCACTTTATGATTGTTTCAAAGGTTCTACTCTGGGTGATCCGCATTTTTATCAATCTGAGACACACTCTGGGTCAACATAACATTCAAAGGCCAGGTTGCATATCAGACACCTTTGCTAACTTGATTGTTACTACCCCTTCAATAGCCACAAGTAAATACGATGTAGGTCAAAATATTTTACCTTCTAAGTCAACAGCCTCTTTCCATTCCATATTATATCAAGAGGACAGTGAGAAAGAGGCTCAAGGCTGCTTTAGCTTTCTGAATAAGACAGAGCACACAAAAAGCTTTTAAAGGAAAAAAAAAGCAGACATACAAAACATAACAGAAAATAGCAGTCAGAAATGTGCATTAACCTAGCTTAAGATGTTAAACCAAGAAGTCAAAGATTTCACAGTTGTCTAGTCATGTTAGTAAGTAAAGCAAAATTCTTTCACAACCTGGCAGTGTAGACACAGAGGTTTGCCTGTTCAGTAAAAAGGGAGAAAAGTGACCAGCAGTTAAATAAATACATTTTCTGAAAGGGGAATGGGTCAAACCAACCCTGAGCCACAGTACTTATAGGTAAGACCCTGGTTTGTACACCCTGCACCCCTCAGATGGGTGAGGCAGCTTTGGGAGTGCTGAGGAAGTAAACTGCTTGGCACTTCAGCAACACACCAGAACCTGCCCCCAGCCTTTTCCAACAATCTTTGCTGGCCTTGGACTGAGCGCATCAGTGCAGACTAGACACACCTTGCCAATCCAGCAGCCTCCTGGGGCATGGGAACAAGTCAACTGCTGCGTGATGGGCCACCAGTGGCAGGCCACACTGGCAGATGGGGCACCTAAATGGGGCAAAATTTTGAGGATGCCCTGGTGAGGGTGCCTCTTATTTTTTCCTCATTTGGCCCTGTGTTTGTAGCTGCTAGATTGTCTATCGCTGCTACTACTACTACATTGCATTTATATCCCCATCTTTTTTTTCCTCTTGCAAGGAACTCAAGGCAATGTTGGAGAAGAGGTCCAAATAAATCATATTTAAAAGAAATAGTGTCTGATGGGTTTTGTTTAAACCTGGTATGATTTTTGAAATCCATTTTGAGAAGCAGAAGGAAGCTGCCAGACGCATCCTCCGCTCATCCATGCTACCTAGGCTGACTAGCCACAGGTTTAAGAAACAGGGAAGTTCCAAATTCAGCTGTTGCCCTGTGATACAAAGAATCCCATAGCTACAATGGTACCACCTAACCCCTTGAGGGATTTGCATCTTTCACAAGACATATCAAGTTAATAAGGCTCCCATGCCTGATGTGGTACAGCCAATCAGAGCACAAAGATTTGCAACTTAGTTATCAACTCTTCCCCTCTAGTGATGCATGGCAGCTGAGCTCAGTTTTCATGAATGGTTTCCCAACAACTCATATTTACATGTTTCAACAGACATGGAGATCAGTTTAAGTTTCAGAAATTTACTCAAGCGAATGTCAATGCAATGCAATCAGTAATATTTTCCATTCCATTCTAACATTCACAATTTATGTTATTGGCTTTATTTATGGCTGTTATTGTCCAGTACATGCTGACATCAGATTGCCAATGTACTATCATTATTCCATCATCGAGTACTCTGTACCCCTATGTGACTAGGAGGTTATAAAATTCTTTGTACATGTTCTGGAAACTTGTAGTTGGTTTAACCTCTATCCAGCAGCGCTGTTGTAAGTTTGGTTTCTCAAAAGAGGGTGCCTGAGTTATCTTTCAATAAACTGCTGAGGTTCAAGGAGAAAAAGGTCTTCCCCACCAAATCCATTTATTCATTCTTGTGGCTGCTGTCAAGATGCCCCGACAGCAGCTTATAAGTTTCTCCAATTCTTCATTTTATTCACACAACAAACCTGTGAGGTCGGTTAGGGTGAGAATGAGTGACTGACCCAAAGTCATCCAGTGAGCTTCATGGTCAAGCGGGGACTAGAAGCCAGATTTCCCTAGGCCAGTGCTCTAACCACTATATCACACTGGTTCTTGGCAGAGTCACTGTAGTCTATTTGAACAACCTCCCCTTCCTCTCCCCTGCCCCTACTCCAAAGGATATCCTAACCCTACAAACATATTTTGTTGGCATGCAGGCAGCTCCAAGAATCTGCTCTGTTGATGGAGTCTATTCCTTTGGCAGACAGGCAGTATTGGATTTTTACCCAGTATGTTTTTAAAGACAAAATATAATATTAAGGAGAGCAATTTTGATGTAAAACACTATCACCAAAACACATCTTTTAAACATGCTCCCTGGAAAGGGCATAAACAGATGATTGGTCACTGTGGCCAAATTATTTATTTATTTATTTATTTAAAACATTTCTATGTCACCCCCATCGCAACAAAGCCTCGGGGTGGCTCACGGCATAATTAAAACATATAAATAATACAATCAGAGATTAAAAAATTAAGGACAGGAATGGTCCTCCTGTCAGAATCAGCAGTATCACAATAGATAGGGACTCAGATCTTTGGGGAAAAGGCAGGAGGGAGTTCAATGGACTAGGCAGAAAAAGAGGCATTCAATAGGCATTTCAGGAAACCAGGTATATTTTATTCTGAAGACCTACATCTTCTCAGATTAGGTAGTTTTTCATTGCAAGAGGTCTAGTTTTAAAAAAAGGATGGTGACAATGTTAATCTAAAAACATAGATACTTTAAAAATGTTTTTTCACACCAACATAAAATGGGTGAAAATTTGCTAGCTGACTACAATTAAGCATCAGTAGTAGTGTGAACAAAGAGCTAATAGGTCCTTTTCAAACAGATGCCTAATTACGCATGTTAGGGGTCAACTGCAGTGTACCTGTTACCATTCTGCGAATGTTAAAATCATTCAATATTTATTAAGATATTCAGTCAAATATAAAACAGAATTATTCATATTTATTTAGCACCAAGTGTAAATACTTTTCCCTGACAAAGGTAACAACTTGCCTGCAATTTCCCAAAAGTGCTCATAAAAGACAACATTTCCATTTATTGTATTATATAGACATATCTTGCAACTTTATGTTTACACAAACAATAGCTCTGTAGTGGCCTGTGTTGTTCAGAGGTAACCTTTTCTATCATTCAAGCTATGACCACACCTTGGGGGTTGGTTGTGCAAGGATTCAACAGGTCTTGCATAACTCATGACCTGTTTTGGGGTT
This sequence comes from Varanus komodoensis, assembly GCF_004798865.1. NCBI lineage: Eukaryota > Metazoa > Chordata > Lepidosauria > Squamata > Varanidae > Varanus > Varanus komodoensis. Next base: position 6,054,931 of record NW_025335409.1, read on the forward strand.
TCAGGATTTACCAACAATCTCACTGGGTTCAAACTGCATAACAAACTGAAGTTGCAACTATAATATTCAAATGTTACCTGGCAAATAATTTGCATGGTGATCATGCAAACTAAGTCATTTTTAAAACAATCATGTTATCCTCTTGCATAATGTTCATCTCTCCCAAAGTTCAGATTCACCCAAGTATCTTCATTTGCTAATACTCCTGTCCTGACCGGCAAAAAACAATATTGCTATGGAATTATCAAACTTTTTATAATATAGCACAAGTAATCACTTGGGAATTTGCACGTACTCTCTAGAAACAAACACAGAATGCTAATGCAAGGGACTGTCGTCATCATGCCCCCACCCCAGTAGAATTGCAGGGTTCACTTGAGCAAAATGTTAACAGCTGAGACCTAAATGCCCTGAATACCGCATTCTCTTGTAAACACATCCCAATGAAAGTAACTGAGGAATGGGAGTCAGAAAAATTCAGCAGCAGCTATTCATGATGAAATATTCTATAAAACCAAGAAAACCTGTATTCTACATAGGTTGCCTTGTCTCTTCCTCCAAGACCTCCATTTGGTATTCACTTCTTATTGCTACTGCCTGTACTTTTTCTCCTGTGTCAATTCATCCAAATACCACAAGAAAAACCTTGGACAAATACAATCACATAAAACACATTAACCCATATTAAACACGACGCCTTGATCAAAAAAATCATTAATGGAAACAAAACCCTTTAGTTTGCATGAATTTCATTGTGTGTTTGCCCATTTCAAGAATTCAGAAAGCATTCCTGGAGCAAATTCCAAGAAGTGACCAATGACACTGCAAGGTTAATAGCACTGACCTAATCATAATAAAAATATTCAAGTTTGAAAGCGCCTACTGGAATCTGCATTTTATTAAACTGCTGAAGACTGCAGAAAAATGGCGTTACATACCAAACTTAAGCTTTATGGGATTAAAATGTTAGGATCAGAGACTTTGTAGAACAGAGTGAGCTTGAAAATGAAATCTTGCGTAAGCTAGTATTGGAAGAATGATCGTCAAAGCCCCTTAGGTGCAGATTAGTCTGCACAACTTTTGTCCTTTTCAATCCTTTGTTTTCTTTCAGACTACCTTTTGACCCTGAAACTGCTATAATTGCAGCTCTTTAGAAACAAAGTGAAGTAATATGTTGGTGATATGCTTCTTAGGTTGCTATGTTACAGTGATTATCTAATTAGCTACCTGCCTGAAGTGAATAATAATAGCAGCATTTAAACAAATCGATAAAATACATCCAATCAGTTCTTGGCAGGCCTTTTTGCAAGTTTTATAAATACTAGCTTAGCAAATAACCATTCAAAAATATGCTTGGGCAGCTTCATACAGGGCTCAAACACTAAATGCTGACATATCAGACAATCTTTTAAGTGAGGAGATTTAATTGGACTGGAAAGCAAGCTCTATTCTCTGAAAGTGTTGATAAAACAAAGTTAATATAATAAAACATTAATGCTGCTTTTGCATCTTCACTAAAAGCAATATAAGCTACAAAAGAGGACAACTCTTCAACTGCAATGTCTATAGATTTTATACCAAGTTTCAGTTTAGGCTCCTGTGAAACAAAGTTAATGAAAGGCTAATGCATAAGCAAAGTTTAATTAACTTTACAGAATGGTCTAGGTCAGGGCAGTCCAACATTTCGTATCTTGAAGGCCGCATGAAGACTTCAACATGGAACCCAGGGTACACAAAATGAATTACATGTCCATATCGTAAATTCAAGCATTTGCAATATATTTATTTAATTGAATATACACAATTAATATATTTAAATAACTATTAAACAAGGGATAAAACCGATATGAGGTCTCTGAGTTGGCTTTTCTCTGTGCATTTGAAAAAAACAGGGACGAAGAAATGAGGGAGAAAATGGCTGGGGTCTCAGAGATGGCCTTCCTCCGTAAGTGCAGGTCATCCCAGAGATCACAGACAAGTTCCTTCTCCAACCAGAGTCCAAGCACAAGGACCACTCCACTGGGGTGGCCCATTCCTTCTTCCCTGTTTCTCCCAACCAGAAGCCCTGGACTTCCTTCCTTCTTGGAACTGACATGCTGAGCCTCTTGTATTTGAGCCGATGAACTCTCCCCAGCATGCCCCACCTGCTCCTGCTGATGAGTGCAAAGGCACTCAGCTCCTCAGCACCTTTGGACACAACAGCTGGAAAAGCACGGGGCATGCTGGGGCAAGCTCTCCCAAGGCCACCACAATCATGCCCATGCTGGGATTCAGATATAGGGGGAGGAATGGGGGGCTCCGAGTGGCAAGGGGACAGCAGAACAAGGCCTCAGGGGCCGCCTGTTGGACCACACCAGTCTAGATATTCCTTTGTTATATTAAGGATTTGTATCATAGTAAATGTGGCACCAGAGAGCTTCGCTGTGGCTGACCAAATTACGTATCAGCAGAAGTCTCTCTCACACACCAAATCAGCAACTGAACACCATACACAGCTATCCGAATGCACTAGAATTCACAAGTTTGGCTATCATTTTCTAGAGACTAGTGAGCAAAAAAATGGGTGGAATCTTGGCCACAGCCACTCCAGAAACTACTGAAGCTCTTCAGTTACACAAACACCCCCAAACTGCTTTCTTGAGCCTTTGCGAGAGAGAGCAACCCCATTCAGAACTGACAACTCCCAAACCTTCACCATCTAATGTGTGCTCAGCTTCATTTTTTCTACCCTCATTCAATAAACTGGAAACATTAGCAACCTGTTCATGAAATTCCTCATCTGGTTCCTCAGAAAACGAAAAATAAAGGAGACATTTAACTCTAGAGTTCTGGACAACATATTTCTAACACACAAGGAATAAGACTAACCCTTGCAGCACTCCACAGGACATGGAGAAATAGCAATCACCTAGCACCACTTCTGAGACCTCATAGCTAATCATGGAACTCCTCCAGTTCCCAATCTATTCAGACCTAAATGGTTATATCACTATAGGTAGTATTCAAATCAGCTGAGAATTCCAGGAGAAGCAACATAGTTGTGCTCATTCTTCTTAGACCTTGGCAAAGTTTATTCAACCCAGAAAAGCAAGATAGTTTCAGACGCAAAACTGAACCTGAAGCAGACTACTATGGATCAAAACCATCAGCTTCATCTCTTTCCTTGATGTTTTATCACCATCATATGCTGAATCATTTTACCTAAATCAGAGAAAATTCTGTAACTTAACTACAGGTTTCTAGAAGTTGTTTACAGCAGAAACAATGCCTGGTGATTGCTAGGATTTCCCATTCATACATTATCATTACTGTTTCTTGCCCTAAATTATTCAAGGTAAATTCTGAAGAGCAGTTGCAGTGGTGAGTAGCATGGTAAAGAGGGTGACAATTGCCAACCCTTTAAAATACACTTCTGAGATCAACCAAAAGATGGTGGGTTGCAATAAAGTGATGTCCACTAAAACTACTGGTAACCGTGGAAAAAGAACGCAGACATGCACAACCAACTTAGCTAGCATTATCCCATCTGTCACTAATCAGGCTGCTGTCTGAATTCCAACCTTGTTCCCTTATGACTTATTTGGTGCTCATCACCTAAAGTGATTCCATCAGTAAATTATTTGTATACCACACATCACATTAGCATCTAAACCAACTAAAGTTTGTCAAGATGATATTGTGGATTCAAAGAAAGAAAGAAAATAGCCTGCTACCAGCAACCATTGGGTGAGTACAAACTATAAAAGTGCTCAAAGCAAGCTGTTCCATGATTATTTTAAGTGGAGGTTCATATCAGATTGGATGTGGTTGCCACCAGCAGCCATTGAAATTGATATATGTTTAAGTTAGAATACGCTTCCCTCTACTAAAGAACAGTTGTGCAAATTCCAATTAGATTTTTTAAAGGTAGATTTAATGTCAATGAAAGTGAAACATTTCTAAGTGCAGTACACCCTGCTTCAGCATTTGTGTGCAAGATGTAAAATTCATTTAATCTACATTGTCTATGCATAGCTGATCACGGAACGAAATGATAACTATCTTTGTATTCATCTCCATGACTTTGACATTGACTTATTGTTAATTTCTCTAGTTATGGCTATGATTTTGAGATTTTCATAGAACTGAGGAAAAATAGATACAAACATTTGAGAGAGCCAAAAGATAAAATAATCATGCACAAAATTTAACACATTCAACGTTAAAATAAAATGAGAACAAATGACTGCATTTTATTAGCATTTAGTTCAGTATAATGAATGAAATGTCAAAGAAAGGCATGTGATTCAAAATGCACAAAATAAAACCAAGCCAGCCTTTCTTCATGTCAGTGACATGTGACACTTTTTGGCCTTGGAATGTTCCTTTGTTAGCTACTCCCACCCATCAAAACTGCAAGCCCAAAGACTTATTGATAAACAACTTAGGGCACGATCTAATGGGGCTGCCCATAACCCTCCAAATTCAAAGGATTATAAGCATTGTGTACTTGAGAATGCAGGCCATTTTGGCATTTAGCTGAGGTTTTTCTGACAGGCAGGAGAGGAGGCTGGAGTACCACCAGAATTTACTACATCCTAGTAGCTCCAGTCTCATTCCCTCCATATCATGCCCTCTTCACCTTCATTATTGCTCTCATGCTGTTTCTGTACTGGCTGCTATGGGGTGGGAAAGGGATCCATGCACAGATCACCAGCTCTGAGGCTGGAGCTTTTTCCAACCAAACTATCCTATGGCTCTCATTCTCATGTATGGGCCACGAGAATGCCCCTTTAGGCTGACTCCCCTCCCCACTGTCCATCAAATTTAAACTTCAATGTATCAGAATCATTTTATTTTCAGTCCAAAAGGCCACATGACTAGGAATTGCTTGACTTGCTTTTAAAGCTGCCTACACACACACACCAGCAACTAGTAAGTATCTGAAACTCTAGGCATGGGCCACATAGATGTATCTCCATATATTTAGCAGAGAGCAATCAGGTATGTTTCTTGATTTTAAAGATCATAAGCAGTCTCTATTCACATATACCAGTTCACTTTCTGTACTTCATACAAGTGAGGAAAGAAGCATTTCTCCTTGTACTCCTTTAAGTCTGACTTGGAAATTCCAGTTGGGTGAATCAGCTTTCTGTCAGAGAGCAAAGAGGTATTTGCTTTCCTTCAATTACCTTTTCACCCAGAAGAAGTCATGCAGGAATTCTGTCCAATGAGAACAGCTTGATCCTAGCAGCAGCAGCAGCAGCAACTGCAGCAGGGGAAGCACTGTTATTAGATTTCACCTATCCTGTGTGGTCCCATGCAAAACCATATTGCTAACAAAAAGGAAGACAACATACAGCTGCAACTTTGTCCTGCCTCAATACCAGAAATGCAGCAAGAAAAATGCCAAGAGAATGATCTGAATGCACACAATTTCATGAAGTTTCCAAAAGAACATCTGTTTATCCCTGCCTCCCTGCAACAATAAACCCTTACTTACTTGGAAGTCTTTTTCCTCTAGGATCTCTTTCTTCCATCTGACAAGGAAGGCAGCACAGACATATAAATGGAAGTGAGAAAACCCCTCTGGTTCAGACTGTTAAAAAAAAGTATGCATGTGGTTAGACATCAACAAGAATGAAGAATATTTAAAATGATAGCTGCTTTTTTCCAGTTACTTCAACATGAACACAGGAAAAACTTTAATGCTTATTTATAAATGCAATTATTCAGACAGAGACAGAGACAAACCTGCCAGCAAGCAATAGTGTTTCAGATTGGCCAGCCTATCCAATTATATAAAAGGCATGCTAAGCTTATGCAATATGCATCAAGTAAATATATCTGGGTTTAGTCCTGGTTTTAACAATGAAACAGGCTTGACTGGACTTAGTGGACAAAACTTTGCTGTGGGACTTAAAATCATAGAATAGTAGAGTTGGAAGTGGCCAGAGAACCATCAGGTCCAAGCCCCTGCTCAGTGCAGGACACAAATTGAACCATCCCTCTCAGATGGCTTGGACTTAGACAATTCTCCATGTCAATTCTCCAATTCTCTATCAAGGCCTTTGATACCATTGAGCATGGGACTTTTCTGAACTGCCTGCCAGAGCAGAGAACAGGAATCTTGCATCCCTAGGGGGTCAGACTAGATGGCCTGGGAGGCCCCTTCTGACTCACTCTGTTTCTATGTTTCTATAAAAGGTAAAGGTTTCCCCTTGACATTAAGTCCATATCCATATGCTTAAGACATCCATATGCTTAAGGCACTCTATTATTACTAAGGACAATCCAGGGAAATTATAAGATAGTTCGCAATATTACAACTCTGAGTCATCCAAGGACTGTCCATTAATTGAGGAGATAAAATGCCTTTTCCTTACAAACCATGTTATGCCATATAGGGGCAATCAGTGAAGATGCATCAAAAAGGGATTACCCAACTTCATGGACGGTAGATCTATCAATGGCTATTAAATCATGATAGCTAAATGAAACCTCCATGGCATGCCACTGAATACCAGTTGCTAGAGAGCAATAGCGGGAGAGCTACTGCTTTCAAGCCCACTTCATGGGCTTCCTAGAGGCCCCTTTTGGAACAGGGATGAAATTTTGGACTTACCAAGAAAAACTTTTCTATTCTTGTGGGTAAAGAAGTGGGTGGGGGGAAGAAGGCAAGGTGTTCTCTTGAGCACAAGCTTAACAAGAAATTTTGACTAATCTATAGACAAAACACCCCCAACCCAGAAAACACTATCCCTAAACAAGCTATATCAAAAAGGTTCTTAATTTTAAAGGAGAAAGAAATTTGCAAACATGCCAAAGATGCAAATTCGTTCCTGATTTTTTTCTTTTTTGCATTGCTTTCCGATACCCTTTTCCTAGGCATTTTAGATTAAATCAAACAGGCTTAAGTATCCAATTCATTAAAGGAAAAATGCATATTCCCTTTAGATTTAAGCATTCATCATGGTTCAGAGATAAAACTAAACTAGAAAGTATTTCAAATGGATAGTCTTGGACAGTCTTGGAAATTGAGCAAAGCACTAATGCATAATTGCCTTTCCTAACACCTGCTACCTATTATAACTTTCCATTTACAGCCCTTGAAGTTACAACCAGATTCATCTTTAAATGTGTAAAATGGCAGGCCAATAGCTAAAAGCTGCTTAAAAATCAAATATAAACAATGACCTTGATTTAAATATTTTAGCAAAAGATCTTAAAACAGATGTACAGCCTTCCAGAAGACTTATTCTGAACATATTAGGCGTGACTCTGTGAGCATCACCACAGAACCATCTGTCATCATCAATAAAAATCATTTAGATGGTTAACATCACAAATATCACATTGCCTTGCAAAAAATTTATTGCATCTGTAGATGTAATCGAAGCCATTATTTCAGACTTTGCCCACAAAAATCTCATGGATTACTCAAAGGCTGAATGTTGACTGAAAAGTGTGGGAAAAAGAAATAAAGCAGAACCCATTTCATGGTTGCATCATGCCCCAGCAATTGAAAAAGAAATCCTGTTATCTATGGAATACAGTATAATGTTGTATTGGTTTATAATTGCACCAAAACCTATCTTCCTGTTTACCAGGAGATACTTAAACTAAACAATTTAAGCGATCAATTCCCAGTCTTAGAAGAGGTTACAAAGTTATCACCACTTCTAGATTATTTCTAATAACTTTTAAAGTAACAACACTTTAGAACAGCATTATGACTCTTAAAGGCATCAAATATTAACAATATTCTTTCAGCTGTTTTTAAAGTACCACACCATTGTGGCCATTAAAAATTTAAGACAATACCAGCTCTGAATAATTTCTCAACATCACGAATTCCTACCCTCTGAAGGCAGGAACTCAGAATACTTCAGGGAGAAACTATTTTATAAGATTAGTAGTCTAGGTATACTTGAATTGAAACAGTTAGAAGGTTAACTTCAGACTAAACTAGACAAGGTATGAGCAGATCTGCACATCTGAATATGATCTGTCTCAATCATTTAGAGAAAGGGAATTGGGGGTTTGATTCAAACAGCAAAAGGGACCCACAAGTAAGTGGTACTAACTTCCTTCACCCATCCACAGCTTATCACAGTCTGTTCCCAGAACTTTTCTGCTCACTTGAGCTCCCATAGCGGCAACTGTCTTTGGGAGAGATGAAGCACTTTTGTTGGAGAAGAAGAGCTTCAGAAAATAAGCAGTAAGCAGAAAGAAGGCCCTGCACCCTTTATATAATCTCACATAAGATTCTTTTAACATCACTTGCCTATTTTTGCAATATCAGGCTCAATTATTTATTACATCTTTAAAACTGCAGCTGTTGTCAATGTATTAGGGAAATCAAGATCCTATGTGTCTCAAGTTTGGTGATCATGAGGGACAGAATAAAATTCTAGAAAGGCCTTCTGTCCATAAATCCTTATTGTCCTTTCTAGTCTGGATAAAGAAGCATTTAATAAATTCTTGAAAGACCATTCAAAGGGCAAGACTGGCAACTTGAATCAACACTGATATACCACTGAGCTTATCTATTAGCAAAAATGTATAACTGGAAAGAATCCACAAATTCTCTTTTTATTTTCTTTTTACATAATAAAGGAGCAGTTAGACTATCAACAATATCACTAGTGGGCCAAATGCAGATATGCAGGAAAAACAGATTTGTAATGTACTTACAATGGTCTTCTGTATAAGCCACAAAAAATTGCATACACTGGCCAGGGTCTAACAATCACTTTGCATAAATAGAAGCAATTTTTGTGCATGCGCTGTCACATTTCCTTTCTGGCCCATCCTCTCACACCACAGCATATGCTTCATAGAGGATCTATAAATGTTAGAAGTGGTTTTACAGGGGTGGTGGGGCAAAGTGAAGAACAGCCATAAGAAGAGGACCTTGTGTGTGTACTGCAGTATGTGAATGGACATTTGGTTCATTACCAGCAAGGATACCCTTCACCTGGGCACATCACTTTGGTAAGCCTTTCAAAATCAGAAAGCTTGACGGTAAAACAATGGGAAACATTTCACAGTGGTGCCACAACTATGGCATTTTCTGCCTTTATAAGAGGATTAAACAAAGTCATGAAATTCAATGGCTACTAGTCATAACAACTATATTTTAACTCCAGTATCTGAAGCAGTATGTCTGTCAATACCAGTCACTGGGAGAACATGAGTGGGAAGCTGCACTCATGTCCTGCTTATGGGCCTCCCAGCACATCTGTTTGGCCACTGTGGAAAGAGAACGCTGGGCAAATAGGCCTTTGATCTGATCCAGCAGAGCACATCCTATATTCTTTCATCTGTGCCAAGTCAAACTTGTTTTAAATATTTTGAACATCTGAAGGGCTGTGGCTCGGCGGCAGAGAACACGCTTTGCATACAGAAGATCCCAAATACAATTCCTGACATCATTATTATATTTAGTTATATGTTTTCCATATTAAAAGATTAGCACATTTCAACCATTAATAGAAATATACAAAAGTTAAAAACATAATTGAAACTGCAATATTAAAATTAAAGTACCAAAATTAAAACAGCAATAAAAACACTATTAAAAAGCTAGTCCAACACAATTTGACATGTCCAGGCTATTCCCAAAGAACCTTAGGAATAGCAAAGTTTTTGCCTGCATCCAAAAACATAACAGGGAGGATGCTAATTTAGCATCCTTGGGAAGGAAGTTCCAGACTCTTGGAGCAGCCACTAAGAAGGCCCTCTCCTGTGGTCCTACCAAGCATGCCTGTGCAATGGGCAGGAGTAAAAGAAGGGCCCCCCAGAAGATTTTAGGGTACAGACAAGCTCACAGGGGAGATGGCATTCTTTCAAATAGCTTGAAATAAGCTACGCAGGGCTTTGTAGGTCCAAAGCAGCACTATGAATTGTGTCTGGAGCTCCGTAACTTGGTTCAGCAAAGACGTTGCATGCTTCCTGTAGCCAAACCCCATCAACAGACTGGCAGCAGCTCTCTGAACCAGCTGAAGTTTCTGAACACGTTTCATAGAACGCCCCACCGAGAGTATGTACAGGAATTCAAATGAGATGTAAAGAAAGTATGTGTCACTGGAGCCAACTCATACATCCTCAAGATGAGATGGAGCAGGCACCCTGATTTTAACAGTGCAAATGCACTACTGGCCATTGGCAAAACCTAGGCATCCAGGCTCGGGAATCAGTCCACAGGTACATCCAAGCTGTTGGCCTGTGTCTTCAGGGGCGTCCAGTAGAGTATCCTTATTCCTTGATCTGCCACCCAACTGACCAGGAGCACTTCTATCTTGTCTGGATTAAACTTCAATTTGTTTGTCCTCATCCAATCCAATTCTGCCAACAGGCACCTTAAAACACTAAAAGAGCTTCCTTGGAATGAGATGGAAAGGAGCAATAGAGCTGGGTGTGAGCAGCATATTGGTGACACTAAGCCTCAAAACTCTGGACAATCTTTCCCATACATGTTAAATTGCATGGTGGACAAAATAGTACTCTGAGGAACTCTACAAGTCAGCAGCCAGGTTGCTGAACAAGAGTCCCTCATCACCACTTCCTGGGTCACCTCTCAGGAAGGAATGGGGCCACTGTAAGACAGTGACACTGATTCCTATCCCAGCAAGGTGGCTAAGAAGGATGCCATGGTTAATGGTGCTGAATGCCACCAAGACATCCAGCAGAACCAATAGGGATACACTTCCCTTTTCTAATTTCTGCTGTAGGTTACCTACCAAGATAACCAAAGGTGTCTGGGTCCAACATCCAGGTCTGATGCTACAATGAAATGGATCTACACACTCAGTCTTATCCAGGAATCCCTGGAGTTGGAAGGCCACCACAAACTCTAATGCATTGCCCAAAATTGGAATATTGGAGACTACTCATTAACCACCCAGCATAGTGGGATTCAAAGAGGACTTTTTCAACATTGGTATCACCACTGCCTCCTTCAGTCTGGCTTTCACCAAGGAATGCACTAGCCATACTGCATAACCACTCAGCCAGTCTTCCTCTGGATCCATAAAATGTGGTGGCTCTCAACTCTCCAAAGACCCTGTACACATTCTCAGGCTGCACAAATTCTTGGGCTGTAAAGTGCTAAGCAAATTTTCACAGTGGGCTGTCAAAAGGTCTGAGTCCTTCTCTTGTGAACTGGTGTACAAAAGACCCTTGTAGACCCAAAACAGCTCGGCAGACATAATGGCAGCCAGAAAAAAAAAACTTTACTGACTATTGTGCTACAATAGTCAAATTGGGGTATAGCTCCTCCCCACCCACAATATTTCCCTGTGCCCTATATAGCTGCTCCTGAATCCCAACCACTTCTCACTCCTTTGAGAGACACGTTTTTAGTGTTACAGTCTGATGTTGCTCTTCCATGCTTCTTGGTTCAGCCAACCCCACAGAGCACTATTCAGCAAACAGATCTTTCTGTCCTTCACCCTTGTGCCCTCCCAAAGCAGCTCCTTCAAAAAGGTGACCCCTTTGGCAGCAGCCTTGCCCCCTCTGGAGCCTATTTTTTATGCTACAGCTCCCAAAATTGTTGCAGCTGGAAGTGGGGTGACACTTTGCTGGGCCTGAGTCTGCAAGAGGCCCAGTTAGAAGTTTCATAGGTGAGGTCAACCCACAGCAAGGTAGCAGCAGCACCAGATCACAACCTTGCCTTGCCACACTGTACAGCCTTCTCCCCTTGTCAATTGTGATGGATGGCATCTCCAACTGGGAAAAATTCCTGCCTGGAATCCTGAATAGCGGCTGCCAGTTGGTGCTGTCAACACTGGGCTGCAGACGTATCAATTATCTGTCTCTGCATAAGGCAATTTCTTATGTTCCTATGAATAAAATACTTATTTTGAACACAATGCCTTTTATTCTAGAGTAATTCAAGTAAAGGTATTTATTTAGTTTATTTCTATACCACCTTTAGCCAAAGAAAGAAATGCTCATTTCTGTTTCAAGTTATGGCTTGTGCTATATATGAAGTGGTGAGGGTAGGGAGAAATAATGCCCTGTTCACTCTATTGTACTGTAGAATGGATCCCAACTAAAATTTGACAAATTCGAAATTGAATTGCTCTTTTACAAGTGCAGTCAGGCTTTCTTCCCTTTCATTAATCTTTCCAATATAAAAAAATATTCACTCCCAAAATTATGTGAGAGAGGAATGTTGTTTGGCACCTTGCCTAGCATCATAGCTAATCCAGTCTTATTCTCTTGCTGTTTGGATCTTACATGAAAATAAGTTTTAAACATGAGGTCTAGATTAATGATTATGATAGACAAGGTTCAATGTTCTAGCTAAACAGTGCTATTAATATTTCTTAACTAAAAATTCTGCAGTCTGCACTATAAACCAGATAGTTTATAGTCTAGACATAGCAGTCTATGATCCCCATCGTTCCTAGACAGTTGGTTGGGTGTAATGAGAGATATACCCCAACATATCTGGAAGAAAACAGGTTTTAGAAGGCTGATGTCCATCCTGAAACTCATAGTTCTTCATATAATTGGCCAGAAAGTTGCAGTTCTATTTTTTCTTCTGCATGAAACTTAAGATTTTAGAACCATTTGCTTTTATGTAAAGCATCGTGAAACAGGCAGACAGCATTCCCCTCAGCTAATCCTAAGAATGGAGTCTCAATTAGGCCTTTCTTTATATGACAGTGATCTCTTTTATTATTATTTGTTTATATTTTCCTTGACTCTTTTAACATGTGCGTATTGCTTCTTTCTTAAATGAAGAGGCCAGTGGCTATTTTTGTGGCTCTGGAAAAAAGGCTTCATATCTTATCAAGCATTATGGACTGTCTGAAATTAGCCAGACAGGGAAGGAAGAATGCCATCTTCTTGCATAACTGTTACCAATCTTGAATTTTCTGTATTTTAATTTCTTTCAGACAATTGACAAATAATTAGAGTTCATGGATACAGAACACTGAATGTTAATTTGTCTTTAAACAAGTCAGTGTATAAATTAACTATTTACAAAAATGAAGAACCACAATGATGGATCAGGACTTACTTTTGCAGGCTATTATGCCCATGGACATGATTTGGGGTTCAATGCATAACAGAAAAGCCACATGAGCTTATTATTCATTTCTGAACCCTGTCAAAATGTACAGTATATATGCAGAGTCCATATGTGAAAAGGCCCAAAGAATGGGAATCTCATGTGTTCAAAGAAATTTCAAAGACATATTTCTTAAAGAAATTTGATAGAAACTGCTTCTCATGGCCATCCAGAAAGCTCATCCACCAATGCTGTTTAAACTGAAAAATGTTTCTAGACTTTTGCAACAAATCTTGTGCTTTTGCAATGAAGTCTGAAAGCATGTCCTACTCTGAAAAATACAGTAGTGTCCTAAAGGGAGTTTGTTAAATAAGATTGTGAGTTAAGAATTCAAATATTCATTCTTTCCCGAGAACCAACACTAAACCTTTAGTATTTGGAAGATACTAAAATGACAACTTTATACATTGTTATACATTATACATTGTTGCTTCCTTTTCTGAAACTTTGCAAATTCCTTTGAAATATACATCCTGCAATTTATAAGCCACTTAAGCATCAGATGGACACATCTACTGCAACTGATCATCCCTTCAGATAAAAATATAGATATCTCCAATTGTTACCTGCTTCCAACAGTAATGGCATTCATCAGTGATTTGCTTGTGAGCTTTTACAATGGCCTTGCTACTTGACTGCAACCAGCTGTAAAGCTCCTTTATTCTGTTATCATATCCACGTGAAGGAATGAATACCAAGGATTCAATAGTACTGCTAAGGAAGCACAGTCACACAGGTGGAATAGCAATGAGTAGACTCAATTGAAGGCATCCTTCCCTCACTTAGCAGAATGAATGCACAAATGACCAAAAAAAATAAAAAAAAATCCTCAGGTGCAGATGCTAAGGCAGATATATAAGAATATAAATAATATATCAAGTAGAGCATGTCACATAGTTTAACGAGAATGGTCTGGTGTCGGTACAAATAAAGTAGCAACATAATAGAGATAAAATTGACAGTCCCTATTTTGCAACTGAAAAGCCACAACAGAAAAATCATATATGGAATATTTAGGCTGCAATCCTGTATACACTTGCCTGGAAGTAAGCCCCACCAACATCAGTGAAACTTACTTTACAGTTGACATTCATAGGACTGTGCTGCTACTGTATTAATAATGAAGTATTCAAAATATCAACCATGGTTCAGCCTTCCTGAGTACTGAATATTTAATGCTTTCTTTAAGGGGGATAGGTTGGATGACCAAAGCAACTTCCATAGATTTCTGCCTTTAAGCCAACATATCTTATTTAATCCCCATTTCCTGCTATAACACAACATAGAATCTATAACGTAATAATGGCAGAGTCCAGGGTTAAACTTGTTATTCCTGGATAGGCTAAATTAGGAACATTTAGAACAGATGTGTACAAGCAATAGTTCACAGACTTACTCCCATATGCAAGACAAGTACTTCTCTGGGCACCAACAGGTAGAACTCACCTGTTTATCTGACCAAAGAACAAGTACTAATGATATCAGTGAGAGTTAGGAAAGCCAGACAAGAGACTGGATAGCACTAGGCACAGTATCAGTGAAGCCACTTGTCAGACTGACTTTCTTTTATGCATATATATCGGTGGGACCAAACTACTGTAACTTTTTTTTTTTTAGTTTTTATATGCCGTCCCCTTGCTACATAGCCTCAGGCTCACAGAAATAAACAATAACAATTACAATTAAAACCTGGAAACACACTGGCTGCACAATTAAAATATATAAATATTAAACATTATTAAAATACTGTTTGAATAAAAAGGTCTTGGCCTGGTGCCAAAAAACAAATAACGACGGCGCCAGGTGGACCTCTCTGGGGAGTGCATTCCACAGATGGGGTGCCACTGCAGAGAAAGCCCTCCTCCAGGTACTTTGCTTCCTAGTATCTTCCATGGAAGGCTCCCGGAGGAGAGCCTCTGCTGCTGATCTCAAGGGGCGGGAGGGCAAATATGGCCGCAGGCGTTCCTTTAGGTATCTGGGTCCCAAGCCGTTAAGGGCTTTATAAGTGATTACCAACACCTTGAATTGAGCCCGGACTTCGATGGGAAGTCAGTGAAGCTGGTAGAGGACTGGGGTTATATGAGAATAACGCCCAGTCCTCGTCAGTAACCTGGCTGCTCTATTTTGCACCATCTGAAGTATCCGGACAGTCTTCAAGGGCAGCCCCACATATAGCACATTACAGAAATCTAACCGGGAAGTAACCAATATTGATTGAAGTCTGGAAGAATAAATCCAAACAGAGATTTTGCAGAAGCTGGAACAGTACCATCAACAGAGATCAGGCATAAAAAGTTGCAGCCTGACCCTGATGGGAACATATTACTACCAATCATGGAATCCTTCTATATCTTCTGCTTGGGATAATACTTGTTATGGTGTCTTTAATTCTTCTTGGAGAGGCAATCTTAGAAGGTGGCGTTGGAGGATTTCCACTTGATGGCATACTATTGGTCTTTGGTGTTCTCATAGCTCCACCTTGTTCAAGTACTAAATCAGTGTCTGATGGACTGGATGAGAACAACAGGAACCACAACAAGATTAATCCACACAAGACCAGAGTGCTGCTGCTCAGCCTAAAGTAGATCAAAGAATAGGGATTTGTCCTCTGTTGGATGGGGTTACATTCTCCTTAAAGATGCAGGTTAGCACCTTAGGTATATTCCTTGATATACTCCAGCCCATATGTGTGTGATGCCCAGACACCACAATGAAGAACCTTAGGTATATTTCCTTGATTTAGTCTAGAACTTGGATGCCAGGATTCAGCAGCATCCAGGAGTGCATGTGCACAGCTGATGATAGTGTGTTATACCCATTCCTGGATTAGTCTCATCTATTTATAGTCTATTGGAGTGATTTTGATACTATCCAGGCATGGCTACCCATGCGGTGTTCAGAAACCTCGGTGGGTTCTGAATATTTCAGGCAGACTATTGATTGGGGCTGGTTACAGCTTGCATGCATTTCCCTTGTTATGCCAGTGCCAATAGATTCCTATTCACTTCTGGGTACAGTTCAAAGTACTGGTTATAATCTATAAAGTCTTACCCTACTTGGGAGCACCCACCTGAGCATGCTTAGATATTAAGCACCTATCTCTCTGTTCTAGCTCTGGAAGCACATTTGGCAGGAATATAAGAAAGGGCTTTCTTGGCAGATTTTCCAGGCTATGGAACTTTCTAAGAATGAAAGCCACATTAGCTCTGTTTTGGAATCTGCTACCAGCAAGCAAAAACATTTTTATTCAGGCAGACTTTGGGTTTTGAATAGTGTGCTGCAATAGGTTTTTAACTGGTGGGTTCTCTTCATTTCCTTTACTAATGTTTTATTGATTTTAATGATTTATGTGCAATACAGTGTTTTATGTGTATTTTATTATTGCTAGTTGCCCTGAGCACTTTTTTAGTGGAAAGGCTCAAGTGCTTAATGCTTATTTAACAAATAAAATGAGCAACTATTACTGCACTAAGCCAGCTTTTGTACAGAGTCTATAACAACCTTCTCCAACCTGATGCCCTTCAGATGTTAACTACACCTCCCACCATCTTCAGCCAGAATGATGGGCGCTATAGTTCAGTCCATCTGGAAGACACCAGGTTGGAAAATCTGCTGCATACAGTGCTTCAGATTTAATTAAAGGTGATGGGTGCAATTTATAAATCCTTAAGAGATAAACATGCTGCATGCCTAAAGGAGTCACAAACTGTGAAATTAACTAGAAGGACAAGCTAAGTTTATCATTTGTACAATTTAGGAAAGCAAAAGTAGGCATGTCAGAGAGGACAACCATCTTAGCCTGAGGGGGGACCCCACTAGTCAACCACTGCCATCCCACTGATTCCCCACTAATAGTTTCTCTCTGCTTTCAGTTAGTCAACCATGCCCTAATCCATCGGACAGTGCATTGGTCTATCCCAAAACTCCTCAATTTATCAACCAGGATATCAAGTGGCACTTTGCCAAAAGCCTTGCTGAAATCCAGGTAAACTACATCGACCACAGGCCCTCCATCTAGCCACCTCGAAACCTTGTCCTAGAATTCCACAAGGTTCATATGGCAGGACCTGTTATTGTGGAAGCCATGTTGTGTGGTCGCCAACCTCCCTTCCCTATCTAGGGTTACTAGATCTCTCTTCTCCCTTATACACACCTTTCACACCCAACCCTGATCCCACATAACCATCCAATCCACACACCTATTCATCAGCAGTCATACAAAGAGAGCTTTCCCCTTGCAGCTGGTCAACTATTTCCTGAGTAATGGGTATAGGGAGGAGAGATGGTCTGACCAGAAAGCCAAGCAACGATACAGTGCTGACAGAGTAGATCAGCTTGATCCTGCTTTGCTAGCCCTATTGATCTGCAGTGGCCAACTGGGGTCAACAAGTTAGTTGAGAAGGCTTGGCAGGCAAAACTGGGCCTTTTGAACAGATGTATCGCATCACTGATGGACAATTATAGTTGAAGTGGTCTCAGTGCCTTCTTACAGCTGTATGTTGACAGTCTTAGACTATGTTCCATGTCTAGCAATCATGGATTGCATAATACAGTGTGAATGTGTTAATATTTGTTGGATTTTAGCTAATTTTCTTACACTCGCACAACTAAATTATGCTTCTGTTAATTTTTTTTTTAAACTGCCATCCACTGTTGCAACAGAAGATCACCTCTGAGGACCTCACTGACAGCAAGTCAACATTACACGTTACATTTTTGTATTAGTACTAGTGGGTCATTAAATGTTTTTTCTCATTTTTTTTAAAAAAAGCATCCTTCAACCAGTTAGATTTTTTAAAATATTATTCTTGTGAAATCTGTTTCAATATAACAGCAGGTCATGTTTGCCTTTTGCACTGGAAAAAGCACACACAAGAAAGGCAAAACCAATTCTAATTCTTAATGGATTTACCGGGTGTGGGGAGAACATTGTATGAAAACACTACTTCACTCTAATTAAATTAACACAGATCTATTTTGGCACTATTTGTTGCCATGGGAAAGACTGACAGCAGCATCCACAGATGAAATAAAATTAAAAGTGACATCATCATGCCTTTTTAGCTTCACTTCTTGAAATAAAGGTCACACAGCTCCAAACAGACCCTACCAAACAGGGGTGCACTCAACATCCCATTGAAGGGGCACAATTCTCACAGATTTAATGAAGTCAGGCTGTACCGAAACATCATAACTTTGTAACTATATGGAAATTCCATGCTTCCTGAGAGAACTGCTGCCTTTGTCTCTTACCCAACTGTCACCAAGCAGCAGTTTTCTAATCAGGATGCAGAATAGGGTGAGAAGGGAAGCTGAGAGACCACCCAGTTCCATTGGATTCCTCCTGCCCCTGAACTGTGTCCATACAGGTAGCTATTATTAATAAATTGCCATTTTAAGAACTGGTGCCTGAGTTTTTTTCCTCCCTTTTCTATGTCATATCTTTTAGATTGTAATCCTGAGAGCAAGGAATATCTTGTTTTTAAATGTTATTTTATCTGTAAGCTACTCTGGGAGCCCTTCTGGTAGAAAACTGGGGTAGAAATTGGAGGTATGCATATTACAGCATTTGTTCCAACTTTGTAAATTGCACGGACATAATGCACTGTGCTTGGTGCAGCTCCTCTAATTATTTTTTATTATTATTATTATTATTATTATTATTATTATTATTATAACATTTCTATGCCGCCCCTTGCCGAACCTATTCCAAACAGGTTTTAGTGACCAGAATTACATTTTCAAGAGTATAGAATGCAAGCATGTTTTTAACCTGATTTTGCCATTTCCAAATCTCTGGAAATGGTTTCAATTAGAAATGAATATAAAGATACAGGACTCTGGAATATTTAGACTTCAATCTTATATGAACTTAATTGGGAATTAAGTCCTATTGAACTTAATGAAACTTAATTTTGAGTGGGCATGAATCAGATTTCATGATGAATTTTAACAATCTAGAGCACAGGTCTGCTATTTGTGGCCCTGAAGATGTTTTGGCCTACAACTCCCATCAGCCCTAACCAGTATAATCAATGGTGAGGAATCATAGGAGTTACAGCCCAAAACATCTGTCACAAGTTGCCCACCTAGGGCTTTTTGACAGAATAAATACAATCCTCACCTCACAAGCTGTGAGTTGTTTATTATGAATTTATACAGGAACAGATTTTCATCTTATTCCCAAAATGCAAGTAGAGGCAGCCACACAGAAACAGCAAAGTTTTAATTTCATAATTAATTATTCCCTCTTCTCTCATACCAGCACCTTTTTCATTCAGGAAAATAAAAAATTCCACTGCATTTGCCAGTCTTTCAGTGCCTTTCTTTCAGTGTTTTTCTATATTGACTTCATATGGTATATTTCTTTATATCACCAATCCATTATTGAACAAAACAGGAGCTTGACTGGGGAAACAGAGAGGAAAAAAAGGATTATCAGAGAAATGGTATTGAATGTATAAAGAGTGAACAATGTAAATGTATTAAAGAGCATACAAATGCCAAAAGATAGACTGTCAACTTTCTAATTTTCTATCAGTATTTTATATCCATCAGTCACGTTCCTCTGTGCATCATTAATTTTCTAATCTAACCAGAAAGACAAATGTCAATCCAGAATTTTTGAAGAATAGCATATTTAAGTACCACAGAACCAATTTGAAAGCGTCATTACATGCCCACCAATTCCTTTTTAATTTCTTTTTTTAAGAAGTAAAGAAAAAATGTAAATGACTGTTCCCATTCCTCTGCCACTGTGAAAGTACAATATGTTCTCAGTCAAGTGCATCTATTATCTGGGAAATTTTGTAACACAACTGATCCCACATAACCATCCAATCCACACACCTATTCATTAGCAGTCATACAAACAGAGCTTCCCCCTTGCAGCCGGTCAACTATTTCCTGAGTTGTGGCGGGGGGGTGGATGGTCTGACCAGACAGTATTTTGAGATCCCTGACAAAAAGATTTTCATATTTTCTATACAACAGATGTGGCACATAGTAAGCAAAGGAATTGTGTCCAGGAGCTGAACAGCAGTAAATCAACCAATGCTGGGGGGAAAGAATGACTGATACAGAGTGAGTTACTAGCACTAACATTGGAGACAATTTTGAAAAGAAAGATGATAGACCCTTTCTCTTCTATCATGGGGAGAACCACTATTTAGGAACATGTTCATAAAAAAGGGGAACTTTAACTACTGCTGTCCTGCAATTATTATTTAGCTCCTAGACAATCTTATAGACCAGGCATGGCCAAACCAAGGTTCGGGAGCTGCATGCAGCATTTTGTGTTTATTTTGCAGCTTGCTGCTGCAGGCACCCACGAGCGCTCACTCGCTGCTTGCCATTAAGTGTCCCCACTACCTGCAGTTGCCCACTTGCTACCCACTGCCTTGCCCCCATTGTCCATTGCTCACTTACAGTAAATGTCAGATGTTTGAGAACTGCATGTGGCTGTTCTGTTGAGCAAATCTGTTAATAGTCTCTCCCCCCACCTCCCCGCACACACACCCCAGGGAAAAAGAAAATATGTAAACTGTTTGTACTATATATGGACATGAAAGCATAACATTTCAAAAGCTTTACCCTAAGTTGCCGTTGCATTTTCATACATAATGTGGTGCACCTGTAGACACACTTCTCAACAGAGTCAGAAATGTTATTTATTATTTAGAAGTTGGATTACCCCACTTTTCCTATACCCTCATTCTGGAAAGAAACAGCAGGAGATTTCCAATGATTAAAGGACTTGTACTTTTCAGAGGTAACATTCTCAAGGATTACTGTGGTTTAGGATGCTGCTGATAGTTTAACATAAATTATTTTTGTTTATAAACAGAGCCATTTATAGGATGCATTTTCTTTGCAGTATTTTCATGCCATCCTCCACAAAAGAGCAGAGGGTAAGGCACATGGCCCAACTACAACATTTCAAGAAGATTAGATTGAGACTAGCCCAACATGAGCATTAAGATTGATTATAGCTTTGAATGTGTGTCTTCATAGTCCTAGTCCAACCATATATCCATTTTGCCTCTCAGTTTTACGAATACCTCATGATGTTTCTTCTCTTGACTTTACTAGTGAGGGTTCCCAGCAGATGTTAAAAATGGGTACAAATATAATTGCATTACACTGGGTTAGATTAGATGTATTCAAATTTATAACAGAACTATTGAAATCATACTCTAAGTTAAGTCCATTGATTTCAATGAATCAGCAAGTATGTTTGGATTTAACCTATTGGGTATAGACAGTAGAGCTAATTACCTGTGGCCTACCCATATGGTGATCTGCAACTAAATGTATGAACAGCTCTCCTTTTCTAAGTGACAAAGATGTAAGCCCAATTTACACTCAACTCTATTGGGGTTCCCAACAATTTATATATACTTAAGTTCATTGCAAGGCAGAACTGCTTAATACGATAAAAAACAACTTCAAAGAATAGTCCAAATCACTAGTTACTTCTATAAGTTAACCTTAGCTGTAACAAATGGGGGTCACAATTCTGAGAGCCTAAACCACAAATTGTAAAACTTGCCATGCACAAATTTGCCTTAAATCACATTAATGATTTGACTTTCAACAGCCATGCTTCTGCTTTTCTCTAATCACCCAAGAACAACACCTAGAAGCAGCAACCTCCACTTCAGTTGTTATATAGAAGCACTGAAAGAGGAAGCCTGAATGGCAACTACACTCTTTTCCTATTCTTATTAGGTAATATTTGGAGTAGTCAAGTCATGGGAGATCTGTCTGGTCTATCCATAGACAATATACAACATTCTCACTGCACATCATATCATTTGCATGGAAAGAGAAATTCAGATTCTCTTGGTGCTTCTGCATGACATACAAAGCTATCTAATATGCAAACATTCTACAGAGAGAACATATTCTGGCAATACAGGTACTTCTGGTCTATGAACCAAACTTTGCAGAGAAGACATTCACACATTACATTTTTATGGTTACCTTGATATGAGAATTATTAATAGCAGCGCAAATAGGACATATATGAGTAGGTCAGCTTTAACATGGAATGTTCAAGCACAAGTTTGAATAAATTGGATGACCCACCCTGTGCCAAGAGCTTCCATATATGATTGAAAGGAATTTAATATACAGTGGTACCTCGGCTCACAAATGCCTTGGCTCACAACCAAATTGGGTCACAAACAAAAATTTCATGAAAATTTTGACTTGGGTCACGAACTCCACATTGGGTAGTGACCAAGATCGCAGCCATCTCCCCCCCACCCCGAGTGGGGAGATGGCCACGATCGCAGTTGTGTTCATGCAGGGAAGACGTGCATGCTCACGGCTGTGCTGTGCTGCACCTGTCTTTCCTGTAGAAGGAATTGCCATGATTGTGCTGGTTGCAGGGGGGTGGGGGAAGATGGCCGAAATTGTGCCCATCTTTCCTGCAGGAGCGTGCCCGTGCCAGGATTTCTTTGAGAAGCCCCACCCCAACATAACTGTAATGAACAGAGAGTTGAATCTGATGAACAATAACGTGGTCTCTCATTTCTGGAGGGTTATGCAGCGCAGGAAGAAACAAGTGACTATAGACATATTTTTTACCAAAACTGACCCTGCAGCTAAGAGACAAAGGAGAGAGGAAAGCCCTGAAAGAGATCTCCCCAGTGTCCTTATGGAGGGGGACTCTCCCTCAAAACAATTACCTCCCCTCACCTCGGTTAGTGTTCTCCACTGTACTGTACAGTACTTTGTTACTTTGTTGCTCTTTGTCACTTTGTTTCTGATTTTAAAAAGTAGTTACAGAACAGATGAACCTTATTTATATTGAAACTTATGGGGAAATTTGACTTGGCTCGTGACCAAAAACTGGCTCAGAACCACATTCAGAGGGGCCAGAACAGATCAACTTTATTTACATTGAATCTTATGGGGAAATTTGACTTGGGTCACAACCAATTTGGGTCACAATCAGAGTTGTGGAACGGATTAAGTTCGTGAGCCAAGGAACCACTGTATAATCAAAGTTACAGTAACTGATCAAAGGGACTATTATAGCCTTCTCCAGCCTGATGCCCTGCAGATGTTTTGCATTACAACTCCCACCATCCCTAGCTATTTGCAATGGTGGCTGAGGCTGACAACAGCTGCAGTCCAAAACACTAAGAAGGAATGGTTGAGGAATGTGCGGATATTTTCTATTAAAGACAGAGGCATAACAAGCGAGAGTGCAAGATGTGTTCGGGAAAGAAACAACAGACTAAGCTATGGCTTAGATGAGATCACAAATATGATGCACAGTCAAGATGACTCTCAAGACTACAAACTTCAGGCACAGATTGGGCCGTTCTGCTGTTATAAATTATAGAAGGTGCAGAGTGAAGAGATGGGGGTAGGGAGAGCCATGAGTACTTTAGCATCTTTAAATTGAAGCTGCCATGAGCCTTCTAGGGAGAAAATGTCAGACAGACAAGATGGAATGGAGTTTTGAACAATACAATCAAAATCACTAGAGTACTTGAGAAGGGTGAGGATAAACTGTAAACCCCAAACTTGCTATTTTGCTGATGAAATGCAAGCCCAAAATAAATAAGCTTTGCTCTCTTCCTGCTGTGCTAAGAGGTTTACGCCAAGTAAAATTGTAAGTTGCTATAAAAAAGATGGGATTCTTCATTTTAGCTTTAAAACAATAATGTAGACAGATATTCCTTTTGTAATAGATTTTGAGAGGAAAAGCTTTTTGTTCCAGGGTGAATTCTGTCAAATAAGTGAAATCCACATTCCAGTATTTTCCCTTCAGCATAACCATTATCTATTTCTAATTATCTTCAGTTTAATTATATACACAATAACTGATCTGCAGGACATTCTGGCCCCACTGCAATCTTCCAAATTCACACGTTACCCACCATCACAGAACAACAACTAGCTAATTCAGGAGATCTGCACATGAAGCAGAATGGGTATACTACCAATGGAGAGCCAGGCAACGAGATATTGCTTTCTTTTATCAAATTCTATCCCTACTTCATCAAACCACTCAATTCAACTCTCTTGCCTGGATTTGATCTCAATGGCTCACCATTGGTTTTATTTTTAGGCTGTTTGGATTAATGAATGTGGTTATGAGAAGCATGGCCATGCATATATGCACATATATTTGTAATTAAATTCAGATTTGTAAGCTACATTTTCCATATCATTAGCTGCAAAATGTTTTAAACTGTCCATTTAAGAATGCAATTGTTTATTCCAGTTGCTCACCTTTAAACTAGTTAATATCATTAAATCAGTCTTAATAAAACAATGTATAATTCCCTTAATTGGAAAATTGCATGTATCCTGGTACTAAGCTAATCCATGGTTGCTGCACCTCTAACAAATTCTATGAAATCAAATCTGCACACTTTTGAATAATAAGCTAGTAGCGAATACCAGTCTACAGGGGCAAGATAGTTGGCTATTTAATAAATCAAGAATGAAGTTATAACAACCCAAGCTAGAAATCTGGAAACATCCCAATTTCCACATTTTCAATACTCTCTTTAGAGGTTTGGAAAGAACATGAAAGAGTTGGCCTTCTGTTTGCTACTTAGTGAACAATTTTACGCTTCTAGAAAAGGAAGTAGAACATTTGCCAAAGATATGAACCCTAATAATAAGTTACAACTCTGTCTCTCATCCAATAACCTCAATTCCAGATTTGAACGTTGTGCCAAATAACCTAGGGATGGAGCAATTTTGAGCTCCCTGGGAGGCAGGGGGGATTTAAACAATTCACAGGTAGCCAGTGCATACCAAATCTATATTTGTACAGGGATTTTAAATATACTTGCATGTAACCTAAAATCATCTTTACAGGCCCATCCCAGAAACCCTGCCAAGTGGAACCAGGAGGCTGGTAATGAAGAAACAATCCAGTACTTTTCCCAGTGTAGTGCTTTTCCCAGAGAGACTCACATTGTATTTACGTTGTATCCTTTTTGATACCAGATTAAGGCCATTTTATTTCCCCAGATTGTTCAATTTTAACAACACATTTTGGTGATTTTTTGACCTTGGGCACTCTTTGTTTTCTCTTCTGGTTTTATTCTGATTCTGCTTTAATTTGAATCTGATTTTCTGTTAGCTTTGCATTTATGTTTTATGACTTTTTTAAAAAAATGTATATGCTACCTAGAGACCTTATAAAATTATCTAAATAATTGAAAGAATAGGATTTTTAAATGAGACTGCCTTCTCCCAAATTAATCTACCAATGCACCCAGATCAGTTTGGGTGGCCCTACTCATTGGACTCATCCACCCAACTAATGCTGGTTGCCTCCACTGGTGGAGCTGAGTCACCAAAGGTGCCAACTTTATGGAGACTCCCTTTTGAGAGCAAAACTTGCTTATTTTGCTTATTGGTAACTTTCCAATGGTAAGTTAGACACAGTTATTTGAGAGGACATAAACAATAAAAATCCTCTTCCCATTCAACACTGTTCTATTGCCGCCAATTTTATTGTCTACACATGTTTTTCTGCTTTTCAAAATTTGCTTCATAAGAAAGATCATAAGAACCTGGTAGATAGAATAGTGTGTGTGGAGATGTTCAGATTTTTTTTAAATAAAAGAAACTTGCAACAGAACAAGATTTCTGTGAACATACTTTTGGACGGACAGATCTCCTGTAACCACCCATGGAGAGGAACTCAGTTTTTAATATAAAAACTCACACACTCATAATACATTTGTGGAATACACTGATGAAACATATTGATTTGCAGGATAAAATGACAGGAAATTAACAGTTTTAAGAAATTAGATTTTATGTAATTCTAGCAACACATATGACATTGTAGAGAGTAAGGTAAGCAAAATATATTAGTCCCTGACTTAAATGATATTATAAACTAGATTTTTATAGTAGGACTGAGGGAGAAAAGGCCAGAGTAAACAAAACACATGTGTAAACTACATACATAGAGGCTTAATTCAGGGTGTATTCGAGAATTACAAATTCATGTCAAAAGGGTTAGTGGTAATGCAGTTTTATATGAAAATTATTGAATCTGCTTAAGAGTTGCTCTAAGTGTTTGCCATGCAATCTCCAATTTGCTGTTCTGGTAGCTGCAAATAATGACACTAATATTTCCAAGGTCTTGCCCATAATAGTCTGTGGGAAATTATAGCCCCTTTGTAATTTTAAATGATACTTATTCTACCCAAAGCAGACAACCATAAAATATGCTTGTCAAGTTTGGTTGTAAATATTAAGATTCTTACATTTCAACAATGCCAAATACTCAGCAGTTCAACAGAGATCAGCTAGCTTAGTTACTTTAAATAATGATGTTTCAAACAGCACCATGCGGTATAATGCAGGCTCAAAACAGTTGTTCACCTGGTATGTGTCCCAAAGCCTTATGGTGCACCGCAGGGGAACTTCTCTCATCAACAAGTTATTCATCCAGCGGAAAGCAAACTGAAGGTATTTCACATCATGTTGCTCTAAGTGTCTGTGTATTTGTTCTAAAAAGAAAGAAATAGAAATAGTTCACCCTGTAGGCTTTATACAAGTGTAATAATAAGCAGTAAACTACACATATACATATAATTATACAATTTTATTTTAATTATGAAAATAGGTACCTAAAGTGGCAGAGACTAATGGCTTAAACAGTTATGTATTTATGTATTCAATGGTTGTGGAAGTAGAAGGAACTTGGTACAACTGACTGATCTTTTCCCACAGCCCCCTGTGCCCCTGAAAGGATTCTTCAGAGGACAAGATTCTCTCCCAAACTGCATTGCTGGAGCAGTTGGAGGAACAGCCATCACCTCAGACTGGGCAGAGGCACCACACACAAAGTGCCTTCACCCAATTTTGCATAATTCCCCTTCCTACTGCATTGTTCCATGATGTAATACATTTTGTTCAGAAGCCCCAACTTCCTAAAATATCATTTTTTAGAGGGTGTAAGAGAGAAGCAAATTATTGGGTATACAGGCCTCCTTTTGCAATAATAAAGTACAATCTAAGAATAATGAAAATGCTGTATATATAGAAGTATAAGACAACCCTTGAAACTGGAAATAGCGAGGCAAAATTGGGGGGATTGTCTTATACACCAGGTGAATATGTTTCATTATATCATATTCATCATTTTAAAAAGGGATGGATAATAAAGACAAATGTATTTACAAGCTCATTTTTATGAATCTTCATTTTTAAAAACTTCTTACTGGTTCCAGGGGAGCTCATTCCGTGTTGGGTAGCTTTGCAAGTCTAAAAAGAGCTAGCTTACCCCCCCCCCCGCCCCCCACATCTACTAACAGTGGGTATCTACCTACACTCTCAGTTCCTTTGAAATTGTGGTCTCAGAATTCAGAAAAAGTATTAATGTCATTCCAGATACCATCCATGTCTGTAGTATAAAGTCCCAACAACAACCTGGAGGGTTGGTTGCATGAATGCACAGATGATTACTCAAGGAACCACAGTTACAGGTAAGCAACCTGTCTTTCTTCTTCATGGTCTTTTTGCATCGCATATACAGGCTATTTACTAGCTGACTTCCCTGAGACGGATCAGTGTCCTTATTATAATATAATGGAGAGAACTGGCCAACCAAAAAATCAACCAGCTCTGGCTTCACTATCCAAGCATTCATATTTGATAAAAGTGCATGGCTTGGACCAGGTGGCCACCAAGAATAAGTCTGCAATTGAGACCCCTTAAGTAAAGCCAGTTGACTTAATTATTGCATGGGAGGAGGGACCTCAAATCAGTGTATCTAGCTCTGTTCTTGCAATTTCATAGGCTAGCACCACCCAAGATGACAACTGAGGGAGCACTGAAAGTCCCTTATTTTCATCTCCATAGCAGAGGAATTGAGGCACCTATATAATTCAGATCTTGCATTATAAACAGCAAGCTCCCTTCGTAGTTCAAGAGTATACATGGTGGCTTCAAGTGAAAGGGAAGATGAAGGGGAAAATGACAATGGCAAGATGTCCTGATTCAGCAGGATCTGAAATCTGATACTTCATTAGGTAAGAAGGAAAAGGCTGACCAGCATACAACTTTGTCCTTGTGGAAGACAAGGTATGGGGAGTCAATTCGAAGTGCAGCAAACCCAGTTTCCCAATGTCATAGCAACCAAGAAGACTTATTTCCAAGACAGAAATTGAAGGATCCTAGTATCCAGAAGTTCAAATGAGTTTCCGGTAAGCACCTTTTAAAAAACAAAGACTCCAGTGTGTTCATAAGTGTTTCCAACAAGAAAGGACAGTGTTCTCAACATGGCAACCACAATGGTGGTTCAAGAGGAACAGAGAGAATAGGCAAGAAGTAGATGGGGGGATGAGTTCCAACCAAAAATTTCTCAGCTATGGAAGCTTCCAGAATCAAGGCTCTGCCCAGGCACAGAACCAATATGTACGATGCACAGAGACAACGAAGGACAAGCACTGTTGACACTGTCTTTGCCCTTGCTAGAGCTGGTAGATAATCCATAACCAGTGGGATGAGACTGAATTTTTAACTTATTTAAAAGGAAGTGTCATAAGCAGCCATAAATACTGTAAGTTGATAAATGCACACATTACTTTAGATTTAAATGTTTGTTCAAGCTAATCAATGCATTTACTTATAGGGAGATGCAGCAGGTAGTCATAAATAGTTGCATCTACTTTGCAGCAACATTTATATAGGATTATTGGAATGCATTTTAAAGTAATGCAAAGCAACAAGCCGGGGCAATTCATAGCACTTCAACTCCATTAACAAAAAATAAGCACACTGAATTTCCCATGGGTTTGTCTTTATTTCTTCCTAACATGTTGAAAGATGGACAGTTAAGTGCAAAGCTTTTCTTGCGATTTATTTTATAAAATATGCAAAGAGACAAAAAGAAAATGTACAGTCTAAAAAAGATTCATTCTTCCCTCTCTCCCTCTCCCTTACTCCCTCTCCCCCCCATATATATAATCGTGAGCAGATGTTATTTCACTGATAAAGGTAATTTGCCTGCAATAATTCTAAATTTAAATTTTCCATTTCACTGGTAGTAAGCATGCAGATGTAATGAATGACTCGGCAGATGTAATTATTGCCTCCTTTCAGACTAAAAGTATTCTTTCATAAAGTACTTATACAGCAGTTTTCAATAATAAAATTATGCTAAATCTTCAAGAAATAATAGTTCTTATATCAAAATGAAAAGAAATGAGTGAAATTGTTTTAACAGTCTTCTCAGCACTTTTAAACTTACGCAAACCTATTGAAAATGTTGCTGAAACAGGTTCTCCATTAAAAAAGTGCAAGTTATACATGCATATTTTATACAAAGATTTATATGCATGCCAGCTTAGTAAATAACATGTTTATGCAAAATGCACTATGTGTTTGTACCAACAATTAGCATGATCATTCCATAACTCATTCTTGAGTAGAATACCAGGAGAGATACAGTGTTTAGTAATGATATGCCTCCTCTAGATGCTGAAAAAGTTCATTCACTTCAGCAAATGTTTCTATAAATTCCCATCTTTTCCCAAGCATCAGGCTGAAGAACATGAAAATTTTTATATACTTTAAAGGCAGGAGTAGGCAACATGGTGCTGGTAGGCTAGCTCTTTTTCTTACTGGAAAGTAGAATTAGGGTTAATGGATGAAATAGATTTCTGTTGATGCTGAAAATTGTGGGTTCAAAAGAGTTAATTAATGTGTTTTGGTTCTGCCTTGTACTCATCCTTTTGGGTAACTTACTTGAGCTTTATCACACTTTCCATGGCAGCAGTTCCATGGTGGTACCCAGCATAGTCTGTCAAATTACCAAATGTGTCCATGATCCAAGGAAGTTGCCTACCCCTTCTCTGGAAGAAGCCAAGAAGCCCAAAATGATAACATACTGCACAGCAAGCTCTCTAACCAGTGTGGGCCTTCCGGTGGTTTACAAATTTTAAACATACATTTGCACAAATTTGTAGCAAAATACTCCATAGTATAAATATGTGCATAAAATTTGCTCTTTTTAAAAAACTGAGGACTTGCTTCAGCAACTTATTAAATGGATCTGTGTAAGTTTTAAAATTTCTGAGAAGATGGTTAAAACAATACCACTCTTGACAGGACAAAGGAAAGTCAAATTGGCAGGGGGAAAAAATCCCACTCTTACCTTCCGTCAGTGACAAGGTAATTGTGGAGATCTTCCTCTGCACAAGCATTTAGGGGGCAAGGCTTCAGGAAAGGGCCTTGTCTGAGATACTGTGGGCTGGAGGCCTAAATTCGGAGCATAAATTGAAAGTTCCCTATCCCTGACCTAGAGATTGTAAGAAAGAGTTTACAACTTATCAGGTATGGATGCTTAGTTAAATTATCATCTGCAACTGTTCAAGGCCAGTGAATGCCCAACGCAGAAAAAAACAAAACATAATTGGAATTAGATAGCTTTGTAACTGTGTACTACCAGGAACTGCATACATATGAGAGCACACAATTTTATGCAGGTGGCGCAGTGGTTTAAAGCACTGTGCTGCTGGGCTGGTTGATCGAAAGGTCGCCGGTTCGAATCTGCACAACGGGGTGAGCTCTCTGTCCCAGCTCCTGCCAACCTTGCAGTTTGAAAGCATGCAAATGCAAATAGATAAAAAGGTACCACTTTGGTGGGCAGGTAACAGTGTTCCATGCACTTCAGTGCCACATGATCACCAAGACTGTTTGCGGACAAATGCTGGCTCCCTTGGCTAGGAAACGGAGATGAGCACCGCCCCCTAGAGTCAGGCATGACTGGACTTAATGTCAAAGGGAAACCTTTACCTTTTAAGAAGCTGATAAAGGAGGGTTAAATTATTTCACCTTTCCTCTGTTCCACCACTTGGTTTCTCTGCTAACAATAGAAGACATCAAGTTCCTTCCTTCAACCACCACCAGTTAAATGCAGAAGGGCTCTCAGGGGAGGGATGGATCCTTCCTTGCCTTCTTGACTAATCTACTTGATAGAAGGCATCTTATCTGCCTGCTAAAAGGCTAGCAGCCGACCTTTCCACGCAGGCCACAAAGCAGGAAACATCCCCACTATCTTGGCTACCCTGGAATTACAACCTAGTCTCTTTTGTAGTTTTGTTTACAATGCATCTCCAGATCCTTTTTACTGATGGGGTTTGTCTTTCACTATTTAGTCATGTGATAATTCTTTATTCATGTGTATCCCAGAAATTCCATGTTGCGGTCTACTCTTAGTCATCAACACTGGAAGTTAAAGGCTTCCTGGGCTACATTAAATTTTTCTCCAAATGACCAATTATATTTAATATATGGTACTGTCAGACAAATAATTGCTACATAATTTCAAACTCAAATAATTTTAGGTTATATTGGATTTCCCTAGATCACAAAGTAACATATAGATTAGACAGTCTCATTAAACAATTCTAATACATTGAACCAATGAATTCCATAAATCGCTCAGGAAGTTCACATTCGATAAGCTTTGGTAAAAAGGTTTTTTACTCAGGAATGGTATTTGGTTTTACTCTGAAAAACAGAGTCTCTTAACAGTGAACTTTAAAACACCTTAGAAAAGTAATTAAAATTGTTTTTCTGGTAATGCTTGGTATATGATTTAACAGAGCTTTACTGAATTATAGCAATCACATTTCTTATAAATATTGTAAAATAACAAATCCTTTGAAATTGAAAACTTAATCCACATAGTTGGAAAACAATTCCCTTAGAAGATGAGAAGA
Source organism: Varanus komodoensis (assembly GCF_004798865.1). Lineage (NCBI taxonomy): Eukaryota > Metazoa > Chordata > Lepidosauria > Squamata > Varanidae > Varanus > Varanus komodoensis. Next base: position 6,086,722 of record NW_025335409.1, read on the forward strand.
ACAGATTATTATGAAATTCCTGCACTTATTATACTATATATGTAGTCCTGCACAATGTATGACTGAAAAACAACAAATGCCCATAGCTAAGATTGTTTTAACGACAATTATTGACAAAATTCTGTTTTTAGTTACACCACTTGTAAGGCAGGAACCCAGAAACTCCAGAGTTTCCAACAATAGTTTTAGTTTGCCATTAGAAATTCCCAGCTCACATTCTTTCAGACAAGACCCTTTATGGAATGCTAAGACTAATAAGACATTCTTAAAAGGGGAGAGGCTGGGTGTTAAATCCAGATTAGAGTCTTTTCCATCCATAGCCTCTATTCCCTTTTTAATTCTGTCTTACCGATTGTATTGGAATGGCTTGTGCTTTCCCATTTTCCCTGAAGGTTAACAACAGCGTCCTACTATTAAGTAAGCACATGTTACAGGAAAAGAATGGTTAGGTGCCTCTCCTTCCAAACCTTGCACCCAAATTTCTAAAAGGCATTCCCCATTGCTTACTCTCTGGGAGCTTGCTTGCTTGCTTGTATAGCCCCTAGACCAGCTAAGGCACCTTCCTCTGCTCTGCTCAGCAAGAATTCAGAAAACAGAATGACTCTCCACATCCACACAGCTGCTAAGAGTAATCTGGCCATTCCCCTTCAGTTGCAGCTCTCAGGACTTGCGTTTATTTTTATTTCTGTTTTATGAATGTCAGCGTAAAGGGTTGGATCCAAAGGTACCTTTAATTCCATGGTTGGTCTCCTTGCATTTGCAGAAGGGGCTTTCATTCAGTGGAGGTTTCCATAAGTGGAAGGGAGATGGTAACTGATTACTCCCTCTTTTCCCTGTATCACCTCTTAGGATGTTCCAGAGGATTTCCCAACATCCAGAGATTTTCAGGGAGAAACAACAAAAATTAGTCTCCACTTTTATTTGCAAGAATCTGCTCTGGATTGAAAGCCCTATGGTATATGGTAGTTTAAAAAAAAATCTAACTGCAATTATTCACCACCATCACCACAGTGCAGTGACAGTAGGACACAATATGATACAACAAAAACACGTGTATGAGAAAGGGAAATCTGCAAGGGTAAAATTAAATCTGTGAAATTAAGATTTCAAGGCACAATTGTAAGTTTTAAATGGGACAGGTTTGAGACAGGCAAAATGTGCAAGCTTGTGAGAAATCTAGTAAGTGTTTTGCAGTGGAAAGACATTTTATCTATAGATAGTAGAATCATATTTTCCAGTTGTTTGCCTACAGCTAATACCACACTCATTCCTGCCTTTAGCAAATACTAGGGAGGTCACATTTCATTGTATTTTGTTCTTCTTTTCCATGAATGGCTATCAGTTAACCACTTCTGTACCACATCCTCTTCCCTGCTGAAATTGTTTTAACATTCCACATTTCCACAATTATTTCCACTTACCAACCCCCTAGCCTTCACTAGCCCTTGATATCATCTCCTGTTATGCAGTTATGTACTAACATACTTCTCTAGAGATGTTTAGTAAATAAAAGTTTAACAAATGAACCAAATTAAAATTGGAGAAAACATTTAATGCACAATTCCTACCTACAAACACACAAATAGAGCTTAAAAGACTCTCAACGGAACCTTCTTCCTCCACAGTATGGGCACCCTGAATCTACCATTTTCTAGAGCAGGAAGCCAGCCCATATTTCTGCCATTCCTTGCTTTCAAACCCAGAACTTGAACCAGAATTCATACCAACCTTGAGCACAATAAGTCAAAGGAGGAGGAAACATACTGGTCTCCTGTTCTAGCTGGTTATGGTTGGGAACACAAGAAACTGCTTTATGCTGTTTCAGGCCATTGGTCCCTGAAATTCATTATTCTTTTTTTTAATCATAACTGGCAATGGATCCTCAGGTTTCACACAGGGTTTTCCCCAGTCCTACTTGGAAATGCCAAGGATTCAACCTGGAATTTTTCTCACACATAGTATGTGTTCTGCCACTGGACTATGGCACTTACCATGAGACGCGTGCCTCATGGTACCAAGAAGGGAGGAGGCCATCAGTGGCTTTGCTATCTGTGTGCTACCTCCTTTACCCGATGTGGCATGCCTGCATACACCAAGTGCTGTGCAGCTTGGGCAGGAGGTGGTATTGCACCCAACCTGCTTGAGGGATCCTGCAGGCAGCTGGCTTGCCACTGTGTGAATAGAGTACTCAACTTGATGGACCTTTGATCTGATGCAGCATGGTTTTTCTTATGTTCTTAAGGGAGATGGAAGGAGTGCTCCATTCATAAGGAATCACGCCAATACTTTTTAAGACAGACTCCTGACAATAGCTTTTTATAAGCAATTTATTTAAATTCAATGGCATTCCTTCTGACCTTACAAAACTGGACATATTGCATAGCTTTATACAATAGCAACTCACCCATTTCATAACTATCAGTTATTTGAACGTTAACCTTTAAGCATAACCAATGTCAATATCTACTGTTTAGAATGCTAAAACACAGGCAAGCAAATATTAAATTTACTGTGCTGCGACTAAGCTTAGATTGCATATAATGAAACGATAGAATTCATCTTCTCAAGAAGCTTATCAAGTATTAAGCTATTTATGCAATAGCATTTCTTTGATATACACACACACCCATAACTGACAGGCAGTGTCACAAATATATGCTTAGTTCTGCTCGGCATCACTTTGCTCGTTAATTTAACGAACTATCAAGAGAATACATTTAGAATGGGCAAGCACTATCTCTCAAATTTCATTTAATTAAACTCTGCTCTAGCAATATGACAGTCAGCATTTCATGATGGGAATTGTTTTAAGGATGAAGGTAGAAAATGCTTCAAAGTGGCCCTGCTAAAAACATGAAAGCATAATCTAAAATTGTCCTTGCACCCACTGTAATTTATCTCTAATATTAAAGATGTTATTTCCAAAGTTGGTAATTAATTGGATTCCATAGAGAAATTATTCAGACATTCCTGATAGTAGAATGATACACAAAAGCACAAAACACAGTGCCAAAGGACAACTATAAACAACCACTGTGACTCTCCCAAATTACTACAATCATTGAGCTTAATGCAAAATGAATGCTGGCTGCCTTTTGTACATAGCCATTAGTCTGCACCAAAGAGATTGACATTGAATTTTGATTACATTGCCTTAATAAAAAGTAATGAGAGTGGCTCATGCTCTAGTGGCTTTCCTTTAAGTAATACACTGCAGTAAGTTTCCAAAAGACCACTGTGCCACAAGTCGATTAAGGATGACACCTTGGCTGTGAAAGAGTGCATTAGGCTAGGAGCAGCAGCAGCTCACAAAGCTTTTAACTAAACACTTTTAATCAAGCCACTTTTAGTATCTCACTTAGGTTTTTTTTTTTTTACTTACCATCAATCCGGCTAACAAGCTCTTCTAACATTTTCACTTTCTTCTGTATACCTGGCTGAGCAAAGGTGTAGTTATCCTAAGAAGGCAAGATCATATGTTGGTAAAGAGATTTGGAAACAGGTGTTCCAAAAACACACTCAGAATTGCTGAATATCCAGTTTCAAATATAATTCAGTCTACTCATCCTTGCAGAGTGACCAACTAAGACAGAGAGTAACGTGAACATTAGGGGGGGAAAAGAAGTTTGTGATAATATAGCTGAGCATTTTCAGTAAAACCAGTCTTAATGAAGTTGTCATTTCAGTAAAGGGCCTGATTAGCCTATCAAGTAAAATGTGTTTTCTCTTATTGGTGCATCAACAACAAGAACAGGCATGCAGGATGTATATACCACAAACAGAGGGTAGAATTGTAGAAAGCACAGAAAACAGTATCTCTTATTTCAGTAAAAGGGCTAGCAAGACATTTCTTGCATTGCAACAACAGAAATTCTCAAGGAACCACCCTTTACAGTAAATCAAATTACCATATATTATGAAAAAATTGAAAAAGCATGGAGTTGACTCATTCCACAACATCCCTTCCTCCCATTCCTTCTTCAAATTTCCTAACACTTGCAATAAGTCAAATATGCCTAAAACAGCATACCATTGAGTCAGTCCTTATGAACTAATTCTTTAAAAATAAATCCACAATGAACTGCTTCTTTCCTCCTATTCTTGAGAATAAATCTGTCTTCTTGAGAACTCTTATGTATGACAAACTGGAACTTTATGAAAAATATTTTATTTTTAATTGCTATGGCTGAATATTTTTTGTGCTCTGAGCATTAATGGTTACAAAAAAATCAGAAAGCAGAGAAGTAATTGTATTCTCTTCTCAGTTCTCCAAAAACAGAAGAGTATCTGTGCCACATTAAACATCTTTATGCTTTAAATGACTTATCACAACATTCCCATTCCATATCTCATTGGATTCTGCAGGGCATGCTTTAAAAATCAAAATTTTGACAGGTAAATGCATTTTGTGGCATTAAGGACACTTCTTAATGGTAACAAAAACAAAAAGAACATTTTAATGCAGTCAGTGAAGAGCAGCAGTTGGCGATGGCAGAAAGCCACACCTGTCAATAGCTTAATAATACTGGCAGTGAAGCATGCAACAGTGAAGTCTCCCTTTTCCTCACATAGTCATAAAACACTTTTGCAAATTAAGTCCTGTTTAAAAGTAAAATAGGTTTTATTTGCCTAACTTGAAAATATCTTTATGTGAATCTCTTTTACTTTTCTGAAAGCTATTCCGTAACAGTTCAGTTCTGGACATGTGCCCTTTCATGGTCACCAGGAGCAGCTGCTTTAAAACTAGGTCATGAAAAAGGCCTTTTCATAAGGTAAGCCAATAATGTGCAGAGGACTGCCATGCAAGCTGGGAATTTATTTATTGATTTTACACAAACGATCACAGTCGCTGCATAGAGTAACTTTTCACATGCTGTCTGATGTATGCACTGCAAGACACTGGCAACTGCAAACTTGCATCTGCTGAACAATTTATTTTTCAGATATTAAGCATAAATGTTAGGGAATCCCATACCAACGAGTTAGAGGGATCACTGGTCTCAGTCCTGATGAAAGCATTTACAATACAGTATTATAGTCAATAGTATGGCAATATCTCAGGTCACAAAACAGTATGCAAGTTTCCATCTTCTCCAGAACTATTCATTAGAGTTTAGCAAAAGAACTCAGTAGCTTGAGTTATATTTTGTGAGTTTACTAAAAGGTACTGCCCTAATATAGATTTTGGATTTTTTCTTATGGTCAACAAGGCTACTTTTGATTTAGTGTGACTTGAATAAATACCAGATATTGAAAAATAGAAATATCCTCAAGTCATTTTTTAAAAAGCTGCCAAGTAGCATATGGGAAAAACAATATTGCTTCAATCAGTCATAGAACTATTGAACTACTGAAGAGGACCAAATTCCTAATGTATGCCAGAAATAACAGTGGCCAGTTTTAAGTTAAAGTACGATAGATATATTGCTATGAACAAGAGTCAGAATTTTCTTTTCAAGTTATATTGGAAAGTATCCATTTACCTACACAGTGGAATATCCACTGCTCCATCCTACTTGTCAGGTGTATTCTTTTTCAAGAGCCTTAATGCAGTTCCAAACCTCAACACTAATCAGTTATCCCCACTGGTTAGAGAAGCAGAAATCAATTTACCTGAATACCATCAAGCAGTTTGCTCATGCACCAGAAACTGTCAGCTTCAATGTTCTGCAGTACTTCAGCAGGCAGACTGGAAACATCAAAATTTTCCACTTCTTCTTCTTCTGTTTGGCAAGAGCAAAAAAGAAAGGAAGAAAAAGACAAGTCAATGAAGTGCACAGAATGAACAAAACGCTGAACCCCTAAAAATATAGCCATCAATAATCTGATCTGTGAACTTTGAACTGAACATCCATTATCATTATCTCACCCTTTTTCCTTTCAGGAAACTCAAGAAGGCTTGCATAATCCTCCTCTCAATCTTATCCTCACAACAACCACCCTGAGAGACAGGTTAGTTCTTTACCAAGCACCAAAAACACTGTTTCAAGCCAGTCAGTGTTCTTCAAGTCTGAAAGATGTCTGATCAATTACAGCAAGTGACAATGCACTTCTTTCACGCCCATCAGATATTAGAAAGGCATAAGAACTACACAATAGACCAAATCCATTATGAAAGGGCACTTTTCAAAAAAAAAATCTGGAATGGCAAGAACCTGCATAGAACACGTTCCAGTCCATTCTGTGTTGCAACCTCTAGGATCAATTGAGACTGCCTTTTTAAGATTATGTGTGTTCTGAGTTAGGAATGAGAGAGCACAAAAAGGGGCAGAATGATCCTCAAATAGGATTATCATATACAGATGGGTGCATGCTTGCCGCAGCACATACGAAGTCCTATCAGCAGCTAGTTATAATGCAGGCCTATTTCTGAGAAGATGTAAACACTAGCTTTATGCTTTACTGATACCCCAGGAACTCTGCTGCTGCTCCCTCTACATGGCATTTTTGCTTTGTGATCTTCCCACAGTACCCATCAGGAGATTGGATTTGTCACAGAATCCAAAAGCTGCTGTTTGAACTGTCATTTTTCACATTGGTGGCATGTCTCCAAGCATACAGAGAGGAATGTAATAGGAGGATGGAGCAAAAACATTACTCTTTTAATAGCTTCCTTGGAATTCATGGGAAAAACCTATCACACACTCATACACCATTACCATGATAAACACAGCTGTAGTATCTCTACTGTTTAAAAGTATGAAGCAGTTTTCAGCCTGCTCCTTAATGCTAGAAGAACTTTCTGCAAACTAAAACTTCTAAAAAAAACCCCCTCAAGTTAAAAATAGTTTTAAAAATGAGAACATCCTCCTGCCTCACACTAACTATTTGTATTGGAAGGCAAGCTTCCATCGGCACCTATCATCATAAAATAGGGACTTGTACCATGTCCTCTCAGCAGCATAAGTTTTTCTTGCTAAATGTCAGGTTGAAGAAAAGTGCTTTATATATCTTGAAAGCTAACTAAATGCTTAGAGATGGTCAGTTCCTAATAAAAAGTGTAAGACTCATCCTCTTTCAAGCCTTTATTTGGCAATTCCTCTTTTGACAATGAGCTCACTGAAGAAAGAGTATCCAAAAACAGTGGTCTCATTGTCAAGGAAGCAAACACCATATGAATGTCCCTAAGGAGAGCTTGATGGTTTCTGCTGAGGTCCAGATGAATTTCCAAATAAATTGTTTCATTACATGTACGCACCAACAAAAGTCCATGACAGCTTACAATGTTAACCAGTTTCCAGCAGATCAAAGGGTAAATGAGCTCCAAAAACATAACCAGTTCCTGAGTCAAGCCCTAAACAGTTGAAAAAGTTTCAAAGTTCTGCCATGAAGGTTCATCACCGAAGAAAAATTATGCCTATGGATATCTGGATTTAACATACCATGTAAAGATACACAAACCCTACTAAAAAAGAGAGGACAAAAGTAACTTCACGAACAGATCTGTAGAGTATTATAAAGGTGTGGGGTGAAGAATTGAACTTGATCAGAAATTCATATTGGTCAATTTAGATTAAAAAAGGGAATATTTGAGGAAAGCAGAGTGAAAAACAAAGCAGTTATAGATGAAAGTGCATGCACAATGTAATCCTATTAGAATTAGGCCACTGCAAGCCATGCTTTAAAAACTGACAAGATAAATGCACAAAAGTTGCAGCAAATTTAAACACAATGTAGATTTTTTTCTAAGTAACAGGACAACCAGCATCTTTGTCAATATCAGAATGGAAGGGAGAGATACCACTGTACAAAAATTCCCAATTACAACATCTCACAGCAATGTTTCTCATTTTCTTCAGTTTCCTGTGGCGCTTCTCATCATGCTGTCTGTGTAAGTGTAGAAGATAGCAAAACAGTTGCCTAAAGAAAAACTGCTGTGACATGAAGTAAGTGACATGCTGATCCAAGTGCTGTGGTTGCTGCAAGCATTGCTATTAGCTGCTGTTTACTCTTTCACAGCATATTATCCGATTCTTGTGAAAACCTCCTCTGAGCAAAGAAGAGTAATTCATTTAGAAAGCCTCTAACGAGATGCATTCTCCACAGGCAGCAGCAACACAACAAAATGAAATGGGAATTAATTACAGTTTGTTACACCTTAAGATGCTGCACTCAAACAGTAATGGTCAGATTAAGAGCCAGTCCAGCAATTGTCTTTTAGTTGCTTTTAAAAGCCACTAAATAGCATCAACAAACATGTTGTTTGCTACCTGGCTTTACACAGAGGTTTAATCTCTGCTGTGAATGGACACTATCACTGACTGAAGCTGAAGCTAAAATTTACATGTATTTGAATACAGTACACAGTTAAACCATATTTAGCATTTAGTAATCAATTAAGGTAAAATTTAATTGGTTAAGGATTAAATTTGCAAAAGTGTAACTCAAAGCTCCAGCCAAGCAGAGGCTTCTCCCTATGAACAAAAAATGTCCTGCTAGGGTTTCCTACCGCCTGCTCCCCTGTGCAGAATCACAGTACAGATAAATGTCAGAGAGTGCTCTCCAAATTATCTTCAAAGAACGAACAGTTTACACATGTCTGTAGACAAGGTATTGCCAGTATGGTATTGCACTCACAAAGTTATTGACAGAAGACCAAATATGCTAAGTTATAATCTTCTGATAATCCTTTTTAAAGGAATTTTGTTGTTGTGGATGTTAAGCTTCTAGCATAAAGTTCCATACCCTGTGCAAGTTGTTCACAAACAACTCCAATCCCTTATGTGCACATAAAATTTCTTCTGCATGAAGGAAGTTCACTGAATCATGATCAAATACCTTATTTGGAGAGAAGAATGTTTTTCTTATGTCTTCTAATGCATAAATGCTATTCAGCACATTACCCTCTTATGTTCGATAGAACTTTAAAACTGCAACCTGCATTATTTCCATATTTGTACCAGATCCTGCTCCTTGGTTACCTTTAATATATGTATCTTTCTATGTAATGATTATTTTATGGCAGGCTAAAATGGCTGGGAGGATATAAGATTGGATTCAAAAGCAGCCATTTATTAGAGAAATTAGTTTAGAACATCTCTCACAAACATGCATACAAAATAATATAGGAAAATTATAACACAGAGAAATGTGTATGCACATATGTGATGGGGAAGGGGAGGCAATGTGTTAGCTAGACAACAAGCAAACATAGTTCTGACTTCATTTGATCTTGATCAGAACATTCAATTGACAATAAGCTAATTAAAGCACCTTTGGGTAAGTGAAACTGAATTTAGTAAGCTTCTCAATTATGAACAATGAATCAAAGGATCATGATTTGTAGCTTAATATTCATAAGGAAATACACAGCATGCAACAGACTGTCTCATTAGCATAACTTAATTACAAAACAAGTTATTTTCCCACAAGTCACTGTTACTCAGATTATAAACATGTTTACAAAATTTGGGGTGGGAGAAAGAAATCAGTCAAGAATTACTTTGCCACCACCCTCAACTATTAAACTTTTGTAATCTATCTGTGCTAATTACTACTAAACTCAAAACGCTACAAACAATTCTGTGATTTCAATTAAAATACTACAAAGCTAACTCTTTCATGTTTGCAATTAATTCTTGTTTAGTGTTTTTCAAAATGCCCTTATTTCATCCAATGGAACAAGTGTTTCCAATTCTCAGAATATATACTAAAGCATTCTGTTGTTGTATACAACAGAATCGGCGGGAGAGGCCCTTCTCCGGGAGCCCTCCGTGAGAGAAATTAGGAGGGTGGTTACTCGGAGAAGGGCTTTCTCAGCGGTGGCGCCTAAGTTATGGAATGCGCTCCCCAGAGAGGTCCGCCTGGCGCCGTCGTTATTTGCTTTTCGGCGCCAGGCTAAGACCTTTTTATTTAAGCAACATTTTAAATGCTAAATACAATTGAATTTTATCTGGCCAGGGCGGCTTATTTTATAATGTGAGTTTTAATCAAGATTATTTTATATGGATTTTAACTTGTTTTATCTATGTTGTAAGCCGCCCCGAGGCTTCGGCGAATGGGGCGGCATAAAAATGTTTTAATAAATAAATAAATAAATAAATAAATAAATAAATAAATAAATATAAGTAGTTATTATAATACTGATATACCAAATTCATTCACTTAAATTGGAGCAAACACCAGGAATGCTTCCTTTATCACCCTGTTCTCTAACAATTATTACTCAATGATGCTAGAAATGTTGCCACAGAATCCAATCAAATAGTTCATATGTTACTTGGACTTCCTGCTTTGGAACATATAATGCCTGAGTACAGTATTTCATAATAAGCAAAAGTAACCATTATATGTTACTATCTAACATACATTTTCTATTGAAATAATTCAGCCAATCCAGACTTGCCGTATAGGTATAATATTCATATTGTTCTTTTTTCTTTCACTTTTTCATTTTTTATTTTAAATCATAATCTAAAATATAGCACTATACATTAATACAAATTCAAAAATCCATCCATAACAACAACAAACATATGAAGAAAAAAGAAAAACTATAAATACAACTAGTGCACCCCCCGCACCACAAGGTCCTTGGTTACATAATAATTATTCGTTTCCTTCCTCTTCTTTACTTCTTCTGTTTCCCCCCCTTTCAGGACTACCCTCTTCCATCCAAAATTGCATTAAATTACACAAAGGCTTGATACTCTTCCCTTTTATTGGATGTTCCTATTGTTCCACCTATGCCTTTGCCTAATATTGCCCTCAACTGTGCAGAGATACATTGAAAGTTAGCTAACAGATGTATAAATAATAGTACAATGATGCTTTTGAGCCACGGCACAAGAAATTTGTGAAGCCAATGATATAAGTATCTGTGGAGCAGGGAAGCTGTAGGAATTAAAATGCTGAACTTTCTGAATGCCACCAAACATACTGGACAAGCCAGAATACAAGGTTCTCTCATTAAAGTTGTAAATATAATTTGGAAGACCCAGGTTGCAACTGTATATCACACCTAGATAGAAGAATTCCACTGAATTCTGAGCAGACACGTACAGGATCATCCTGTAACATTACTGTACCTATACATCTTATACATATTGGAATTTATTTATTTATTTATTTATTTCGATTTATATCCTGCTTTTTTTCCTACAAGGGGCTCAAGGCAGCTTACATCCTTCTCCTCCTCCTCCTCCATCTTATCCCCACAACAACAACCCTGTGAGGTAGGTTGGGCTGAAAGTCTGTGACCGGCCCAACATCACCCAGTTGGCTCCATGGATGAGTGGGGACTAGAACCCAGGTCGACTGAGTCACAGTCCCATGCTCTTAACCACTACACCACACAGGCTGAATTGTTTGTTGGTGATTCTTTTAAAAAAATCTTTTCATATATTCCACCTTGAAAATTCTATAAATAAGTAAAATATATATTTTGATAATGTTAAGCAACTAAATAAAACCATTCCTTTGATCCTTCTGTTTCAGGTCACAGTTGTGCCAAGGAGTAAAGGAAAGGTTTGCAGGATAAATTGTTTCCATTTGCAGCAGATGCAGACGGCAAAGACAAGAAACAGACTATTGGATGGTATGTATTCAACTGTATTTACGGAACAGCTGGAATCTAAATATGACTAAAGGGGCAGTTCACTTAAGGAACATGCATCAATACTTGGGAGAGTCTCCATTGCTGGGCTTCAAGCCTGAAGGTTTCCCTTCCTATGGTCTATTTATTACTAGCTTCCCAACTTTATAAACACTGGGCCTGCTGTTTTACAGCTTCATCAGTGAATCAGGATTTAAACTTACATTCAGTGCTAAACACACCAAGTCCTGAAGATAAATTTTAATGAAAAAACCTTCTTTCTCAACATATACATTCATTCTGAGCACTAGTTTCCATTACAGCAGCATTAAAGCTAAAGTCTTAATGAAAGGGTAGCGTTTGCTTGTAGAATGCTCTTCTCAGTGAGGTCCGCCTGCAGCCAGTATTATAATCTTTTCAGTTCCAGATTAAGACTGTCCTCTACTTCCAGGTACTTGACAGCATATGAAAAGCCTTTGAGTGTAGCATCAATTTTTACTGCTGATTGTTTAAAACTGATTTTAAAACTGATTTTATATTACTGGTGTTATTTTTATTATGCTTTCATCTTTAGAGTTTTATTTTTGAACTGCCAGAAAGCTTTGGCTATTGGTCAATATAGAAATATAATAAATGAAATGAAATCCTATGCTCCCTAACATGGGATTAAATGCATTTGAGCACAATGAATTATAGAATCATAGAACTGTATAGTTCAAGGGGCCATGCAGGCCATCGGGTCCCACCCGCTGCTATTGCAGGACACCAAGTTACACCATGTCCAGTTTCTTTTTGAATGTCTCTAGTGTGGGAGAGCCCACCACCTCTCTAGGCACCTGGTTCCACTATCATATTGCTCTGATGGTGAGGAAACTTTTTCTTGATATCTAGCCTGAATCTGAATCTTTCTCATATCTCTGCATCTTTCCTAAATCTTGGTGCCTAGAACTGGACACAGTATTCCAGGTGAGGTCTGACTAGTGAGGAGTATCTTGTGATTTGAAAGTAATGCTTTTGTTAATGCATTCCAAAATAGCATTTGCCCTTTTTGCAGCTGTGTCACATTGTTGGCTCATTCTTACCCAGTTGTCCAAAATTATGCTGAGTTCTTTTTCGGTTCTGTTAAGCCATGTATTCCCCATCTTGTATCAGTGCATTTGGTTTCTTTTCCTTGATGGAGGACCTGACAGTTGTCCCTACTGAATCTCATTCTGTTGCTTTCAGCGCAGCCTTCAAGTTTATCAAGATCACCCTGGATCTTCATTCTGTCTTCTAAGGCATTTGCTATTCCACCCAGTTTTGTATATCTGTGACTCTGATTATTTCCTCATCTAAACCTTTAATAAAGATGAAACTTACCTCTATGTAAATATATACAGAATTGTGTTACAAACAGCAAAACGCATTAAGCCAAATGCTAGCCTTTAATACCCTTAAAAATAAACTCCACAAAAGATTTAGAATCAATCTCTTTTTAAAAGTATTGTCTGCATAATTTAGTTTAATTATTTTTTAGTTTATATAAGATAGGATGAAGTAGTGTCTGAATCTAGACACTTCTGAAGAAAAACACCAGTGCACATTCACCTCTTTCTTCCGCTGTCCCTTTTGGAATACAGAATATCCAGGACACAAAATATAATTCCCAAAACAAACCCTAGTACCTTTGTTTTATCAAATTAAGCAGGATAGAACTGCCTTGGATTTATTAGGATGCTCCTAACTACAACTGTGGCTGATGAGAATTGCTGAAATTATGTTCACCCAGCATCTGGTGAGAAATTAGACGTGTGTGTTCTAAAGCTTCCACTCTGAGACATGGGTTCCTTATCAGAGTTGCTCATTGTCTCTATCTGTAATTTCAGGATCCTTGGCATCTCCACTGGCTTGCATATAGAGATCCCAGGAAAATTGTAAGAGCTCAAGTTTTTACACCATGGGCAGCCTTGCACCATATGAGGGCACTTAATAAGCCAGCTTGACATAGTTTCTGCCTAACATGTGTCTGTTACAAAGCTGTATACAAGTTACTCTTGCCAGGCTAGGGCACTAGAAGAAGCCACACAGGAGACTTGAACTGGCAATGTAGCATCCATTACCACAGCAACCATGTAAATACTGTGCCAGCAGTATTTCTGAAGAAGGTGTAAGAAATCACCTAGTCTATAAACACCACTTAAGCTGTCCTGAGGGGTTGTTCACTTTCCCCTTTTAATAATCTCTTTCAAATCCCCAAACTGCTTTTTGAACACCAGGAAATTAGCAACTGATTGGGCCTACCACAGAAAGCACTTTCTCAGAGGGGAATGCTCAAGACATACATGCATGCAATCACTAACTTGTGGCCAGACTTACTAATTAAAATAGTGAAAAAAATGAGACTGCTTGTGTGCTTACTTTCAGCTATTTTCATGTCAAAAACAGTTATTTTAAAATATTTTTAAAATTGTAGATTTTCAGAATGTTGTATGCTTAACTGTTATGCGCTTTAAACTTGGCAGGGCATTTAATTGGGAGTAGATTTCTCCAACTGGTGTACCACTTCATATTCCACATGCAGAAAAAAATAGGGACTTCACACTGTTTGATCTACTTTCTAAAAAAAAAAAAAGAGGTGTCAGAGAATATGATAATTCAAGTGAAGTTTATTCATTTTAAAAGTTACTGAAGTTTTCTTACTTTTCACTCCAGATGTAGCTTGTTATCTTGCCAAGTTTTTTTGCAAGTGCATTTATTTTTTGAGCATGATAGTTCTTGATAATATAATTCATTAGATTTAATGGGAGTATGTATATAAATATACCGATCAATCTCATTTTTAAGATTTCCTGTTGAGCAGGCTTTGGTATTAAAATGATTTTTGGAATTAGTATCATTTTACAAAAAAACATAGGAACCACATCACAGAAAATGATTCTAAGAATTTAATTTACACACTAAATATTTGGATAGTGGTTAGGGTACTATGGTATTTCACCAGGATTCTTCTGACAGGAGTATTTAAGTTACTCAGTAATGTCTATGATTTAGAGGAGTTTGTTCAATATTGAAGCAATACTAAAGCATATTTTAGCAATATGTGCGTAAGCCTTCCTCTCTTCTTCTGCCATTTTCTCCCTTTTGAGAAGGAGTGGGATATGGAACTTAACAGCTGAAGTATCTTGAAGCATGAACATGGTTACATGGAACATGATGGAGTGAAAAAGCCAACTCTTTACAAGGCTCTTATTTCCTCGCCTTTGAGTTGCTAACTATTATTATTATTATTATTATTATTATTATTATTAT